>NC_045787.1:157028135-157394385 GCF_009873245.2 Balaenoptera musculus
CTCAATTAGTTTGAAGAATTTCCCAGATACCTGTTAATATGTAGTTCTCCAATTCCAATCTTGCCACGTCCTGTACCACATAGGAATTTGATTTCTCTTTCTTTCTCTGGGTTGTTCAGAACCCAACAAAAGAACAATGGAATGGCATCAAAGAGATCAGGGTTCTTGACCCAGATTTACCATCAAATAATTGTGTCCTCTTGGGAAAATTATAGTTATTCTAGGCCCCTTTCCTTTTCTTTACTTTGACAGAGCTGCACTAGATGACCCCAAATAACATTGCACTCTTTCAGTCGTAGCTTAGATGTGATTGGTTTTCTGAAACAAATGAAGACAATGACACATGAAGCTGTGCAACATCTCTGTAACTATGTTTTCTTAGAGTTGCCTCCATTGTACAGATGATAAGATGGCTGAGCACAGAAGCAGATGTTTTGACCAGAGGTTCCGGAGTAAATGGAGCTAAACCACAAGTTTCCTTCTTTCCTGACGCTCACTTAGCCACAACATAGGCTTCTGAATATTAAGCTGTAAAGCATATTATCAGTATAGTTTAAAAGAAGCTGTTCTTCTAGGATTTCCAATTAATAGCAGGAGGTTTTGAAATCCTTAAAAGATCATCTAATTTTGTGAGATTTACGGCTCTATTTTCCTGTCAAGCAAGTTGTATTAGTGCCAGACAATCATCTGAGCTTCTGGATGCTTCTCTGAACCTCTTGAATTTTTCTTCTTGCTCTCTGAAATTCATTCCAGATAAGCCTTTTTGTAGAGAGTATGTACAGACTTGTCTATTTTCATGTAAGAAAGCGATGCAGTGAGTCAGGATGGGGGTTAAGCCCTCATTCTCAGAGTGGTATTGAGCTCCTGGTGAAATATAATGATCATTTCCTCAGAATAGAAAAGCAGTTATCTCAAGTTTTTAATGCCATTAACTATTTATACATTTATGTATAATACATATATTTATTGTACCTACGAGGTGTGTTCTCTTCGGGAAGTACAAAGCTATTTGAGACATAGGTTGTTCATTTTTTTGTTTTCCCACAAATACTGTGACCCTTTGAGCAGGAAGGTCTATATTTTACTAACATCTAGAACAAGCAGCTAACACGGTATCTAAGATGTAGTCAATAAATATGAAATAGATAAATGAACACATTTTAAAGGAAGGGCCAGGACATGAACAAATAGAAAATTTTCATGTTCAGTCACAAAGCCACAACAGACATAAAAATGATACAGACAACAAGTGCTACGGTCATTCAAAGAAGGCATAGAATAGATACAACGAGGATCTCCTCTATGGCACAGGGAACTATACTCAATATTTTGTAATAACTTCTAAGGGAAAAGAATCTGAAAACGGAATCACTGTGCTGTACACCTGAAACTGACACGACATTGTAAATCAACTATACTTCAATTAAAAAACAAACAGACAACGACAACAACAAAAAACCAAAGAGGTCGTAGAAGTTCTTATGAGATTCCATAAGAGAAGAGAAGCCAAATGAGGACAGGAGAGAAGGCTTTTGAATCAGTTCAGAGGAGAAGTCACAGAGGAACTAGTCTTTGACCTGAACTTGAGATTAAGGTTAAGATGAATTAATCTTAATTAATTAAGATTGCAACACAGGGATATTACAGATGAAGGTAATCACATAAACTTACTATACTGAAACTTGCAGAGGTTATGAGTGTTGTTCAAGATCCCAACGCAAGTGCATTGTGGAATCAGAATTTTAAGTGAGGCCTAATGAACTGAAAACAAACACAAAAACAAGCCCTTCCTGTGATAACCACGTTGCCTTTGAAGTCGTTTTTTTTGGTGGGTTGGTAGAAACTGGTTCCAGTGTTTTGCACAACTGTACAGTGTTTCTTGCAGGAATGACTAGTTCTGTCCCCCCGCGGCCCCCCACCCCCGAGTTGATCCTCAAAGTTTCCTTTAGAATGGACTTGCTAAAACGCAGACATGCAAGTATTCATGACGCCTGTGTCCAATCATTTCTCCTGCCATTGCCTACTTCACTTCTGGATTATATGAACAATTCACTGTCTTCATTTATGCTTTTCCCTCCTCCAAGAATTCCTTTCTCCCTATGGGGCACCTGGGACACCCACTTCATTTTTCAAAACTCAATTTACATATTATGTCTTTTGTGCACTCTTCTTTTTAGTGTTGTGATCACACGCTCCTTTTTGCTACCCTTGCACTTCTGCATGCCTGATTGTTGCACTCGCTACACTGTATTGTGACTGTATTTTTTACATATCTCTGTGTTCTCCTAGGCAACATTCCTTGGGGCCAGGGACTACCTTTTTACATCTATTGATGCTGCCTTAGCATGTTACTTGTTGTGAAGTAGTTAGTTATAAAAATGAGATTGGAATAAATTAAAAATTGTTATGTACATATTACTTATTATCACTTTACAGATATAACAGGAAAAAATATTAATGTTGGTGCTGAAAGTTCACTTCTAGTAAACGGTGGTGGTACTTGACTCTACTTATAATATTTTCCCCACTATTTTATATCTTTCTACCTGATAGCTCTTCTTTATTTCCATCTATGTTTCTTTATTGCTAAACCAAGAAAAACAGGTATGAGGGTAGGGCTAGGCCATACTTGGCTGGAATAGTAAAGAAATTGTGTGGGGTTTTGGTGAGAAAATCCTGAAGCATACAGGTCTGCATCTTCCCTTTGAGGCATGTGGAGGGGTCTGCTTCTAAAGAGTTTTATTAGCAACTAGTCAAGATGCTTTTGCACAAGGCTCCTGATTAGCTGTTGGTATACTAAGAGTGAATCAGAGTTAGCGTAGTTTCTGATTTCTTTTACATTGTCAATGTGGATGATCATTTTTTACTGCTGGGGGTGGTGGTGGTGGGGAGTGAGGGAATGTTCCTTTCCTGCTCCTGATGGTTCAGTCCCGTCAAGAGAGCTCTTAGGGTCATTTCAGCCCTGCTTCTTTACTGACTCTGCCCCAGGGTGATCAAGTGACTTATATAGAAAGCTTGAAAAGAATTAAGTGAGCATGCTTGCCTTGACTAATTCTGTTCTCTCCCTTGAGAGTGTGAGTGAGTGTCTTCTGTTTCTCTCATTCTGTGTATTACGAGTTAGTAAATCTGCCCAATTCTGGGGTTCCGTTATGTGATCATTGCGTTCAAACTGGATTCTCAAGCCAGGGTTATCAACAGTAACAGGAATATTCGGCCCTCCATCTTTTCTCTTTTCTCTTATTTCCTAATTTATTCCAAACCAAATGGAATTAAGGCATTGTACTTGCTGGAAGGTAATGAAAAGACCCTAACATTTGGTGCATTACCTGGGAACACTGAGAAATAAAAAGAAAGGAGCAGGCATTTTGGAGAGGAAAATGTCCATGTGGAAAATATTTTGGTACTGCCAAGGAAGGTAGTCTAGTGCCTTGGTCTTTAATGTATGGTGGGAAGTTGAGACCTTTGACTGTTTGAAAATATTTAGGTTTGTGCAGTAAACTGCTGAAGCCTAGAAAAGGTTTAATGCATGCTGTATAAGTGTCCTCCGTGCTTGCTGGGAGACTAATAAACTTGGAGGCTTAACGCAATAGAAATTTACTATCTCACAGTTGTAGAGGCCGGAAGTGTGACATCAAGGTGTCAGCAAGGCTGCTCTCCCTACAGATGCTCTAGGGGAGATTCTATCCCTGCCTCTTTCAGCTTCTGGTGGTTGCCAGCTTCCTTGGCTTGAGGCCACATCACTCAGTTTTTGTCTCTGTCTTCACATCACCCCCTTTCTGTGTCTGTATCTTCTCTTTTGTCTGTCTCAAATGTCCCTCTGCCCTTCTTGTATAATAAGGACAATTGTCATTCTATTTAGGACCCATCCAGATAATATAGGATGGAAATCCCATCTCAAGATCCTTAATGACATTTGCAAAACCTTTTTTTCAAACGAGGTAACAGTCAAGGATTAGGACATGGATATATACTTGTTGGATGGGGCCACCATCCAACCCACTATACCAGCCGTAAGATACTTTGATTTTGGCTGATGGCTGCAGCTTATGGCGTGGGAGAGGGGCTGTTTCTTTAGAGCCACTTAAGTAAAAGTCTGACATAAAGAAAAGGGGCGTTAGGGAGTTGCAGGTGACTGAGCAATACCTGGAGCGGAATGAATAAGGCACCCACCTGGAGGATCTTTAGTATACAGAGACCTTTACCTGGCACTTGACTTGAGAGTGTGCAGGATTTTACAGGGCAGGAAAGTCTCAGGCAGCCGTCCACCTTGCCTTACTCTTCAGGTAGAGTTTTTCCCAAGCAGGCTTGACTGAGACAAAGACTCAATTGTAAGGAAAACATGTTTTGTAGAACTTGTCGGCATTGACACATATGGTCTACCGTAGGCTCAAGTGACTCCCTTTACATGTGGACCCAAGCTGACACTGGATTTGTCAATTATGTTGGAGAAAGAAGTGTTCTCTTAAAGGCAGCCGCCTTTGGTCTATGCAGTTCCATAGCAGGAGGCAGTGAAAATGGCCATGGCGGCATAGGATTGTCAAATCTACACATCAGAACTGGAGGTGTAATGTCACTCGACAGAAGCCATAATCAGTTCAGTACTGCAGTGTGAACCACAAAGTCATCAAGGAGGAGGGATAACTCAAGAGTCCACGTGTGACAGATGCTCAGGGCTGTGCACTGCACATGGCAAATTCATAGTGACAAATCAACGTGAGGCTAAAAGATTCCTCCTGGTTCGAAGTTGGCAGGTCAGAAATTTCAAATAAATGGCATAGACTAATGGACATCCTAGTGAGGCTAAAACGAAAGAGACTTTATCTTTCTCTCAAATGCCATTGAGTTTCTGCTATGTTCTTTGGTCGAATTCTGTACTGGATTCTGGGAACAAAAATGTGCCTAGTTTCACTCTTCTAGGAGTGGGGGATTGGCTTGCTTTTGAGATTGTTTTTAAATTTGGGGGATAGTGCTGTAAAATCAAATTGTATCTTAGGAACTCTTTAGACTCTTTAAAAGCATGGTTCATGAGGGACTTGATAAACTGATAAAACAGCCAAGGCCCTAAGAGACCCACACCCGTGTCAGTGACAGAAGTCCAAGCTACAGATACTGAAGGAGCCCTCAGTCCCATTCAGGCAATTAAAGCCCTGTCACTGAGAATGAACCAAATGTACATTTGGGAGGATTGTTTATGGACATTTAGGACTTTGGATTTTTAACCCACAGTAACAAGGACACTTGATTTCAAAATTGGGCTTTAATACTTTGGGACCTTAATTCATAAGAGCGTTTAATGTGTGCCCTTTTAATTTCTCTGTGAAGAATTTGATACCGGCAAAGGTGTACTTTCAAATTTGCAACATTTCTATGATTTCTGAATTGTATTACTGGATGCTTTTATGTATTTAACCTTAGTGTGTCATTTAACCTCATCAGCTTTCTGTGGTTAGCTGTGCTGTGGATGGCTGGTCGAACAAAAAGTTGTTTCTGATCATTGGATATGAGTAGCCCTGGAGTTAATTTAAATTAATGCAATTTCTCACCCATATCAGAGACTTCTGGGATGAAACTCTAAGTCGTCCACCAGCAGTTCCCGGAGGCCACTCAAATGAGTAGCCCCATAAAAGTGTGAGCAGGACTGTCCTGATAAAGGTCTATTCTTTTTCCTGAAGGGAGAGTGATATTCCGTTAATTACAGGTTTAAAGGCATAGTTGAGTGGGTTAAGAGATTGAAAAAAACAGGGAAGCGTTAGTGACAATCTCCCTTCTCATTCCTAATGGTACCTCCATGTGAAGGGAATTTGATTAGTATAACTTTTAACTTCCCTGCTCTTATATTCACTGACACTGGTTGGGTGAGGTGACCTACTTGACTGGCAAAGTTAGGAAGAATAACTGGCCATGCTTTGCTAAGCTCTTCTTTCCTTCATCTTGGGAGTGAGTCTGGTGATAGAGAGACAAAAGTTCTCTGCTCCACTGTGGACATGCCCCTTTCACATGGGTTTGCCTGGAACCAACTTGCTGCAACAAAGTGTGTAAGTCTGGATAATTCTAGAATTCAGTTGACAGACTCACTTGGCTGTCTCATGAAGCCCCTTTTTCCAACATTGGCTCTAACAGTAAAAAGTGACATAATGTGTGGGCTCCAGTGCAAAATGAAAATATAGTGCCTCTTGTTCAAACTGCAAAGAAAAAGTGTTGTTGAAAGTATTTGCACTGGGGTGCATAGTGTCCTTCCCAAATTCATGTTCACCTGGAACCTGTGAATGTGCCCAAGTAAATTCTTTTTTCAGATAGAATCGAGATAAGATGACATCATCCTGGATTAGGGTGAGCCCTAAATGGGTTCTATGGGTTGTTCTCTCTTCTCTTTTTCATCTTTTTCAGCCGAAGTGTTTGGCTAATATTGGGAAGTAACACGAGTAAGAAAGGATATGATAAGATTCCTTGGACATTCTTGTTTCTTAAAAAACAACTGCTTTCTTTCTGTGTTAGAAGTAAGTTCAGATTCAGATGGAAAGCGTGGCCTCCCGGAGCTGTTAACACCTTCACTTAGTCTTGGATGTGACCAGTAGCACAGAATTCTGGTGGAACTCAGTAAGACTCCAAATGGGTACGAAATAAGCATGTCATGGAAAGCACACCATAAGCAGGGTGAAAACTAGATGGGAATGGGGCAGCAGGAATGGTGGCAGACACACATATTGCACATGTCTCCTCTGCTCATGCGTATATTTTATTGTCCCATAAATTTTACTTACAAAACGTAAGTTCAAAGATAAAATCATTAAGAATTTCAAGACAGCAATAGCAGAGCATGAAAGCAAGCAAGCGTGGGGCCCTTCTGAGCATGGTTCATGCGGGACTTGATCAACTGGTAAAAGAGCCAAGGCTCTGAGATACCCACACCATGTCAGTGACAGAAGTCCAAGCTAGAGATATTGAAGGAGCCCTCAATGCCACTCAGGCACTGAAAGCCCTGTCACTGAGAATGAACCAAAATGTAAATTTAGGAGGATAATTTATGGACATTTAGGACTTTGGATTTTTAACCCACAGTAACAAGAAAACTTCATTTCAAAAGAAAATGTGAGGTCTTCAAGTTTGCTTTGGTTATTGAGGGTCCTTTGTGGTTCCATATCAATTTTGGAGTCGTTTCTTCTATTTCTGCAAAAATAGGGGATTTTGATAGGCATTGTATTAAATCTGTAGATAGCTTTGTGTAATATGGACATTTTAACAATAGTTCATGAACATGAGATGTCTTTCCATTTATTTATGTCTTCCTTAATTTCTTTCAGTAACACTGTAGTTTTCAGTGTACAAGTCTTTCATGTCTTTGGTTAAGCTTATTCCTAAGTATTTTATTCTTTTTGATGCTATTGTAAATGGAATTGTTCTCCTAATTTCTTTTTCGGATTGTTCATTGCTAATGTGCAGAAATGCAAGTGATGCGTATATGTTGATTTCATATTCTGCAAACAAACTTTGCTAAGTTGTTTTATTAGTTCTAATAAATTTTTTGTGAAATATTTAGCATTTTCTACATCTTTTTCAATCGTTTCCCTTTCAGCCTAAGTGTATCCTTCAATCTAGGGGACCTTTTGACCTCCATCTTAGGCTTTCATCTTAATTCTCAACTTATTCAGAGTCTTAGTTGGTTAGTGTTCTCCTTATTGTTTGCCACTTTGGAGAATCCAACAACATGTTCTACTCAAGGTGAGACCTCTTTTCTCCTCCACCTCTGAAGCTGAATATCACTTATTACTTACTTCATTCTCTTAGAACTTAGCATTCGAAGTTTCAATGGTGATCTTTCTTAAAGGAGGTCAATATGCTCACTGAATTCAAGACCTCTGGTGAGTTGTGTCAAGTGTGTAGGAATCATATTAACTTGTTGGCTGTTAGCACCCCTGGAAACATTTCTCAAGTGGCGTTTCAGCTTGATATTCAGGTTTATTGGACACCGCATTGAAGAGTTTACCAGAATAAGAGTAGGCTGGTCTTTCCTAAAGCAGAGTTTATCCAAGGGTGACCTTGTAGCCACCTGCATCAGGCTCATCCCCGTTGAGTCATTGAGTGCCCTCAACCCCCCTAAACTGTAAACTCCTTATAGACAAGAGTTATGTTTTATAGGTCTTGTTCCCCTTCCCTCTACCTAAACATGCCTGGAATAGAAGGTGCCTCTATGAACAGGTGTTGCTTTATTTTAAACTACATTAAGTACATGTGTATGTTCATTTCCCTGTGGGAAAGGAGGCTACATTCCACAGGATTCAAATATCAAGCCTTTAAAGTTCCTTAAACCCATAGATATATAAATAGTTGCCTAACTATCCTCCCTCTATACAACTCTAAGATGATCATATCAAAGTATGGTCATGAATTGTTTTTCATTGCAAACAGATAATAAGCAAAGTGAAAGGAACTTCTTCCACCAAAGTAAAGGCCAAAGTTCAAAAAGTCAAATGAATATGGCATTTGTTACTATTCTAAATAGTAAAGAACACTGACAAGAAATATCACAGTGCTGGTTGCTATTATCATCTTTTCATTTTCCATTCCAGTTGTTTATATTATCTTCATGGGATTTCACTGAAGTTATCAAGGTTTTTTAATAGTCAAATTAAAAAACGAAATCCGGGCTTCCCTGGTGGCGCAGTGGTTGGGAGTCTGCCTGCCAATGCGGGGGGCGCGGGTTCGGGCCCTGGTCTGGGAGGATCCCGCGTGCCGCGCAGCGGCTAGGCCTGTGAGCCACAGTTGCTGGGCCTGCGCGTCTGGAGCCTGTGCTCCGCCGCGAGAGAGGCCGTGATGGAGAGAGGCCCGCACACCGCAGTGAGGAGTGGCCCCCACTTGCCGCAGCTGGAGAGGGCCCTCGCACAGAGACGGGGACCCAGCACAGCCATAAATAAATAAATAAAAATAAATAATTAAAAAAACAAAAAAAAACAAAAAACAAACAAACAAAAAAACCCAAAATCCCTTGAAATGCCAATACAAAGAAAATTGAGTCAGAACATGAAAAAATGTTTTAGACAAGTTGACAACATACATTCTTTGCTCATTTCTCTTTTTGAGACAAGTTCCATCTTATTCACACCCACATGTACAATAGACTGAATAAAATACAACCCCATCACTCGATGGTGATAAAAAAAGGAAAGACAAGCTGGTTCCAGAAAATTCCTCTGTTTATTCCTAGTGTCTTGTTGCATCTGGCAAAAAAGAGCATTTTGAAATAGTCTCTAAAGTTTTGTATTGTATTTTATAATAATTTGCTTATTTATCTCAATGTAAATATTAAAAACGCATGAGAAATATTTTAACATTTGGCATTTGACTATTCCTATCTATTTCCTTAATGTTTCCTTTGCCTCGTATGACGATCTTTTGGGATAGACAGCACATACCACTCTCATACTCCCCAGACTCTACAGCCCCATACACATGCAAAATAGCTCGTGCGGATGTGTTAACATACACTTGGTTGAGGCAGGAAGGCTGTAGGATACATAGTTCTTACACCTCAACATTTTAAGTGTTTTTGGAAAGTAACCCTAGTTTGAGTGCAAGATCCATCGATTTATCAAATGCATTTCAGGTGTACCTAGGTATGTCCAGTCAAATGGTAAGGCTATATTACTGGGAGACTATTTACATGAGCAAGTGAAAAGACATCAGTGAAAGAATGTATTATAACCAAGAGTCAGATATAATACGTCAGTCAAATAGAATGTAGATCCCAGAAACATATGCACACATATAAGGACAATTGATTTTTCAACAGAGCTGCAAAGCCAATTTTGAGGAGAAAGGATAGTCTTCTTGACAAATGTTGCTGGAAGCATATAGCACACGGATATTGTGCATAGATAGCCATATGCAAAAGTATGACCTTTGATCCCTACTTCACATCATATAAAGAATTAGCTAAATGTAGGTCAAAACATAAATCTCTAAAACTTGGACAAAATCTCTTTGACCTTGGGTTAAGCAAAGATTTCCTAGAGATGACACCAAAAACAAGATCCATAAACGAAAAAAAGTGATAAATTGGGTTTCATCTTTGGAAGCCATTATTAATGAAAGAAAAGCCACAGGTTGGAAGAAAATATTTACAAATTATATACCTGAAAAGACTTGTGTCTCTAACACGTATAGAACTCTCAAAACTCAGTCATCAGAAAAAATTTTTAAAATTAACAATATGGGTAAAAATATTTAAAAAGAGATCCTGCCAAGGAGGTGTACGGATGCAAATAAGCACATGAAGTTGCCCAATGTAATGAATTATTATCTAAATGAAAATGAAAGCCCCAGGAGATACCACTACACACCTATTGAATGGCTAAAATTAGAAAAGTCCAAGCACACCAAGTATTGGTGAGGCAGTGTAGGAACTGGAAGTCTTTTGCACTGCTAGTGGGAAGGAACATGGTACAGTCACTTCAGTCAACAGTTTGGCTGTTTCTTTATAAGTTGAACATACACCTACCGTATGATCCAGCCTTTCTGCACCTAGATATTTATGCAAGAAAAATGAAAGCATATGTTCATACAAAGACTTGTACGTGGATCATCATAGCATGTTTATTTTTAATAGACAGAATTGTAACAACCTCGAGCACCCATCAACAGGCGAATGAATAAACATACTGTGGTATACTCATACAGTGAAACACTACTCAGCAAAACAAAGTGATCAACTATTGATACCCACAAAAATATGAGTTACTCTCAAAATAATTACATTGAGTGAAAGAAGCCAGATAAAAGAGTCCTCACTGTGTGAATCCATTTATATAAATTTCTAGAAAACTGCAAACACATCTCTAACGATAGAAAGAATATCAGTGGTCACTTGGGGATGTGGAGGGGTGGAATGTGAGGGAAAATAAGGGGCTTTATGAATGAGGCTTAAAAACACTTGCAAGTGATGGATATGTTCCTTTTCTTGATTGTGTTGGCAGTTCCATGGGTATATGCATATTTCAGAACTTAAATTGTGTTCTTTAAGTATGTGCAGTGTACTGTGTGTCTGTTCTGTTTAACAGAGCCATTACAAAAAGGCTAAGAACAGACGTTTGTCTCAACAAATAAATGTAGCAAAGAACAGAAAAGTCAAGTACAGTATGATCTCTGTCAGTTGAATTTTCCTATAGTTGAGTTCCCTCAAAAAATAGATCCCAGTTCTTAAAAGAGGTGGGACTCTTAATAAAAGGTAAAAAAAAAACCGGCAAAGCCATCAGCAGGGTGAGCTCCAGCTAGTTTTCAATTGTGAGACACGAGGTGCACGGTGCAGACATGCTAGGGTGTTTGTTCTTCCTGCCCAATATTTTAGAGAGGATATTAAACACCCCCGTTAAATGCCTGCAAGTGATGGCCAGAGTGGAGTTTGGAGAATGATGGCTGTGATCTTTAATATGGTTGTGCCTTTGTAAAGAGGCCCACTCAGAATTTCCACGGTAATTTTGGAGTCAACTTTTTTTTGTTTTTTGGATGATATATATGTCTAACTCACCTCAAGAATATATCCACGTAGACTTCAGGTTAGGGACCAGCTGGTGTAAATTTGTGTGGTTATCTCCTGACCTAACCTTTTAGCTTCTCTTTGTTCCTTGATTGTAGTTAAGCTTCATCTTGCCTCAGGGCCTTTGTATTTGCTCTTCCCATGTTTTGGAAATATTATTTCCAGAAAAATTGTCCATAAATGATTCCTTTCTATTCTTTGGCACTCATCTCTTAAAGATATTTTTTCCTTGATTGTCCTACTAGCCTAACTCAGTCCCAATTTATCAGATTACCTTACTTCTTTCACAGAATAATAATCAAAACAAATATTATCTTTGGTGTCTCTTTGTATTTAGGTGAACTTTTTCCCAAAGAACTCAAGCCCCACAGTGACAGAGGTTGTTACCTTTCTTATCCCTTATTCTGTGTCTTAGAACTGTGTCTGGCATGTAGTAATCACTCGAGGCCTGTTGACTGTGTAAAGAATATGTGAGTAGATGAACAGATTTGGAGTTATTTGAGGTCGCTCTTAATGATGGCTGGTGTTGGTGATTAAATTAAAACTGTAGGTTTTAGAGTTGGAAGTGATCTTCCTGAGTCTCACAGCTACGGCAAAACTCTCCCTACCGTAGCATCCCTGACAGATGATCAAGTGTGAGCTTGAATAACTGTGTATGAAAGACCCTAGCCAGGGCAACCTCCTAGCTTTCTTCCAAGCAGGCCACAACCTTCCATGGGAGTTTGCTCCCTATTATTCAGCTGTAATTAGGAGAAAACGGTTTGATTTACCCAGAATCATCTTCTCTCAGTCCCCTTGTTCTAGTTCCTAGAGAATAGACAGGACAGAGTTTCCTCTAAATTACATCCTTTGGGTTTGCATTCCTGCCTGTAACAAAATAAGCACCGTGCTATGGCAAAATTCCCCTTGATTGTCTGCCACTTGTTGCTACATTGCTTGTTAGTGTTTAGAAATAATTTGTGTTAATGTTCCACATTATAATTGATGGAGTACAGAAATAAAAGAGATCTCGGGGTTATGTCAGAAGCAATCAGACAGATATTTTAACTTACCCTTTTAATGTATTTAATGCTGACACTGTGAGGAATTGAGTAGTATAGTCACCGCATTATTGCCATTGCTGAAAAAATGTATTTATGGTGAAATTTATGGTAACTTTGAAAGCATTAGCTGATGGGGGAATTGTCAGCTACATCTTAGAGCTCTGAGCATTTCTCAAAAAGTTGTGATACGAAACACCTCTGCCTTTTCTTGTATTTCTGTTATGTTCAGCTACTTCACAAAAAGCATTCTTCATATTCCTGAAATAATGATGGGCTTAGTTGAGATTCTTTTGGGTCCTAAGGGAACAACATGTGTGCATAATAGTGTCGAGTTACACAGAGCCTGGATGTTTGGCTCCAGACTGAAAGCCCCATGGAGTCGTTTTTTCACATCTGTTCACCAATGTGTATGAATGGGAGAAAACCAAAGTTCTGGTTTGTTCGATCAAGGGGAGCCACACTCCTTTTACTTTTGCTGTGACAAACAAGTAAAGAGGTGTAAAATATCTGAAAAGAGCCTCTTAGGGTTTGGTAGAACGCTTAAGTGGGATGTAGAGAATATACAACAAAAAGAAAAGCAAGTGAGTACTGCTGGCAAAGTTTTTCAAGGACAGCTAACAAAATAATAATAGTAGTAACAACAATAGTAAGATTGATTTTAAAAGACTTAAGAGTGGCATGGATTCCTAAGCACTCTACCTGTATTAACTCCACGCCACAGCTCTGTAAAATGGGTGAGGTTATTAAGAGGAGGTTGTTTTTCAAAGAGTAGATGAAACACAAAGAAGTAACACTCCTGAAGTCCCACCACTACTAAGTGGTGGAGCTGGGGAAAAAAGATCCAGGCAAATTAATTTCAGAGTTAGTGCTCTTAACCAGTAGGTTATGTCCCACAGGTAATATTTGCACATTTTGAAATCACTTTACAAATACTATTTTTACCCCTAAAGTACACAGGGAATACCCAGGGAAATTGGCATTATAATTATTTTTATCTCTTTGCCACTAATCTGTTAACTTTTGGCAGTTCAGTATCCTTCCCCAACTTCTTAAAAATTCAGCCTACAATCCAAAACAATAAGGGCTAGTGAAAATAAATGTCTTGTAAATCCAGTTCAAGAGAGCAACTAAAAACTAAGGCCCCCAAGGATGTAAAAGAGAAAGCAAAAGAAAGAAGAGACAAGAAGCCCAAACCTTATGATTAAGCTCCACGTTGTTAGGTAAAGGGGCATTTAATTAATGCTTCTTTAATACCTTGTGCACAGAGGCATGGCTCTACAGAAGCCAAGGAGTCTCCCTTTCATCACGGATTCATGGTATGCTTCTGGCAGGGTCACTTCCTTCTTTGAGCCTCAAAGCTTTTCATCAAGACAGTGAGGGAATTGGAACAAGGTTAGCTCTCACAAGCCAGCTCTCATGTTCTCTCATGTTACCTGTGAGTCTAGGTAAGTGCCGAATGTCTTTAACATGACAGATTATATTTTTTCTTAACCATTTCTCTTCTCCTGATTTTTACAGTAATTTCTAATACATAGTAGAATAGTAGAAAAGAAAAAATACCACACTGAAAAGTAACTGATACACTAACTTTCCATTCTCATTTCACTGCCAATTCAGCCAAAAGCCTTCTGTAGAATTCTGATGCAGACCATGAAAACACACTGTAAGTGTTCCAAAGTCTTTTCCATATTTGGTAGTCCTGTGATTTCCATTGGCAGAACTATCTTGGACTGTCATCTGAAAATCTATCAAAAAGAAACTAAGTAATAGGAATTCATATCAATGATATTGGAGAAAGAAATCCTTGAACTTATCTTACTGTGTGAACCTTCATCCATGTGCAAGATCAACAAGAAAGGTTCAACTTTAAAGGCAACATATTCCCATGAATAGAAGGGAGAACATAACACAAATAATATACAATGCTAACATTATGTACATACACATATATACAAGTGGTCTTGAAATATATTCCCAGATATTAATTGGATTAAAGTTTGGGGCAATAAAGCATTTTTTCTCATAGAGAACATTATTCTTTAAGGCACATACAGACACACATATCTGCCCTGCTGGCCTCTCACAGTTTCAGTTGATTCCAGTCATGTCCCCAGTTCATTTCCCCATATATTTATTCTCGGATTAGTGATTTTTGAACAGGTGTTCATCTCTTTAGAAATACCTGTGCCATGACCGCAGAGTACTCAGATTTCTTTTTGGCATTTGGTGGCATATGATGGGGAAAGTGACGAGTTGTATGACAGGAGAAGTAAAAGGTGAACCTTAGAGTAAGTAAGACTTTATGCATAGGTCTTAGTCCCAAAAGGAAAAGAGAAGGATAGCAGCGAAAGTCATTGGAATAAAGGACCTCTCAGATGAATCAGCATTAGGATAATTCATTGGTTACCGACTGTCCAGTCGGTTTAGGTTATAAAGTATTCCTGAGTGACTGCATCACTTTATGAAAGGATCTACCTAACTATAGCTTTCTTTTGCTGGAGTTAGTTTATATGGCAATAATATGCATAGAGAATGGCAATTGTGAATTCCCGTCTTCCCCAAATTGAAGACACTCGTTAAGGTACAAGTTTCCCCAAGACTGCAAATGATTTATTCGTACTATACTGACTGAGACTGTGTCTTACCATTCTTGTTTGTTAAAGGAGATAACAAGGCTAACTTTGAGTAGAGTAATAGCAAGATACTTAGAAAATACTTTCAGGTTAAGTTTTGTATACAAAGTTCAGTGTTTACCCACCAAAAGGAAATCAGCTCATTTAGTATTGCAGGAAATGCCTTCATACTTTTTCATTGCCACTAAAGGAATTTAAAACACCTGTTGGATATATTCCCTCCTAGAATGCCATTTGTACACTTATTCCTAATAGGACCTGTTATTTTAAATGCAAACTCATATTAGAAGGCTCAGAATTGATACTCAGTATTTTTAGTGATCACATGGTTTAGGGTTCTCAGATTTGGGCTCAGACTTGCATTTCAAGCATTGCAATCTGGGCTTGTTAAATGATTTCCTTGCAACCAGGAAAAATTGTTTATCTGAATCTAAAGTCCAATTAAAGAAATGTGATAGTGGTGATAGTGGTTGATGAAGCAGACTAGCATAGCAGCTAGGGCAATTATGGACAAGTTACATTTAACCTCTCTGTGCCTCAGTGTCTTCCTCTGAAACTGAGTTTCTTCATCAATGGTGATAAATACTGGTAACCAATCTGACAGAGTTATTGTAAGAAATGAAGGAGTTCACAAATTTCCTAAAGGCTTAATGTTTGGCTTGTCATTACTAAATGCTGGTAATTATTAGTAAAACAATACCCCTCTATTATTTATTATATCAAAATAATAATGATAAGGGCCTGTTATTTTAGTAGTTCTATTTTTTGGTCATATAGTTTAGACTAACTCATATTGTTTAAATGTGAAACCAAGAAGAAAAACAGTTTTGTTTTGTTTTCTTCACCTGGTCAAGGAACCCAAATCACCTAATTCAGAAATGTTTCTAACTTGGCATCTGCTTTGAATCTGTCACAGCCAGAGAAAGTTTATTGTCTCAGAAAGTGACAGCCTTGTATTTGTGTAGCATAAAAAAGAAGATACATGCTAGATAAGATATAGACCCCTTATCATAGTCATGCCACATAGAGTGCAAAACTATTCCTGCTGGGTTCAAACATTGTGATCCAGAGCCTGCCATTGCCTATTATCAGGAGCAGGAAAGCGTAAGAACCGTATGTGTTTGCCCTTAAGTTGGTCTACAACACAGATACTGTCAATCAGCCTCTGATAGTACCCTCCCCGTGGACAACCTTCTGTGCTCTTTTGAGCATGCTCAGATGGAGTCTACCATCAGTGTGGTGGGAGTTCACTTCGCTTCAAGTGTGTCCACGTTGAAGGGTGACATGAACAAATACTAACCAAATTTGTGGCTGTCCAAACTAGGAAAATAGTTAAAGAATCAGGACATGAATCAAGCAAATACTCATTTGGTGTCAACCCAATAAAAAAGCTTCTAGGTGAGAAAAAAGTTGCCAAAGATGAAAGCCCAGAAGAGTGCTACTTTAGCCTAACCACAGTGTCAAAGCAAATAACACACATACACACAAACGCAAAAGGAAGCCCTCTTCACACTAATGCCCCAAAGTCCTTTATGGGTCTTCAAATTGAGCAGATTAGGTAGGTTGATGGTTGTCCTTTATGGACTGGGTCCACCTAACAAGACTGCTTACTAACAGAATATCTCTGTTTTGTCATTTAATAGACATCCCAAACTTAATATACCTTGCAATCAAATACACACATAGTCACTCATGCTTTTCCTGTAGACTTTCCAAAGCAGAAAAGGGCAGCTCCATTCTTCCTGGTGCTCAGTTACAAAATGTGATTCATCTTTGACTTTTTCCTTTCTCTCTCCTTTCACATCCAATACAGAAGCAAAATGTGTCGGCCCTATCTTTGAGATAGAACCAGAATTTGACAGTTTCTCGATTTTTCCACTATTATCACTCAGGATTAAGATTTCGTTGTCTGTCATCTTAATTATTATCCCTCTGAAATGTGTCCTTAACACAGTGGCCGGAGAACCCTTTGAGAATCTAAGTCAGAAGAATTATGTGACTTCAGTGTCTTCCCCTTCATCATAGTTGAAGCTGAAGTTCTTAAAATGCTGGAAAGTTGCTACATGATTACCCTCCACATTATATATTTGATCTCATCTCCTCTACCTCTACTCCTTGCTCACTCTTTTCCAAACACCTTATACTCTTTAGTCCTTGATGTTCAACAAGTATAGTAGGCAGACATTTTCACTTGCTATTCCCTTTACCTGAATTGCTGTTCTCTTTACTATCTACAGTACTCATCCACTCACTTTTTTAGGTCTTTTCTCAAATATCACCATCTCCATTATGAGGCCTTGCTTGGATTCCCTGTAATAACCTGCAGCCCCACTAATACACACTACCTCCTTAGAAGCCTCCCTTCTGCTGTAGAATCTGTTGAATGAATGAATGGAGTGAGCTATGTCTAATTTCCAAAAAAATAAACATCAGCCGTAAACACTTGTTGAGAGACGGGTTCAGGGTATAAAGAATAAAAGAAGTGTAAATTCAGGCCTTACCATTCACCATCCATTCCCTCAGGGTTCTGCTATGGTGTATCTTTGAATAAAAAGCACAATTTGATAAGACTAATTAATAGCTTAAATTCGTTAGACTCCCAAACCTTTTATAGTAGAAATGTGATAAAAATTGTGTCAGAGATTCTCAACAAAATGTTAGCAAATTGAAGCCACAAAAGTATAAAAACAATTATATACCATGACCAAACGGGATTTGTGTCAGGTATGTAAGGCTGGTTCAACATTTGAAAATTAATTAATATAATCCATCCAAGACAAAGAAAAGGAAAAAAAAAACATATAAATACATGCAGAAGAAGCATTTGACAAAATCCAGGGTGTACTCATGAGAAAAACTCTCAGTAAACTAGGAATAGAGAGGGACTTTCTTAACTTGATAAATACGATCTACAAAAAAACCAATAGCTAACATCATACTTACTGGAGAGAAACTCAGTGCTTTCCCACTAAGATTAAGCACAAGGCAAGGATGTCCTCCTTTATTATAACTTTTCAGTATTGTGCTGCAAGTCCTTGCTAATGCAATAAGGCAAGAAAAGGAAATAAACGGTGTACAGATTGAGAAGGAAGACATAAAGCTGTCTTTGTTCACAGGTGACATGATCATCTATGTAGAAAATCTTAAAGAGTTGACCCAAAACTCCTGTAACTAATAAGTGATTATAGCAAGGTTGCAGGATCCAAGGTTAATATACAAAAGGCAATTGCTTTCCTATATACCAATAATGAGCAAGTGGAATAGGTTTAAAAAAAACCCACACTATTTACAATAGCACTGCCAAAAATGTAATACTTCAGTATAAATCTAATAAAATAAGTACAACCTCTATAGGAGGAAAACTACAAAACCATGATGAATGAAGTCAAAGAATAACTAAATAAATGGAGAGATATTGCATGTTCATGAATAGGAAGACTCGGTATTATCAAAATGTCAGTTCTTTCCGACTTAATCTATAGAAATTCAGTGCGATCCCAATCAAAATCTCAGCAAGTTATTTTATGGATATTGGCAAACTGATTCTAAAGTCCATATGAAGAGGCAAGAGACCCAGAATAGCTATCACCTCATTGAAGAAGGACAAAGTTGAAGGGATGACACTACCCAGCTTGAGGACTTATTATGAAGGTGCAGTAATCAAGACAGGGTGGTATTGGTGAAAGAACAAATAGATCAATGGAACAGAATAAAGAGCCCCAAAATAGACCCACATAAATACAGTCAACTGATCTTTGGCAAAAGAACAAAGGCAATACAATGGAGCAAAGATAGTCTTTTCATCAAATAGTGCTGAAACAACTGGATGTCCATAGTAAAAAAAAAAAAAAAAAAAAATCTAGACACAGACTTTATATCCTTCATAAAAATTAACTCAAAATGAACCACAGACCTAAATGTAAAACACAAAACTGTAAAACTCCCAGAAGATAACATAGGAGAAAACCTAGATGACCTTGGGTATGGCAATGACTTTTAAAATATAACACCAAAGGCACAATCCATGAAAGAAAGAACTGATAAGCTAGACTTCATTAAAATAGAAAATTTCTGCTCTGTGAAAATCACTATCAAGATAATGAAAAGACAAGCCACAGAGTGGGAGAAAACATTTGTAAAAGACGCATCTTGTTAGGGTAAAGTGGCAACTTGCAAGCTTCTTACATGTGCAACTGGTGTAATTTATTTTGGTATGTAGTGTGAGGTACAGACTTTAGTTTTCAATGGGTGTGTAGTTTTCTAGGCATCAATTTTAAAGATTATAACTTGACTTTATCACAATCAAACTTCCCAGACATACTTAGAACTATTTGTGGATATTCTTTTCTGTTTAATTTGTATATGTGTTCATTCATGTAGTAATGCTACAATGTTTGAGTTGTAGTGGCTTTATAGTTAAGTTATATAGCTGCCTGCTAATTAACAGATACTCAACTTCTAATAAAGTTTATTACTTGTACCTGAATGCCTCCAGATTATGTTCTTCATTCAGACTCTTTACTATTCACTCAATATAAATTCAGAGCTGATATACATTAAAAACTGAACTAAGGTGGCTAACATTTTTTAGTTTTCATCTATATTCCTAGATTTAAAATATGAGAAAGTAATAGAATGCAACATTTTTAAAAACCTCTAATGACTCACATTTTCTATCTCTAATTAAAACAGAATACCCTGTGGAATATCTTTGCATCATTTACCCGGTTTCATTAATTCTGGCTGCTGAAGTTAATTTAAATTCACTCTGGTAAAATGAGAGCTCAGTATAAGCTTTTAGCATACTCAGTGAGACTTACAAATAGTCATCTGCTAGGTGGTAAACAGTAAACAGTCTTGTTTATTGCAAATAATCTTAGCCAATAAATGTTATTTATGCTCCATTTAAGAGTAAAGATATTAATCTGAGATCACAAAACGATCTTTTTGTTAAAGCTAAAAGCAATTCTGCTTTAATTAGTTGCAAATGCAAATATTACCCAACTTCTTTCTCCTTCTTTGATAGTTGTATAGAAATAAAACTAAATACAAGAATGTAAGCCAAACCCACTACAAATGAAACTGCACTACAGGCCCAGTATCTTCAGTGATTTCTAGATGATTTCTATGCTCAAACCTTCATTCTATTCTCTTTTCCTCAACAGAATTTTTTTTTTTTTTTGGTTTTGAGTAACTTTTATTACACAAGGGATTCATATTCTTTATGGAGAAATCATGTAATCAAATAATCCAAAAATAGATTTAAAAGCAGCCATAATTCCACCTCTCAGATATATTATCACTGTATCTATTTTATAGTATAGCTTTCATATATATTTTTTTAACATCTTTATTGGAGTATAATTGCTTTACAATGTTGTGTTAGTCTCTGCTGTATAACAGTGCCTCAGCTGTACGTATATATATATCCCCATATCCCCTCCTTTTTGCATCTCCCTCCCACCCTCCCTATCCCACCCCTCTAGGTGGTCACAAAGCCCCGAGCTGATCTCCCTGTGCTATTTGGCTGCTTCCCACTAGCTATCTATTTTACATTTGGTAGTGTATATATGTCCATGCCACTCTCTCACTTCGTCCCAGCTTACCCTTCCCCCTCCCCATGTCCTCAAGTCCATTCTCTACGTCTGCGTCTTTATTCCTGTCCGGCCCCTAGGTTCTTCAGAACCTTTTTTTTTTTTTAAGATTCCATATATATGTGTAAGCATACGGTATTTGTTTTTCTCTTTCTGACTTACTTCACTCTGTATGACAGACTCTAGGTCCATCCACCTCACTACAAATAACTCAATTTCGTTTCTTTTTATGGCTGAGTAATATTCCATTGTATATATGTACCACATCTTCTTTATCCATTCATCTGTCGATGGACACTTATGTTACTTCCATGTCCTGGCTATTGTAAATAGAGCTGCAATGAACATTGTGGTACATGACTCTTTTTGAATTATGGTTTTCTCAGGGTATATGCCCAGTAGTGGGATTGCTGGGTCGTATGGTAGCTCTATTTTTAGTTTTTTAAGGAACCTCCATACTGTTCTCCATAGTGGCTGTATCAATTTACATTCCCACCAACAGTGCAAGGGGGTTCCCTTTTCTCCACACCCTCTCCAGCATTTATTTTTTGTAGATTTTTTTGATGATGGCCATTCTGACTGGTGTGAGGTGATAGCACTCTTGAAGATGGAGAGGAAAGAATGAATTTAAAAAAATAATAATTCTTAAATATTTTAAATAAAGATTCTAAGAGATATTTCCACAACTTTATTCATAGTAGCACAATTTACAATAACCAGGAGGTGGGAGCAACCTAAGCATCTATCAGTGGATGAATGGATAAACAGAATGTGTTATATACAAACAATGGAATATTATACAGCCTTAGAAAGGAAGGCAATCCTGACACATGCTACAACATGGATGAAACTTGAGAACATTAGGCTAAATGGAACAAGTCAGTGACAAAAAGACAAATTTCATTTATATGAATTATCTAATGTACTGAAATTCATAGAAATGGAAAATAGAATAGCGGCTGAGAAGAGGCAGAAAAGGAGAGTTGTTGTTTAAAGGGAATAGAGTTTCAGATTTGCAGGATGGAAAAGTTCTTTACTTAACACTACTAAACTGTGACCTTAAAAATGGTTAAGATAGTAAATTTTATGTTATGTGTATTTTAACACAATAAAAAAGAAAAATAGTAACAATGATCAATGAAACAAATATTGCTAAATGTTAATTATTGAATGTAGATACTAGATGAATGTGTGC
The DNA here is from genome assembly GCF_009873245.2 of Balaenoptera musculus. Lineage (NCBI taxonomy): Eukaryota > Metazoa > Chordata > Mammalia > Artiodactyla > Balaenopteridae > Balaenoptera > Balaenoptera musculus. The sequence continues at coordinate 157,050,131 of NC_045787.1, forward strand.
TCATTTTATCATTCTTTCAACTTTTCTGTATGATTGAAAATTTCACAATAAGAAATTGAAAAAGAAAAGAAGTATTTATTGTATAATTACATTTACATGAAATATCTAGAGTAGGAACATTTATAGAGACACAAAGTAGACTAGAGGTTGCCAAAGGTTGAGGGAGGGGGAAGAGTTTGAGGTGATGAAAAACATGTGGAAACAGATCATGGTGATGGCTGCACAACATTGTGAATGTAACCATGGCACAAAATTCCACACCTAAAAATCATTTAAATTGCAAATTTTATGTTACATATTTACCAAAAATTTAAAAATAGACTGAGCATGTAATAGGCATTTTAGTTTTTAGAATTTCAATACTAGCTTTTCCCAGTTTCAAAGTAGTAGATTCAATATTCTTTCCACATTATTATGGACCATTCATTGAAATTCCGGTCCATGGTTATCAATGCTGTTACAGTACATTGTGAATTATCAGAGAAACAGTCAAATTATTGTACAATGTACCTTGTGATTGTAATCAACAGACTTAGGGGCTTCTTTGTTGCCATAATAGATTTTTTTTTTTTTTTTTTTTACTTTTTGGCCACAGCCCGAAGCATGTGGGATTAGTGCCCCAACCAGGGATCAAACACATGCCTCCTGCATCGGAAGTGGGGAGTCTTAACCACTGGACCGCCAGGGAAGTACCTAAACTTATTTTTAGTTGACTGCTGTGCTACAGTAATTAAGACATATTAGACTGGCTCAGGGATAAAGAAAAGACCTATTGATCAGAAAATAGAGCCTAGAAAGAAACCAATACCTAAACGGACAGTTTATGCAGGGACATAAAAATAAGTTTGGATCCTGCTTCACATCAAAGGGAAAAGTAAATTTCAGGAGGGTTCATATTTCTAATGTAAAAGCCAATACTGAGGGCCTCCCTGGTGGTGCAGTGGTTAAGAATCCGCCTGCCAATGCAGGGCACACGGGTTTCAGCCCTGGTCCGGGAAGATCCCACATGCTGCAGAGCAACTAAGCCCGTGAGCCACAACTACTGAGCCCATGTGCCACAGCTAGTGAAGCCCACGCGCTTAGAGCCTGTGCTCTGCAGTAAGAGAAGCCACTGCAGTGAGAAGCCCGCGCACCACAATGAAGAGTAGCCCCGAATCGCTGCAACTAGAGAAAGCCCACGCCTGGCAACGAGGACCCAATGCAGCCAAAAATAAATAATAATAAATAAAATAAACTTTAAAAAAATTTTTTAAAAAGTCAATACTGAGAATTCTTCAGTCTGAAGTACTATGGGTTTCATAAAAAAAGACCTACTGAGTACAAGCCATTATGGAAAGTATTAACAAACTTTAACTACATAATTAAAATGTTCACACCAAAAAAAAAAAAAGCTGTATAGGATATCTAAAAAGAAGTCATACACTTAAAGGAGAAATTTGCAATGCATATAATAAATACTAATATCCCTATTATGTAAAGAATTCATATGAATCAATAAGAAAAAGTTAAACAACTCAGTAGAAATATCACAAATAGATATTTAACAGAAAGGAAAATAAATGTGTGATATGACAACTGATGAACTAATTTTTACAACAAGCAAACTGTCACAATAAATGAAAAGATGTTGGTGATAATATGAATTACCAGAAACTTTTAATGTGTGTATAAATTGGTTCAACCACTTAAGAAAACTCTTAAATACCCAAAGGAGAATATGTATTTCCTTTACACAATAATTCCATGACAAGTATAAAACACTCTCTCACTGCTACCATGAGATGTGTAAAAGAATACTCACACGGAATCATTCATAACAGCAGAAAACTAGCTGCAAGCAGACTACCTTTCCATCAGGATTATAAAGCATATCTATTTTGAAAAGTCACCATACATAATGTAAAAATACAGAATATTGTAAATTAATTAGTTACTAATACACACCAAAACACAAAAATGCAATAATTAGAAAAACGATCAGGATAAAAAATTTAAACGTTTCAATTAAAACATTTTGGAAAGAGGAAAATCTATTAATTGCAGAAACCTAAATACAGGAGTGGTAAGACAATGACATTTAATCCTATTACCAGTTTTACAGTGCAAATATGACCAAATAATGACAAATTCATAGGAGTTAAACTAATAGAAGAACATCAAAGAAAAGGATCAGTAAAAAAATTCAGGATTCTGTTTGTCACTGGAGGGGAGGGGGTGATGCAAGTGGGAGAACAGTTGCATTCTATAATGACGGCATTGCTTTAACTTCGGGATAGGTATGTGCATGGTTATTATGTTACTATTCCTGCAGAACTACACATAGGTTTTTGTTTTTTTTTTTTTACACATAGGTTTTAAGCTCTCCTTTGTATATGATATTTTAACAAGTAAAATTGAGGAAAGGCCCTTTCATATTCTTAATTCTAAATATATTTCCCAGTTCTTCTAATATGGGTCATGCAGCTTAGACTTTAGAGGTCATCAGAATCTCCAAAAGTACTTATTAACAGTTCTATAATCCCTTACATGTCTCCCCAGAGGTTCAAAGTCAGTGGTTCTTGCTGGAGGTCAGGGAAACCTCAGTATGAACAAAGGTCTCAGGTGATTCATCTCTGCAGCTGTTCTGTGGACATCAATGGAGGAAGCTCTGCACTAGAGTGAACAGGAGTGCCAGGCGGGGAGCTGTTTCCCAGTCTGGTGCTGAAAATAAAACCACCCCTCAACCACCAGTGAACAGAAGGTTCTTCACCCACTCTCTTGACTCTCCCTTGACAGCTCCACTGTTTTCACCTCATCCACAGAGATGGTTCTGACTGATGGCCTCTTGTTTCTGTGCTTTTGGGGAAAGTGATCCTGCTTATCTTGCCAGCTTCCCTTTCTCCTCTTGTCTTATTCTCAACATCTCCTTGTCAAAGGAAAGTAGTTCTCCATAGAATAAGACACATTTAATAATTTTCCATGAAGGCCCTAAGTCTGCACCCAATCTGCTAAGACATCAATGATACAATTAATTTTATTCAAGGATGTTTCTCTATGTGGACTCCACTAGAGATGTGTAAGAAACAAAGCAATAGGGACTTCCCTGGTGGTGCAGTGGTTAAGAATCCGCCTGCCAATGCAGGGGACACGGGTTCAAGCCCTGGTCCAGGAAGATCCCACATGCAGCAGAGCAACTAAGCCCATGCGCCACAATTCTGGGTTCCATATTGTTGATAAATCTGATGGAAAAGATGTGGTCCCTAGTCCAGCAGCAGGAGTATCACCAGAGGTGAACACCAATTTGGGAAGGGAAGTAATGGAATGGAGGGATGCTTTCCATATGCTTGTTATTTTGTTATTTTGAAAAAAGACCTGAAGTTAATAAAGCAGTGTGTCAACATTTGTTAATTCTGGAAAGGATCTAGGAATGGTCATTTAAAAAATTACACTATGCTGTTCTGATTATTTATAACATTTGGTAACTTTATTAGGAGAAACGTGTAGTCACGCTGATGAAGCTAACTGGATTGGCACCTCCTTTCTCAGAGACCTCACAGCCTGGCAACAGAGATAACACAGAGCTGTGTTAAAAACACAGAACTAGAAGATACAGTAAAACTGCCCAAGCCTCCTCCCTGAAACCACTACAAAAATGAAGTAAATGCCCGCAAAGTTGAAAACAATCACCATGTTTGTAAATGAGCATATTCCTGCTGAGAAAGAAAAGAGTCTTTGCCATTGTGGAGAGAGAGTAGGAGACTGACAGAATGAGAGCTCTTTGAGGATTGCAGGAAAGGTACAAGGGAACATGTCAAGATGGGAGACAGGCAAGAGGCAAATGGATGCCTTGGTTCTAATCATTTTATGCATGTCCTTTCCTCACAGTTTCCCATGGATAAACTTGTAGTAAAACACCTGCCCTGATTTCCAAACATTAACAAAGGGACATTTTGCTACCTGGATGACTTCACTGTGCAATGATGGAATCTCTCTTAGAGATGCAATGATGCATCTCTGCTAGGTGTTCAGTGATGGAGACTAAAGTTCTATAAGAGGAGAGGGACTGAGTGAAGCTCCAGGCTCCTGGGCAAGAGGGCTTATCTCCAGGAGGAGGTACAGGTGTGCTGTTTCTTTACCAGGGAAGTGCTGTTGAGTGCGGTTTTCACAATTTGTAGTCTCTGTACCTCTGGAGGACCAATATCCAAAGCTCCTCATTAGCCAAACAATTTCATCATCATTCTGATGCCAGTGCAGTACAAATCCTTAAAGGCCAAGAAGATATAATGGAAAAATTCAGGGTGGTTGATTCCCTGATGCTATGAAGCCAGGTGTTCATCATTCACTGCTCCACCTCTTTCTGTTCACATGTATTTCACATACAGTGCAAATGTGGACACACCATTCTTCTCTAACTGGACTCTAGTATTCTTTTTTTAGATACAACCAATGGCATATCTATGCAATCAATGATATCAGGAAGCCTGGTTATAATTGTAGGTTATGAAGTTATTTATTTATGCATTCATTCATTCATTCATTCATTCATTTCAGCCATATAAGAAGGAATGAAATTCTGACACATTACAACATGGATAAACCCTAAAAACATTATGCTCTGTGAAATAAGCCAGACAAAAAAAGGACAAATATTGTATGATTTCAGTTATAAGGTACGTAGAATAGGCAACTTCATAAGGGCAGAAAGTAGACTGGTGGCTACAGGGGAGAGGGTGAGAAGGATTGATTTTTGAGAGTGCTGGAATATATTAAAAGTTGTTTATTTCTATACTGAGTAATCAAAGCACGTTGATATTGATGGAGTGAATAAGGTCACATGTGGAGACATTTCATTGGAAGTTTATTTGCCCTGCTTTCTTCTTCACTATATTGAAAGAACAATTCTGAATTTTCATTCTTGAAAATTGTTTTAGTGGCTTTTTTTTTTCTGTATTAACTTTTTTATTAGTGGCTTATTTTTAAAGTGCTTAAATTCCTGTCTTTACCTTTTGGATTGTATTAGTCTCTCAGGTGCTCAACTCCTCTGAGGTCATAAAAATATCTTTGTATATTGTCTTCCAAAATATTTAATCACTTTGACTTTTGCTTAACATTGGAATGATTTTTGTTTGTTTTTGTCTAGAGAGAAAGATGTTATTTATCAGTTTCAATTCCCTTTTTTTGAGTTTTTTTTTTTTTTAATATTTATTTATTTATTTATGGCTGTGTTGGGTCTTCGTTTCTGTGCGAGGGCTTTCTCTAGTTGTGGCAAGTGGGGACCACCCTTCATCGCAGTGCGCGGGCCTCTCCCCATCGCGGCCTCTCTTGTTGCGGAGCACAGGCTCCAGACGCGCAGGCTCAGTAATTGTGGCTCACGGGCCCAGCTGCTCCGCGGCATGTGGGATCTTCCCAGACCAGGGCTCGAACCCGTGTCCCCTGCATTAGCAGGCAGACTCTCAACCACTGCGCCACCAGGGAAGCCCTTGAGTTTTTTAAATTGTGGTGAAATAGATATAAAATTTATCATTTCAGCCATTTAAAGTGTTCAATTCCATGGCACTAAGAACATTCACAATGTTGTGGGACCACCACCATTACCCATTTCCTGAACTTTTTCATCACCCTGAACAGAAATTCTTTACGCATTCAACAATAACTCCGGGGAATACCCTGTCAGTCCAGTGATTAGGACTCAGCGCTTGGCCTGGGTTCAACCCCTGGTCAGAGAACTAAAATCCCACAAGCCATGATGTGCACGGCCAAAAATAAACAAACAAAAAACAATAACTCCGCATTTCATTCTTTTCTTAGAGCTTTCAAAAGGAGCCCAACACTTTGACTTTAGCGCAATGTAGCTGATTTCAGGCTTCTGATTTCCAGGACTGCAAGAGAATACATTTGTGTTGTTTTAGGATACTAAGCTTGTGGTAATGTGTCACAATGACAATAGGAAACTAATACAGGACATATGTCCCAAATCAGGGTGATAATAAAAACAATGTCTTTTGGGTGTCTCCTTGGAAAGATTCTTTCTGCATTGCAAAGAGACCTAAGGAGAGGCAGCCAGTTTTCTGTTTCTGGTTATTGTGTCTGAAATGTCCCCACACAGCTATAGGCATTGATGACCATCAGGGGAACAGCCTTAGGAAGAAGGCTTAGGCAGAATGAAATGCAGCCCTGTGTTTTTGTGCCTAGACCTATCTGACCTCTAAAGTCATTGTTAGAAAAGATGATAAAGTGATCATTTATCATTTCCCTATGAGAGTCGAGACTTTTGCCTTATTATTGCTGAAGGCATGCATGTATTCTCACTGAGAGAATCGAAGTGTCTCAGATCTTCCAAAATTGTAAATATAATTATGCCAATTTTGCAGATGAGGAAACTGAGCTTAGAGGGTTCAAGTAAACTGTCAAAGGTCACACAGCTACTGTTTAACAGAGGTAGGATTCAAACCCAGGTGGTCTGATTCCAAAACTCTCACCCTCCAGAAATATAAAAATAAAATAAAAAAGAAACACCAAAAAATTTTCTTTAATTAAAAACAAATTCTCAGGGTTTCCCTGGTGGTGCAGTGGTTGGGAGTCTGCCTGCCAATGCAGGGGGACACGGGTTCGAGCCCTGGTCTGGGAAGATCCCACATGCCGCGGAGCAGCTGGGCCCGTGAGCCACAATTACTGAGCCTGCGCGTCTGGAACCTGTGCTCTGCAACAAGAGAGGCCGCGATAGTGAGAGGCCCGCGCACCGCAATGAAGAGGGGCCCCTGCTTGCCACAACTAGAGAAAGCCCTCGCGCAGAAACGAAGACCCAACACAGCCATAAATAAATAAATAAATAAATTTTTTTAAAAAATGGTCCACATCAAAAAAATCTTTAAAAAAAACCAAAAAAACAAATTCTCACCCTTAACCATCTGATATCTGGTCTTAAGTATTTCAAGAAGGTGGTCAGACTTGCTGGACCTCTCCTTAATTTATTTCTCTGTGTTATATTCCAGCAGTGTAAGCCCAAAGCAACTGGAAATCAATGGAAAGATGATATTCTAGAGATGAGTTTCCTCAAAGCCCCCATCATAGCCTTGTTCCTCAGACTACAGATAAAGGGGTTCATCATAGGGGTAACCACAGTGTACATCACTGATACTACTGCACTCTTCCTGGAGGAGTGAGTGGCTGCAGAACTAAAGTACACCCCAAAACCTGTCCTGTAAAACAAGGAAACAACTATTAAGTGTGACCCACAGATGGAAAATGCCTTATCCTTTCCACCAGCTGACAGGATTTTCAGGACAGAGGAGACAATTCGAGTATAAGAGAAAATTATCCCAGAGAGAGGAATGACGCCCAACAGGCTGGTCACTAACTGCACGAGGATATTATTGATGAGGATATCAGAATAGGCGAGTTGGAGAATATTAGCTAGTTCACAGAAAAAGTGGGGAATTTTTAGTTCTGTGCAAAAGGACAGCCGCAGTGCCATCAAAGTGTGGAGCAGGGCATCCAGAACACTAAAAAAGAAGATCAGAACCAGCCCGCAGAGCTTGGGGTTCATGATGACATTGTACCTCAGTGGGTGACAGATGGTCACAAATCGATCATAGGCCATCATGACCAGAATTCCATTTTTCAGTCCAGCAAAAGTCAGGACAAAGCAGATTTGGGTGAGGAATCCTGTGTAACTGGTGGATTCGCTCTGTGTCTGGATGTTCACTAGCATCTTTGGGATTGTGGTGGTGGTGAAACAGATGTCAGTGAAAGACAGATTAGAGAGGAAGAAGTACATGGGAGTGTGGAGGTGGGAGTTATAGATACTGGCCAGGATGATGAGCAAGTTACCAAGCACAGTGACCACGTATATGGACAGGAACAGGCAGAATAGGAGGGGCTGCAGTTCTGGATCTCCTGACAATCCCAGAAGGAGAAATTCTGCAGTATCAGAGAGGTTTCCTGGTTTCATGTTGTCAATGGGTCTGTTAGAAAGACGGTGACAAGAAAACAAAACTTCAGAGAAACTTCCTTAATCTTGTCCATATTTTGAAACCAATCAGTTACAGGTCTTTTCTCCTGCTTCCTTCTCTCCCCTCTTCTTTCCTCTCCTTTTCTTGCTTTACATTCCCACAAAACTTCGCCCCACACCACCCCGTCCCAAGCTTTTACAGTCCATCTATTCTTTGTCAAGTAGGGGTATGTACTCACAGGAAGATAGTCATGGAATGTTGTCTTCTCCCTTAAGATGCCTCCGAGCAAATAACTCCAGAATAAAATTATTAAGACTGTATTCTAGAATACAGTTTGGGAAAATGCAGTCTGTGGACAAAATTCTGCCTGCTGCTTATTTCAGTAAATAAAGGTTTACTGGAACACAGCCATTTGTTTATTTATGGTCCATGGCAGCTTCCCCGCTACAACGTCTGAGTTGAGAATACTTGTGACAGAGACCGTATAGCCCACACAACCTAACACATTTACTATTTAGCTCTCTACTGAAAAAGATGTGCCTACTTCTAGTCTAGAATCTTGACTAAATTTAGGTTCAATTTTTGGCAAACATCCTTAAATATATTCATGAGGAAGAACACATTGCCTCTTTGTCTTCTTGTAATAATTATTGCCTAGATCTATTAATTCACCAGGAGTTACAAAATGCTGACATTTTAATTCTTTATTCAGTTATTGGCTGAAATACTTCCATAAAGAGGAAATTTCCCGAATCAGATAGGTGGATTTCTGGGAGTTCCCTGGTGGTCTAGTGGCTAAGACTCCACTCTCCCAACGCAGGATGCCCGGGTTCAATCCCTGGTCAGGAAACTAGATCCCACATGCCGCAGCTGAAGATCCCGCACCGGCAATGAAGATCCCTTGTGCTGCAACTAAGACCTGGCGTAGCCAAATAACTAAATAAATATTTTGTAAAAAATAGATTGATTTCTTATAAGAAATTGAGTTCTTATAAGAAAGACAGAATACTTCTTGATTCCTGTGTTCATCACTTTTTTAAATAATTGGTTTTCAGCATTATCCAACGATGAACATTATGTCATCATGAACTCCCTGGATTTTAAATGCATTTGATGTATTTCAATACACTGCAGTTATTATTTATATTAATTCTCAAATTGTCGTATCTTTGGCCAGTGAAAGTCTCCTCAGCTTGCCTCTGCAGTCCTTCTGAAATGAACCCAGCAGCCTCATATCTCCCTTAACTTTGACATGAAAGCTGTTCTTTGCCCATCATCTTGCAATAGATACATATATCAAATCATTATATTGTACACCTAAAACTAATACAATGTTCTATGTCAATTATATCTCAATTTTTAAAAAAGAAAGAAAATGTCAAGAGTAAGCTACAGGGACTTCCCTGGTGGTGCAGTGGTTAAGAATCTGCCTGCCAATGCAGGGGACAGGGGTTCGAGCCCTGGTCCGGGAAGATCCCACATGCCGCGGGAGCAACTAAGCCCGTGCACCACAACTAGTGAGCCCGCACGCCGCAGCTACTGAAGCCCGCATGCCTAGAGGCCGTGCTCTGCAGCAAGAGAAGCCACCACAATGAGAAGCCTGCGCACTGCAACAAAGAGTACCCACCACGTGCTGCAACTAGAGAAAGCCCGCGCGCAGCCAAAAAGACCCAACGCAGCCAAAAAAAAAAAAGAAAAAGAAAAAGAAATACTTGACCTATACCTACATTTCATACAACTTATAGTTGAAAAGGCAGGTTCACATGCCCATGTGCTCCAACACACATGTAAGTTTTCCTGTGACTGCACTGAGACCCTGCTTACTCTGTAATCTCGTGGGTCTGGACTTCTGTCCTGGTGGTTTTCTTCTGAGCACCTAGCATGCTCTGTAATGATGTCTGCCTTCGTCACAATTTTTTAAAGGTGGCTGAAGCTAATATGGCAAAAGCTTGGCATTAATTCTGGAAGGTGATTGCATGGCTGTTTATTTTACTGCTCGCTGTGCAGTTCTCATGGTTTAAAATATTTTGTAATGTTTTGTCTGGGGGTTTTCAAAGAAAGGCTAAACAGTAGACTCAACGTCCTCTCCCAGAGTCCTCACAAGTAAGAAATAAGGACAAGACTTGATTGACTTCTCTAAGGATGAAATCTGGAATGAGGACTGGGAAAATTGAGAAGCCAAACTCACGTCACTCCAGCCCCACTCACTACCAAATAAATGAGGGAAACCAGAGAATTGTAAAAACATCTGCCAGATTTCTGAAGGGGCTAATTCATACTCAGGTGGGGAAGGAGTCCCTTGGATTTAAAGACAGAATAGGAGCCAGAAATGATGAAAGCTGATTGCAAATTGGATGAAAGTGGAAAAGTAAATATATCAAGAATGTCAGAAACTTGTCATCTCACTTGTAATTCCACTGAACTTTATCTTACCTCTTGGATGTCCTCCAGATAGGCTGGTTAAAAAAATAAACTGTTCAATTTCTCACTGCATTTATTGGGCACTTCAGATTACCTTGGAGCCATCAATGTACTCATTCACCTTTCCTCTGGATATTGAAGGATGGGGATGGAAAATCTGTCCCCAGGAAGGGCAGATGGACCAAGTAAGGCAACTGGATGCTGGGCAAGAGGGATCATCTCAGAAGGAGACTCCAGTATGCTCTTTCCTGACCTGAGTAGGGCTGTTGAGTAGAGTGGTCACAGATAGACTATATTCAGTCTCTATGGCCCTGAGGGCTCAGTTTCCAAAGCTCATTAGCCAAATGTGTACTGTCATTACTTCTCCCAGGCAGCTCATATCCTTAAGGAGCACAGATGCTAGAAGGGAGAGCTCCTGCATGGCTGACTTCCTGACCCTGAGAGGACAGACAGGTATATGTCATTTTCTTCCCACGTTTCCTCTCACATCCAGGGTATCGCATTCTTGGATTCTCAGGTCTAACCTTAAGGGACCTGATGGCCTCGTCCTAAGACCAACTCCCAGCCTTCTCTGAGCCAGAGATTATTACTAAAGGACAAGGGAACCAGAGTGGTTTAAGTCCCCATAGGGACAGAGACTCAGGGATGCAGGGAATGTATCATGGGATCATTGCCACACAGTCACTTAAGAAAATTTTCTCCTTTCTTAACTAAAGTCCCTACATGAATGAAGTTAGTACTATTGTAGGAAAGAGGTAGCAAGGAAACCAATTTACTAGTTACTTGGGCAGGCTTTTCGAGGTTGCCTGAAAAATAGACATAAACCAACAATCTTAAAGAAATCACAAAAAAGCACTAATCATAAAGGAAGTGACTGATAAACTGATTGCATTAATACTGAGAAACCCTGAGGGATATACAGCAACTCCCTATTATTGCAACTTTTGTCGAAGTGCAAAAGTAGTTCAATATAAAATTTTAAAAATCAAAATATGGCACTCCATACCCATCAAAATGGCCAAACTGAAAAGACAATGTGAAATATTGGCAAGAGACTGGGAATGTAAATTGGTGCAACTACTTTGGAAAATTCTTTGGTAGTTTTGAATAAATATGACCATAGATATTGCACTCCTAAATACATACCCAACAAAAATATGTACAATTGTGAATCAAAAAACATGTACAATAATGTTTGTGGCAGAGCCATTTGTAAAATATCCCAGCTATAGGGCTTCCCTGGTGGCGCAGTGGTTGAGAATCTGCCTGCTAATGCAGGGGACACGGGTTCGAGCCCTGGTCTGGGAAGATCCCACATGCCGCGGAGCAACTGGGCCCGTGAGTCACAACTGCTGAGCCTGCGCGTCTGGAGCCTGTGCCCCGCAACGGGAGGGGCCGCGATAGTGAGAGGCCCGCGCACCACGATGAAGAGTGGCCCCTGCTTGCCTCAACTAGAGAAAGCCCTCGCACAAAACGAAGACCCAACACAGCTAAAAATAATAAATAGAGTAGCTATTAATTAAAAAAAAATCCCAGCTATAAACAGATAAAATGTTCAAAACAGTTGAATGATAAACTGTGCATATTCATTCTATAGAAAACTATGCAACAATGAAAATAAACTCCTGCTAAATGCAACAGCAAAAATGAATCTCAAAAATGTAATGTTGAGTAGAAGAAGCCAGGCACAAATGATAACATACGGTATCAGGCACAGAGTGCACATAACCTTAAATACACTAAAAATCATTGAATTTTACACTTCAAATGGGTGAACTTTTGTGGTATGTGAATTATATCTCAATAAAGTTGTTTTTAAAATACATGACTCCAGGGAATTCCCTGGAAGTCCAGTGGTTAGGACTCAGCGCTCACTGCCTGGGCCCAGGTTTGATCCCTGGTCGGGGAACTAAGATTCCGCAAGCCTCGCAGCGTGGCCAAAAAAAAAAAGACACAAATGAACTTATTTAGGTAACATAAACGGACTCACAGACATAGAAAACAAACTCATGGTTACCAAAGGGAAAAGGGGTAAGGAAGGGATAAATTAGGAGTTTAGGATTAGCAGATACAAACTACTATATATAAAATAGATAAACAACAAAGTCCTACATTCTACTGTATAGCACAGGGAACTATATTCAATATCCTATAATAAACCATAATGGAAAAGAATATGAAAAAGAATATGTATATATATCTACAACTGAATCACTTTACTGTACACCAGAAACGAAGACAACATTGTAAATCAACTATAGTTTGACTTTAAAAATTAAAAAGACATGATTCATAGAGTACCTACATTCTGGTGGTAGGAATCAGAGTGATTAGTAATGGAAAGAGCATTAAAGAATGATTCTCAGGTGCCTATTATACCCTATATCTTAACCAGAGTGTACAGTAGTTAATACAGAAGTGTTCTACCTTGTAAAAATTCATGCAATTGTACATTCTTGTACATGTTAAATGTAAACAAAATGTGTTGGAAAAAGTTCAGAATTCCAAGGAGAATTTCACCATCTGCAATCTTCATGGGAAGGTTCATTACAGACCTTGTGCAGGCAATGGTAGGTTAGGACACATGAAATATACAGGTACACAGATGATTTGTAAGCACAACTTAAGAGCTTTATCCAATAGGTAAACATCTATTAAACATACATCCCTGTACCAGATAATTTTTCACTTTTGTTACCATATATAAAAATTTATTTTTAAAAACTGACCATCTGTGGACTCTATTGGTTAGTGACTAGTCAATTAGGAGTGAAAAAAGAAAAACAAAAAACCTCCCTACCACCACCACACACACAAAACAAAGGAACAAACACATGGAAAACATGGTGGCTTAAAACATTAGGCGTTTATTTTTCTCAAGTAACAAGTCTTGAAGATATTAAAACATTTTCCCTTCAGCGTTATATCTTCTAAGGGATAATGAATGAATAAAGGATTTCTCACAGTCATTGCGTAACTTAGGTTTCTTCCATATATGCATTACTTAGAGGCTTTCTCACATTCTTCACAACCAGTTCTTTTCACTTAGCATTTGGTTGTATGTCTTAAAGATTGAGAGTTCACTGAAAGCTACTTTACATGGATATCATTAAAAGGGGGTTTATTGAGCATGAGTTCTCTCATGACGCCGAAGGGGTAAGGATTTACTGAAACCTTGCCCGCAGACATTGCATTTATAGGGTTTTTCTTTAGTATGTATTCTTTTGTGCACAATGAGATTACACTTAACATTGAAGGATTTTCCACATTGATTACACTCATAGGGTTTCTCTCCAGTGTGAGTTCTCATGTGTACTTTAAGGGACACATGCCTGGTAAAAGCTTTTCCACACTCACTGCACTTAAAAGGTTTCTTGTCCCTGGTATGGATTTTCATATGCCTCCTATGAGATAAGAGACCACGGAAGGTTTTCCCACATTCCTTACATTCATGTGTTAATTTCATGTGAATTTTCTTGTGTAAACCAAGGAAAGATTTCACTCTGAAGTCTTTTCCACATTGATTACATGTAAAGGGTTTTTCTCCAGTGTGAATTCTCACATGTTCCTTAAGACATGAACGATCCCTGAAAGCTTTCCCACAGTCATCGCACTTACAGGGTTTCTCTCCAGTATGAATTTTCCTGTGCGTGATAAGGTTGGAGCTCAGGCTAAAAGCTTTCCCACACTTATCACACTTGAAAGGTTTCTCTCCAGTATGTATCCGTAGGTGTATCTTAAGAGATGACTTACTACTCAGGGCTTTACCACAATGGCTACATTCAATGGACTTCTCTCCAGTGTGGATTCTCTTATGTCTTTTAAAATATGGGAGAATACTGAAGGTTTTCCCACAATCATTGCACGTATAGGGTTTCTCTCCAGTATGTGTCATCTGGTGTATGTTAAGCCTATAGCTTCTACTGAAGGTTTTGGTGCATTGATCACATTTGTAAGGTTTTTCTCCTGAATGAGTCCCTGAATGTTGTCTGAGAAGTGAGCTATCTCGGAAGGTTTTTCCACAGTCACGGCACTCATACGGCTTCTCCCCGGTATGAATTCTCTTGTGACGCGTAAGGTAAGAGCTTGAGCTGTAGGCTTTCCCACACTGATCACACTTAAACGGTTTTTCTCCAGTGTGGGTTCTCATGTGCAACTTAATGGATGAATGGCTCTGTAATACTTTACCACACTGATTACACTCAACAGGTTTCTCTCTAATGTGAGTTTTTTCATCCTTCTTAAGGTATGAGATTGAATTTACGACTTTCCCCAAGTCACTGCACTCATAGGATGCCTCTTCTGTATGTTGTCTCTTGTGCCCAGCTAAGTTAGAACTCCTGAGGAAGGCATTCTCATCTTTTTTACATTCATAAGATTTTTCCCGAGGAAGAATTCCCTCAGGTGGCTTAAGACGTGAAGAATCTCTAAGGCCTTTTGCAGAGTCAAGGTTTCGATGGGGTTTCTTGCTAGGGTAAATTTTATTCTGAGTAATGCTAGATTTCACACTGAAGGCTTCAACAATTTCACTGCATTGAATGGGATTGCCTCCAAGAGCTTGTTCCTATTGATTAAAATATGAGTTACGATCACAGGATTTATCATGTTCATGACTGAGAATCTCCCCCGACATAAATTCTGATACATCTAATGAGCACTTTATTAGCATGAAAGTTCCACATTTTCTTAGTGAATATGCAGTTTCAGGCTGAGTTTATCAGCTTGAATAAGCTGATTGCTCTACCAGATGGCTTCACTGGAGTCTCTTCAACAGATTTAAGATAAAATTGCCTTAGAGTGAGTATCTTAAACATTTAACAACTAATTCCATTATGCAAGTATTTACTTTGGGGATTCTCTGTAACCATTTTTGGAACTAAGTTATGAGTTTCCTTCAAATGAATACTTAGAGAATCTTCTGCTTTCTATTGGTGAAATGAGTGTGATATCACTCATATTACCCTCTAGTCCTTTTCTATCTTATAGAATTCTGGACTTCTAATGTGAGGACAAGAAATTATCCCATGTGACTCTTACCTTCTTGCCATTGAGCGTATATTTCTCCAAAATACGTTGTTTTTGCTGTGGTTGTTTGGTTTTAAGGAGAATCAGCTCATCTGAACAAAGTGGGAAAAAGTTTTGGAAAAGACATGGTGACAATATGCTGACAAAAAGCAGGTAATGCCCCAACCCAATCTGAAACAAATGGGAAACATAACCTCAAGTTCCTAGAGTATAAAATAGTGGGATGTATAGCACAGGGAACAGATCTTGTAGGTAAGACATTCATATATGCCTGGTGCTCACCTAAACAGGTGTCTTGGTGAATTCTTCTCTCTACTATCTCCATTTCATCTTCCTGCTCCATCTGGGTGATGAGAGGAGGCTTGCTGAGTTGATGTCCTATTATGGGGAATGATACATATGAGAGGACCATGCAGTGTACAACAAAAACTACCATCAAACTGTGACAACAACTTGGTCTTTGAGGTTCTGAAGATAGGCAGTTATGACTTTATAAGCAGAAAAATGACAAAATTCTAACAGAGAAAGCAAAAGTAAAGCATTTCAGAGATCAACTTTCCATAAATGGAAAATTGTCTTTCCAAGAGAAATTACTGAACCTTGGTAAGAGAACAAGATCTGTGACATTTTAATTTAAGAATATTCCCATCCCTTGGGAATTCCCTGGTGGTCCAGTGGTTAGGACTCTGTGCTCTCACTGCCGAAGGCCTGGGTTTGATCCCTGGTCAGGGAACTAATATCCCATAAGCCACATGGCACAGCCAAAAAAAAGAAGAAAAAATGGCCAAAACCAGTAGTGCTGCAGTCAACAGAGAGGTCTGACCTCTTTGGGAGCTCTGTTCAAAGAACCATCCCCAGAACACAGACAATATTTTTTTTTTCTAAACTTGCAGCTCCCTAGAAAATCTCTACACTCAGGGTGGTGTGGCTATTTGTTTTTACTCAGAGCTCAGCTTAGCAGATAAAAAAAGCCCTTAACCCCAAGGCATTACCCAAACAATGGCAACCAGCTAGTAATATCCCCATATGCTTAAGGCTCTGATTTCACTTGGGGAAAACAGAAGGCTGGCTGGGAATTTGAAAGGAAAACAAGAACTAGACAAACCACAGGGAACTTTGAGAAGCTCCCAACAAGTTCCTGGGGATCTAAAAGGCTGTGTGCATGAGTGAGGCTACGCACATGCCCAGGAAATATCTAGGAAAGAATAAGTCCCAAGTCACTTACCTTTGGTGGACTTTAAGACCCTGTCCAAGCCCAAGCAGGAAGTGAAAGCTAAGCCTGTCTTGTAAGCTGTGCCTTGCCTGAAGCTTAAAGCTGTGACTTCTCCCATAGATCCCCCTGGCAAAGGGTAGAAGAGATACAGGCAAGGCATTTAAGAAAATCTTTTTACCAATCATTGGTGGACTACTAAATTATAATGACCAGCTAGTGACTCCCAGGAAGCCAGGCTTTTAAAATTATGTATTTTTAAAAAAAAAAAAAACCATAGGAGAAAGCTCTATGGCTGCACAGTGCAAGGAATACAGAATCTGTGGAATTCATCTAGAAAAGTCACTAAACAAAAAAGAAAAGAAAAGTCACTAAACAAATAAGTACCAACAAGAAAACAACAAAAAACAGCAATGAAACCAAATCCCCCTAAAATTGAGTTCCCTTACCAAGTTTATGATTATTAATCTTTCTATCCAAAACTTTATTCCCTTTCTTTCTTATCCCCTCTGACCTCAATCCTGTGCTAACTAAACACTAATCAACCAGTCAGATGACTAAAATTGCTGTTGTTGATAACATCATTAATGTACTAAAATTGCTATTATAGATATTATCATTAATGTACCAACTCAAGTTTTTTCTCCAGGGCAAGATGAGCTAGCAGACCCCTAAGCCATGGACCACCAGGCCAGAGAATCTTAAACCAGAGACATCCTGACTCCCAAAACCATGACTAAGAAATGTCACAGAAATGTGACAAGACAATGATTAATCCCAGCCTCTTTTTTCTTCCTTTAAAAAACCCCCTAACTCAAAGGCCAAGTTGGGGTGGATCTGAGGCTTTCCTCCCACTCCCTTGCTTGGTGCCCTGCAATAAACGCTGTACTTTCCTTCACCATAACCCGGTGTCAGTAGATTAAGCAAAGAAACAGGAAGTATCCCACATATACAGGAGGAAGAAAAGCAGCCAACAGAAAATGTCCCTTTAAGGGGCCCAGAGTTAGGATTCAGTAGACAAAGATTTAAAATCACCTATTATAAATATACTTAATGGACAAAGGCTGAAAACTTTCCCCTAAGATTAGGAACAAGAAAGGGATGTCCACTCTCACCACTTCTTTTCAACATTATACTGGGATTTCTAGCCAGGGGAATTAGGCAAGGAAAAAAGAAATAAACGGCATCCAATTTAGAAAGAAGAAAAACTCTCTCTATTCCCAGATGTCATGAGCTTATAAATAGAAAATCTGAAGGAGTCTACAAAAAAAAAACTATTAGAATAAGGAAGTTCAATACATAGCAAGGTACACGGTCATATACAAAAATCAACTGTATCTCCATAGACTAGAAATGAACATACTGAAAATGAAATCAAGAAAACAATTCCATGGTGATCATTTTGCAATGTATAGAAATATCAAATCATTATGTTGTGCACCAGAAACTAACAGTGTTGTAGGTCAATTGTACTTCAAAAACAAACAGAAAACTCAGAGAAAAAGAGATCAGAACTGTGGTTACCAGATGGGGAAGTTGGGGGAGGGAGAATTAGATGAAAATGGTCAAAAAGTACAAACTTCCAATTATAAGATAAGTAAGTACTAGGGATGTAATGTACAGCATAATTAATATAATTAACACTGGTATACGTTACACATGAAAGTTGTTGAGAGTAAATCGTGAGTTCTTACCACAAGGAAAAAAAAATTTTTTTCAGGGCTTCCCTGGTGGTGCAGTCGTTAAGAATCCACCTGCCAATGCAGAGGACAAGGGTTCGAGCCCTGGTCTGGGAAGATCCCACATGCCGTGGAGCAACTAAGCCCGTGTGCCACAACTACTGAGCCTGCGCTCTAGAGCCCGCAAGCCACAACTACTGAGCCCGTGTGCCACAACTACTGAAGCCCATGCACCTAGAGCCCATGCTCCACAACAAGAGAAGCCACTGCAATGAGAAGCCCGCGCACCACAATGAAGAGTAGCCCCCACTCGACGCAACCAGAGAAAGCCCGCACACAGCAATGAAGACCCAATGCAGCCAAAAATAAAAAATTAAAAAATTAAATTAAAAACAAATTTTTTTTTCTTTTGCACCTCCCAGATGATGGATGTTCACTAAACTTAGTAATTTCCTGATGTATGTAAGTCAAATTCATTATGCTATACATCTTAAACTTATACAGTCTTGTATGTCAATTATATCTCAATAAAACTAGAGGAGAAATAAATAATTTAAAAACTAAAAGGGAAAACAATTCCATTGACAACAGCATCATAAAGAAAACACTTTAGCAATAATTTTAACTAAAGAAGTCTGACTTAGATGTTGAAAAGTACAAAACATTATTGACAGAATTTAAAGAAGACCTCAATAAGATGTAAAGACATTCCATGTTCATGGCTTGGTAAACATAATATTGTTAATTTGGCAATACTCCCAGATTGGTCTACAGATTTAATGTGACCTTTAGCAAAATCCCACCTGGATTATTTGCAGAAATTGACCAACTACCCTAAAATTCATATGAAAATGCAAGGGATCCAGAATAGTCAAAACAATCTTGAAAAAGAGAAATAAATTTGGAGAACTCACATTTTCCAATTTCAAACTTACTACAAGGCTCAGCAATCAACAGCACTGTACTGGCATAATGATAGACATATAAACTATTGGAATAAAATTGAGTCCAGAAAAAATATACCAATTTGTACATAAATTTGACTTTCTCAAAATTAAAACCTTTTATGCTGCAAATGATACTATCAAGAAAGTGAAAAGGCAACACACAGAATGAAATATATCTACAAATCATGTATCTGACAAGGGATTTGTATCTCAAAAATAAAAAGAACATTCACAGCTCAGTAGGAAAAAAAGACAGTCCAATTTTCAAATGAACAAAGGATTTAAATAGAGGTTTCTCCAAAGAAGATACACAAATGGTCAATAAACACATGAAAAGATGCTCAACATCATTAGTCATTAGGGAAATGCAAATCTAAAGCACAATGAGATTCCATTTCACAACTATTAGGATGGCTATAATCAAAAAGACAGGAAATAAGTATTGGTAAGAATGTGGAGAATTTGGAACCTGCATACATTGCTGAAGGGAATGTAAAATGATACAGCCAGTTTGGAAAACAATTTGGCAGTTCCTCAAAATGTTAAGTATAAGGTTACCAAATGACCCAGCAATTTCACTCTTAGGCATATACCCAAGACAAAGGACAACATATGTCCACACAAAAACTTGTATGTGAATGTTTGTAGCAGCATTATTCATAACAGCAAGTGTCAAAAATCCAAATGTCCATCAACTGATGAATGGATAAACAAAATGTTGTATATCTATGCAAGAGAATATTATTCAGCAATGAATAGGATATAAGTACTGACATATGCTACAACAAGGATGAACCTTGAAAACATTATGCTAAGTGAAAATATAAGTCACAAAAGACCACATTTGGTATGATTCCGTTAATATGAAATGCTGAATAGGGAAACCTGTAGAAAAGGAAAGTAGATTAGTTGTCTCCAGGGGCTGCAGGCAGGGAGGAATGAAACACCCTGTAGGCGGAGCAACAAAAATGTTATGGAATTAGACAGTGGTGACGGTTGCACAGCTATATGAATATACTAGACAAAAAAACCCGTTGTTTTGTACACTTCAAATGAGTAAATTATGGTATGTGAATTATGCCTCAATATGGCAATTTTTCTTAAAAGTAAAAGCCTACAAAAAAAACTCCTATAGGTGTATCACAAGTTGATTGGGTCTTACTCACCCAAGAAATCCATGCTCAAATTCAGTAAATAAATCAAGGGATTCTGTTAGTCTTACCCAGTGAAGCCAAGTTTCTATAGTTCTCTAGCATCACATCTCTGTACAGTTTTCTCTGAGATGAATTCAGCAATGCCCACTCCTCCTGGGTGAAGTCCATGGCCACATCCTCAAAGGTTATTGAGTTCTAAAATAACAACACATTCTGTCTCAACCAGCCACCAACCCCACCAATGTTCCTGGGGAGAGGATCATGCGCAATGGCACTGGAAATGCAAGACCTGTTTCACAGTAAATTCAAGATTCTGAGGGCTCTTCATTTAACCCAGGACTCAGTTCTCAGAATCTTTCCTTCTTTATTCATGCTCACTCCTTACGGAATTTCATCCAGCCTCAAGAATTTAAGGCCTCTCTAACACATGATGAACATGTGTTCATAATTGTACTCTCTTCTATCTGCAGGGTTAGTCAGAGACCTGAACACACTGCAAGAATGAGAGAAATACTGCCTAAATGAAAAAATTATTTCCCACAGGGTGCCCATACATTTTTTGAGGCTAAGACAGTCTTATATCCTTCTTTTACTTTTTACTTCTTCTACTAACAGCACTAAGCAGGAGAGATGCCTGAAAAAAAACTGTAAGTAGTAAGGTAGTAGAAGAATTATTTTTTGGAAGTCCCTTAACCACCATCAGAAGTTTCAAAATGCAGGTTGGGTTATGAGGCTCCAGAGTAGTGGAAGGAGATGCATTCACCCCAGGGGACAGGAATGTATTTTAGGAGAAAGAAAAAAAATTTATGACTCACTTGTAACCCAGAGTGGAAGTTTTCCATCTCTGTGATCCTCTCATGGGCACAGGAAGGGTCTAGGACAGGCAGAGCTAGAGGAGAGGGTGACATGAGTTTCTAGGCACATACATAGTCTCAACTTTCCTAGCAAGGAAGTTGAAAGTCAGAAAGGTTGAGAGTTGTTACCTTTCCCAGCTTTATAAAACGAATGGATGGAATAAGGAGGTGCCACCCCTAAATTTTCTTCCCTCTCCCCACCATGCACGTATGCCCTTCCTCTAAAATCCCAAAGGGCATTGAATCCAACATGAGCAAATTCTGGGGCACCAAGTGTTCGTAGAGCTCCATACCCACCTCCTTTCATTTCAGCCCCTTCTTCCCAGTCCCCTGTGGCTACTCAACTCCCTTATTTTGTGCCCACTTATTCGTGGTAAAGTGAATCTACCCTAGGAACTTACCACATATAGTGGACAGATGTGGGGCTGCCATTTTGCAAGCCTGTAAGTAGTAAATATGATCAGACAGCAACCAGGAGAACGAGTATGCTCCTCTTATTGCTTCTATGATCCACCCCAGGCAGGGCTCTGAAATAAAGAAATATTAACAAGAGGATTCACAAGCTTTCTGTTTCTCCTTTGCACTTAGGACAATTACATCATCATGCATCCAGTATGTGTTCCTTTCAGATTCAAGCTGTCTTTGATCCTGGGTCATTGTTTTGCATGCCACGTACAGCCTCAAAGCAATATAGTGGGTATTCTTGACCTTCCCCATTCCTAATGTACATCCTCCACATTATGAAACCACATTACCCACCACTTATCAAAAATTCCATCTCCACTGAGGCACTTCACTGGCTTCTCCCCTGAATTAGCACCAACATATAGACCTGACCCATTAAAGTCACTGTCACCTGACTCCCATTCTTCATTGTAGCTCCCATCCCTGCTCTGATTCAAGATGATTCCATGTTCTTGGGCATAAACTAGCAAACGTCCATGGCTTCCACATCTCAACCAAACACCTTAAATTTATCATCACCTGAGACTCTTGCTCTCTACGAAGGCAAAAAGTCAGACATCCCACTTTCTGAACACAGTAGGTATACTTCCATCTTGTTCACTTTTTTGCCTGTATTGCATCTGCTTTCCTACCTCATAGAAGCTTCCAAGCCATCCATACTTCCACCATGTTGCTATTTATAATCCTCATTTCCTTGGCACTAAATATGAAATGCCATGGCCCATCACTTCAATTAATATATTTTCTAAAACCTCAAATTCTTCTCTGAGGAATCATAACACCTGCCTTAGATAATTCCAACCATCTGTCTATCCTGCCTGGGTAATTCCTATCCAATAAGTTATACGGGAAGCACTAAAAATTTGAGTCCACGTACTCTAAATGGGGCTTCAACACTAAAGGAAAAGCCCAACAGGCAATTTAACCTCCTAGTTATCCAAAGACCTTTTCACAGTTCCTGCAAGATTTTGAATCTCGTGTGGTCTCAACATTATCTCTTCAATAACAAATGATCTTACATCTGACTTTGCAGAGAAACTCTAACAATGAAGGAAGGATTCCTCATTTTCTTGCCACTAGTACAAAAGTAGTTCCACAGCATCATGGTTTCTTTCACTTTGCAAACAAGATATGTCTGCCTTCTTATCTAAAGTCAGTATCTGCTACTTTGCCATGTCATGTTTTCCACCTTTGGCACATTTTGAGCTGGGTACTTCTTTGTTATGGGGGTACCATCCTGTCATTGTAGGATGCTTAGTAGAATCCCTGGACTCTATCCACTAGATGTCGGTAGTATCCCCTCTAGTTGTGAAAGGGGTATTGCCAAATGTCCCCTAGAGGGCAAAATTTCCCCTTTAAGAACCACTGGTCTAATCCCTTCCTACCTTCTCAGAAAGCTTGCTTTATTAATTATTCCTTTGCTCTTTTCCATCACCATCAACTTCTACTCCACTGTACTCATACTTCTAACATTGAAACATAATCAAAGATGTCCCATCTTACAACAAAGTCCTACTGTATAGCACAGAGAACTGTATTCAGTATCCTATGATAAACCATAATGGAAAAGAATATTAAAAAAAAAAAAGGAATGTTAAAAAAAAAATGAAGAGAAAGTGCATGGGCTTGGAGACAGGTATTTTCCTTGCTAATTTTTTTTCCTTTTTCCTTTGTAATTTTTCTAAAGTTTGAGAGTTATCTTAAGATAAGTGATTGCATATTTTTACATCTTCTCAACATTGCCTTGTATTTTCTAATACATATCGCCTTGCACCTCTTCTTTCTAAATAAACGTTCTTGTTCATCTGAAAAAAATTTAAAATCTCCCATCTTGAAACAAATTCATGCCTTGGGTCCCACTTGGCCCTACAGTTACTGCTCAGTCCCTCTTCCTTTTCTCCATCCAGCTTCTGGAAAGACTGGTCTACCCTCTCATTCTCCCCGCTTCCTCACCTCCCTTAATTACACTCCAAACTGGTTTCTGTCTCACCACCACCTCACTGACACTGCTCTGCCAAGACTGCCAAGGATTTAAGAGGATTAATCCAGTGAATGCCATTCTGTCTTTGACTTAGTTCGTTCATCAGAAAAATTCTATCACTACTTTCTTCTATAAATCAGCCTCTTTTCTGGGCTTTTGTGACCATAATCTCCTGGTTGGCATCTTATTTCTCTGGCCACTCTCTTTCAGGCTCATTGGCCGGCTCCTCTCCCACTGTTGACTGTCCTCAAGGCTCAGTCCTGGCCCTTATCTCTCACCTTATTCTGTGTATTCCACATCTATGCATTCCCTTGAAATTAAATTCTATCTCGGGACTTCCCTGGTGGCGCAGCGGAAGACTCCGCGTTCCCAATGCAGAGGGCCTGGGTTAGATTCCCTCGTCAGGGAACTAGATCCCACATGCATGCCACAACTAAGAGTTCGTCTGCCACAACTAAGGAGCTCACGTGCCGCAACTAAGACCCGGTGCAACCAAATAAATAAATAAATATTATAAATAAATAAATAAATAAATTCCATCTCTATGCTCATAACACCCAAATCTCCAGTTTGAGAACTCAAATCTGAGCTTAAGACTCATGTATTCCTGCTGCCTTTTCAACTACGGCCATCTAAACGTTTTGTAGGCACCTTTGAAGAAACTTACCAGACTGAACTTATTTATCTCTTCCCCAAAACTGTTTTCACTTCAAACATCTGCACTCTCAGTAAGGAGTACTAATGCTCTAGGTATTCAGAGCAGGCAGAAGGCATCACTGGTATCACACCCTTTACCCCACCCCACAGCTATAATTAATTAAAACTGAAGATTACTTATTTGATAAGCGCTTCTCCCCTCCTGTGGGCTCGACTCAATTAAAACTCACAGAATCCTTGACTCCTCTCCAGCAGCCCACAACAGCCATTGAAATTTTAAAATATGGGCACACTTTTTCCCCCATCCCCCAAAGGCAGCAATCACCTGAAACCTGAAACTATTCCTTTGTAGACTTCTCCACCCTACCACACAGCAGAAACTGACAAAGACTAATCCAAGCCACACCCTCTCTCCACCCAACTCCAATCATTTCTTCAATGGTGCTCTCTCCAGAGAAAATCCCAACTACTAAGTTCTTCCCCGTTCCCTGCCACACATGGATAATATTTCCTTTGTCATTTTTCTGTCCATTTAAATGTCATTTCCTCAGAATCACCTTTATTGTGAGCCCCGTATTTAATATAAAGCCAATCTTATTTTACTGTCTGAGCTCTCTCTATTCTTCCTATGTAGCCCTCAGAATTTGTAATTATATATTTAGGTCTTTGCTTACTTATATTTTCTCTCCCACTAGATTGTAATGTCCAAGAGAATGGCCTTTTCTTTTTTTTCTTTTTTTTTTTAATAAGAAACCATATGATTCAAGGCACATATACATAATTCATTAGTTTTTTTTTTTTTAATTTATTTATTTATTTATTTTTGGCTGTGTTGGGTCTTCGTTTCTGTGCGAGTGCCCTCTCCAGTTGCGGCAAGCGGGGGCCACTCTTATCGCGGTGCGCGGGCCTCTCACTATCGCAGCCTCTCTTGTTGCGGAGCACAGGCTCCAGACGCGTAGGCTCAGTAGTTGTGGCTCACGGGCCTAGCCGCTCCGCGGCATGTGGGATCTTCCCAGACCAGGGCTCGAACCCGTGTCCCCTGCATTGGCAGGCAGACTCTCAACCACTGCGCCACCAGGGAAGCCCGCCTTTTCTTATTAAAACCCTGTACCCAGTCACTAGCACATCACTAGCCACATTGTAAAGCGTACAGCATTCTGGGCTCAGAAATGAATGAGTATGGATTCAACCTTCAATCTATCCCCCCAAATCATCACTTTGTTCTACTTTGTAACCATCAAGAGTCTAGATTACCATCACTCATTCCTAAATCCTACTACTAACCCTTAATCTTTTCTCCACCAGTCAAGCTTGTCCTCTGCACTCCATCCTCACCATGCATCCTCATGGTGCAGCGAGCTCTGCTAAACACAAATCTAATTGTTGATGCCCCTGCTCACAATGGCTTCCCACCAGCATTAAATTAAATTAAACCCTGAACTTGCTTTCCAGATTACAAGTCATGTGGCTGAGACTCCTGCAATCTAGTTCACTTTCCTCCTCTCTTGCTTCTTTTTTCAGCCATGTCCTGTCTTGCTCACATCCTGGTACAATCCAGGGATTTTAGCTGCTTCAGGGATTTTTACATGTGCAGAGTCCTCCTGCTAAAATGCTCTCCCCATTCCTGGCCCCATCACAGCCTAGCCCACTGCCTGTCTGTATCCTAGTCATTTCTAAGACTGTGGATTTTGGCTTCAATAACTTTTTTTTTTTTTCCAAGAGGCTTTATGAGCCCTTAGACTGAGTCCTCCCTTGACGTGCTCTCATTTAAAATAACTCAGGGACTTCCCTGGTGGTCCAATGGTTAACACTCTCTGCTCCCAATGCAGGGGGCATGGATTCCACCCCTGGTCAGGGAACTAAGATCCCACATGCCGTGGGCAGGGCCAGAAAATAATTTAAAAAATAAAATAACTCAAAACCAGCTATCATTTACAAGCAGGCTTGATGGTTGGACTGTAAACTCCAGAGGACCTAACCCTTATAAATTTTGTTTGCCATTGTACCCGTGGGCCTGAGCAAAGAGTAACAGGCTCGGTGCAGGCATGTAATAAATATTTGTGGACCACTGACAGGAGACAAAAACTCACCCGGGGAATTTTTCAGTGTGAACACACTAAATGATAAGAATAGGGGACTTCCCTGGTGGTGCAGTGGTTAAGAATCCGCCTGCCAATGCAGGGGACACTGGTTCAAGCCCTGGTCCAGGAAGATCCCACATGTGGCAGAGCAACTAAGCCCATGCGCCACAACTACTGAGCCTGTGCACCTAGAGCCCGGCTCTGCAACAAGAGAAGCCACCACAATGAGAAGCCCGCACACCGCCACGAAGACCCAACACAGCCAAAAAAATAATAATAATAAATAATAAATTTTTAAAATAAATAAATAAAAAATAAATGATAAGAATCACTAAAACATATGTAATACATGATAAAAACAAGAAGCTTGTTAGTGAGTTTTAAAAATAATGTGAATTCTATTTAAGTAAAGGAAGCATCAAATTCTGTAAGAGAATACTCATTTATAACCAAATTACTTGCATTTAAAAGTTGATGCCTAATTTGCTTTTATTATGTTTTATATGGTTTGGGGGAAAACAAATATTTAATTAACACAGCACTAGGTAAAACTCATTCCATATAAAGTCAATTGAACTCTCATTTCAGGTAGTACCTTAATGAAATTTGCATCACTTTTTAAAGAATGTCTTGACTTTCAAGTGTTGGGGGTTGTCAGGTTAGCTGAGCTCACTTGAAAAGAACAAAGCCGACCTTAATAGTAGAACTCATAATTAAAAGGTAAATAAATTGCCCATCCTGACACCCTGTGAACAAAGCCTTTGTGGATGAAAACCTGCCGTCTGCCTCTACAAGGATGAAGTCACTAGCCACTGCAGTGGCTGACCTTCAATACACCCTGAAAGGAGTTCAGGGCAGAGCTGAGGAATGAGGCGCTCTGTGCTCTGGGAAAAACTGGCAGAACAGGTCTTCAGATAGTTAGATATTCTTCAGGAGAAGATTTTATGAGACCAATTTCTTGCATCTTCTTCTATCTAGAAAAGGACTAAAATCATTGACAGAGACATCTGTTCCTCATGACTAGTAGCAACCCTCTGCCAACATGTGTGCTTCATTGCATGTGTCCCCCTTCACCCAAATCACATGTATACTGACCTCCCCCCTACCTTTTTGGGATCAGTTCCTCAGAGCTATCTGAGAGGCTGTCTCCTAGGTTATAGTCCTTATTTTACCCCAAATAAAACTTAACTCACAACTCTCACGTTGTGCACTTTTTTCAGTCGACGCTTACCCAACATAAATTAACTGAAAAATTTCATTTCACAAGATACCTCAATCTCAAATGCACCCGGATGCCCACAGTCAAGAGAAAAGGTTCTGCAGGGTAAAAATTATCTTACAAAGTGAAGGGCAGTGGGGAGCCCCTGCCACAAGCTCTTATTCGTTACTCACCGAAAGACACAGAAATCCACAGTCAGCGAGGTAAGAGCTTGGGCCAGGCTTATGTCCACTTACATCTCAGCTACAGCAAGCTTTCTGTCAGGAGAAATGCACAAGGTCACTGACTTTTATCTATCATACAACTGAAAGGACTAAAGGCTTAAAAGACACACCCTATTCTCCCTGACTAGATTTACACAGTCATCTAGAGCAAATAGTAACAGGCTCAGTGTTACTGATTTATATAGGATTATTGTTAAACCAAAGAATACACACCCTGTTTACACTAGTTCCTTTTAATTGTACAAGTAAAGATACCAAGTTCAGTCGTCCCTCAGTATCTGCGGAGTATTGGTTCCAGGACCACCGCCCCACGCATACCAAAAGCCAGGGACTTTCAAGTCCCTTATGTAACATGGTATAGTGTTACATTCTGCCCGCCCATTCAGCGGGTCCCGCGTCTGCGGATTCAGCCAATCGCGGATCTACCGACCCCCAGGGTCGACTGTATTCAGCGATATCAATAGAGTGGTTCGCTGCCTACGGAAGTCTAAGTTGTTGTGTATTTTTACAGGGTAATTATTCATTCATTGAATTGATGTTATTGAGTGCTTACTGTATACCATACACTATTCTAAATACGAGGAATGTAAAATAAACAACACAACATATACACAGAAAAATCAAATAAGGAAGAAAGCAAATGGCGGGACTTCCCTGGTGGTCCAGTGGCTAAGACTCCGCGCTCCCAATGCAGGGAGCCCAGGTTGCATCCCTGGTCAGGGAACTAGATCCCACATGCCGCAACTAAAAGATCCCGCATGCCGCGAGGAAGATCCCGCACGTGGCAACGAAGATCCGGCGCAGCCAGATAAATAAATATTAAAAACAAAAAAGAAAGAAAGAAAAAAAGAAAAAGCAAATGGCAAATGCTAGAAGAAAAGTAAATGGTAATGGGGTACCTGAATGACTGGTAGTAGTTGAACACAGGCACTCTTTGGGGGGCTGATGTTCCAGCGGAGACCTTGACAAGGCTGATTAAAACGTTGCTTGACATAACCGAGGCTGGATTGACTCGAGACAATCCAGCTGACTCGAGGACAGCGAGACCGTTTATTTGTGAGAACTTCCAGCACTATAACTTGTTAGCTCTGCGTCAGTCCCAGATCCCCACCCCTCCTCCACGTGCCTGGCAACAAACATTTCCTGCCTCCTCTTTTCCTGTTATTGCAATTCTTTAAAGCAGTTTGTTAAGTTTCAAGACACTTCCCCACTCCTCCACCATCCTGCACTTTACCCTCAGCCCCCGCTCACCCTCACCCCCACTATCACCCCAGCCCCGCCCACAAAGCAGTTTTTAACAAGTCCCTCCTTCCCTCTCCAGCCACTGGCCTCCGCATATTAAAGCTTTGTTCCTCCATTCCCTCCCTGAAACGATTCTGGCTAACAATAGGCGTTTCTGCCTGCTGCAATAGTCCCTCTTAATAAAGTCATTCCTTACTGGCATTCGAAGTGGCATTTTTTTCTTTTTTTTTAATTTGACAATCTGAATTACAAAGGCCAACTGTGGGAAGATCTGGGAGAAGACATTTCAAAAGAGAGAAATGCCAGAAATGCTGATACAAAAGCCTTGAGGCATGAATAAGCTTGGGGAGTTTGAAGAATAGAGAATCCCTCTCAGTGGTGAGCTGAAAGTCCACACTGCAGAGCTGATCCTACAGCTCTGCCCAACTCTGCCTTCAATGACTGGGAGCTCGAATTTGTGGGGGGAGAATTTACACCTCAGAAATCGACCAGTGCTACAAATCAGATCTTTTTCCTGACTTCCCAGCAAACCATTGCCTCCAATCATTGGTTCCTATTATGGGTATAATAATGGCACCTAACTCATGGGTTGCAACAATTTCCTGGCTCACACAGTAATATTTTATCAGCTCTTATTTGGGTCTGGCACTGTGTTAAGCCACGGTGAGCAAAAACTGTTCCCCTGTAGTTGCATTTTACAGGGCAAAGTGGCCTTTCATCAAATAATTGCCAGAGTCTTGGATCTCAGTACAGTCATAGTTGAGTGCCATCAATGACTAGAGCCCCAAATTAAGAACCCTGGCCGAGGGGGAGAGTCAGAAGAGGCTACCTGAGCAGGTGCTCCTGATGCAAAAAAATCTAGAAGCTGTAGAGATGCACTCATTAGTGTTTCCAAAATGGGATGCAGACAGTATTTTAAAAACTGTGTATTTTAATATGTATTAGAAAATATCACCAGCACCAAAAAACAAACTTTGCTGAGTTTAAAAGAAGAGCCAATTAAGTGTCACTTTCAAGTCGATGAGGGTATTAACAACAACCATGAAGACAATCAGGAATGGCTGATGTTTGGGAGACTGCCTCCTGGGAAAGCGAGTGGTACTTGGTGAAGGGTGACTATCTGCTGTTGGGCATCTTGCTGTTGATCATCCCAGACTGTGAGGCAGGAGAGAGGAAAGGCCACATGCTTATCCCGGCTCAGGGAATTAGCAAGCCAGTAGTTTCCTTCCTTCTGCTGCAGGATTGGAGTGAAGAGAGAACAATTTGGCTAATGAGGAGCTTTGGAGACAAGGCCCCTAGGGCCAGAGAAAAACTGTAAATATACTAAGTGTCCCCTATCAACACAATCTCACACCTACCAACCAGAAAGCTTTGCTACCTTGTTGCTTCTTAGAGAATGTGTATTGTCCAGAAACTGCACACATGACTGTCTCCTTGAAATTCACAAGCATCAATTTCTCTTCAACATCTACATCCTGGGGAGAAACTCAGCCCCTGTGGTCTCCTGTGGGGCCATCCTGGAGATACAGAAATCCTTGTAAGTTCTAGAGGAAAGGGGGCAACATTGTTATTACTGTTAGCATTATCATTATTATTCCTATTTGGAGGTAGTCCTAGGTTAATTAAGTAGGAAGTCTAAACCAATGGTTCTCAAAATGTGTCCCTAGACCAGCAGCCAGGGCTGGGTTCATGGGTGTGCAACCAGAAGAGCCACAGAGGACCCCACTCTTGGTTGAATGCTCTGCTATCACTGTCTTGACATTTTGCCAACATGGGGTCCCACATTTTCATTTTGCACTGGGACCCGAAAATTATGCAGCAGGTTCTACCAGTCATATCAGCATTACCTGGGGAGTTCTTTGAAATGCAATTTCTCAGACTTCACCTAGACATGCTGAAACTCTGGGGTGGTGCCCAGCAACCTGTGTTTTAAGAAACCCTTTAGGTGACTCTGATGCATGGTCAAGAGTGAGAATCGCTGTCTAACTGCCCTCCCGATTTTTCTGGCCTATTTCCAAGTCCCTTGGCACTAGATTTGCAATTGCTTGTGGCTCTGCTGACCCCTTTCTCTCACCTTAAAATTGCATGGACCAATTCGCTACTCAAAGGAATCAATACTTCTCAAAATTTTCTGGGAATTCCAGGCTGCTCCAGTGCATCTCCTTTACGTCCCAGGAAGGGAAGGAGGAGACCTGTGCTGTTGAATGCTCACATTGCTCGTTCTGGATCCAACCCTTTAAGGAAGACACTGAGATTCAAGGAAAGGGGGTCAGTCTCCCCAGACAGCTTGCTCCTTGATGTGATCAAGGATCCTCATGGAATTTTCAAGATGGTCCTATTTCTTCACAACTCATAGGTGTTGTCCCTGGATGTTCTCTCTCTTCTGCCTCCTCCTTTACATTCCTGTCCTTTCCGCCCTAAACCCTCCAACACACGCCACTCAAAGGGAGCAATCAGGTCAGGATCTTCTCAAGTCCTGGTAATCGTAATATAAATAATATGAATAATTGCAGCAACATGGATGGACCTAGAGCTTATCATAATAAATCAAGTAAGTCAGACCGAGAAAGATAAATACCATATGATATTACTCATATGTGGAATCTAATTTTTTTTAAATGATATAAATGAACTTATTTACAAAAGAGAAACAGACTCACAGATTTCAAAAACAAACTTATGGTTACCAAAGGGGAAAAGTGGTGGGGAGGGATAAATTAGGAGCTTGGGATTAACATACACACAGTACTAGATATAAAATAGGTAACCAACAAGGACCTACTGTATAGCACAGGGGACTCTACTATGTACATAGTACATATTACTATGTAATAACCTATATGGGTAAAGAATCTGAAAAAGAATGAATATATGTATATGTATAATTGAATCATTTTGCTGTGCACCTGAAACTAACACAGCATTGTAAATCAACTATACTCCAATAAAATTTAAAAATAATAAGAATATGAATAATGAACGTGTTGGGGAGGGGAAAAATCCCCTCCCCCTTCTTGAGTTCTTCTGGGCGATCTAATAATTAAATTGACACAAGACAGATTAAAAGGAGAAAAAAATTAAGTCATACATACAAAAGCCTCATAGAAATAGGACCTAAGAAGTGACCAAGGCAGGCAGCTTTTATACTTTTTAGACAAAGGAACAATAAATTTGTGAGGAGTTGACCATACAAAGAAAAATAGGCTTGGATGCCTAATTAATGAAGAAGTAACAAGATCTGTTTATATAGCCTTCTTGGCCCTGGGCTCCCTAACTCTGGTGATAAGGATTTTTCCATCCTCCTGGTACAGGGAGGGTACCTTTTCACATGGGAGATTTATTTTCTGCTTTCAAGGAGAAAGAGGGGAGAGTCAAAGTGTCCCTCTCGCATTGGACAATTTTGTGAAGTTTTTTTGGGGGGGGGCTGCGCTGTGTGGCTTGCAGGATCTTAGTTCCCTGACCTGGGATTGAACCCAGGCCCCCTGCATTGGGAGCGTGGAGTCTTAACCACTGGACCACCAGGGAAGTCCCTAAAGTAACTGTAATTCAAAATAATCATTATGACACTTTGGCATATTTGGGGGTGACCTGCTCTGAGCCCCAGTAAGTGCATACTCTGCTATGGGCTTTATTTTTTTCCTTTTCATGTGTACTCCTGTAATGCAGGGTACTCCTACATTCTCACTCCCATTATCCATATGGGAAACAAAAGCTCAAACATGTTCAAGGATTTTCCTCCTTGGATTTATACAGAATTTGAATCCAGATGTGGCTGATTCCACGCCACGCTTTAGGAATTTCTACAGCAGTAATTCTCGAAGTGTGACCCCCTGACCAGCATCAGCATCACCTGGGGACTTGTTAGAAATGCAAATTCTTGGACTCCACCCCAGACCTAGTCAATTAGAAACTCTAGGGTGGGACCCAGAGATCTGTTTAACAAACACTTTGGGTGATTCTGATGCACATTAAAGTTTAAAAACCATAGTGCCATCGTAATTACTATCTTCCTTGAGAATAACCAACTTATCAGTGTCCTTATTTTGTCCCCTGGTTTGTGGAACATGGAGGCCGGGTGTTGAGAGCTCTGTAATTCTCATTATCCTTTTAGCCTCTGATCCCTGGGGACTCATTATGGATGGCTCCTTCCCCCTCATTCCTAAGAACAATTGGTAGACACTTGGAGAACCGCCTAGTCAGTCCTTCCTTGCCTCTTTGGCAAGGTCCAAGGATCCTGAAGTAGACTGAGGGGACAGAGTTGGTAAGGATCTAAGTCTGTCTCCTGCCGTGGATTCTTCCAGGAGACAGCACTCACCCAGTTATTTCTAAGCTGGACTTGGATGTGATCCTACCAAGAACAGGAGGAGGTAAGATCTGAGTCTCCATGAATGGTGTTAAATATTCCCTGATCTGCAGGATTCTCTGGCTGAGGGAGAAGCATGAAACAGAAGCGAGGGTGGGGTTTTGTTCCCTAAGAACATCCATGAAGTTTGAGAAATGAGGGGCAACTGATTTCTCAAAGCACAGTGGGCAGGAGCATGAGTAAAGCAAACCAGAAAGAGTTCCTTCGGGATTTTTTATTAATTCATTTATTTTTTTATTCGTGACAAAATATATCAAATAAAATGTATCCTTTAAGCTATTTTAAGTATACAGTTCAGTAGCATTAAGTTCAATCCCATTGTTGGGCAACCATCACCACCATCCATCTCCAGAACAGTTTTCATGTTGCAAAACTGAAACTCTGTCCTCATGAAACACTACCCCTCCCCATTCTTCCATCCCCCCAGCCCCTGGCAACTACCCTTCTGCCTTCTACTCTCTGTATGAATTTGACTACTCTAGGTACTTCATATAAGTGGAATCTTACTGCATTTGTCCTTTTGTGACTGGTTTATTTCACTTAGCATTATGTCCTCAAGGTTCATCCATGTTGTAGCATGTGTCAGAATGCCCTTCCTTTTTAAGGCTGAATAATATTTAATATTCCACTGTATGTATATTCCACATTTTGCTTATTCATTCATCTGTCACTGGAGAGATGGGCTGCTTCCACCTTTCGGTTATTGTAAATAATGCTGCTAAGAACATGGGAGTATAAATAGCTCTTGGAGATCCTACTGTCAGATCTTTTGGTTACAGACCCAGAGGTGGAATTGCTGGATCATATGGTAATTCTATTTTTAATTTTTTGAGAAGCTCTTCAACATTTTCTTTAAGAAAAACAGAAAACAACAAGGTCCTACTGTATAGCACAGGGAACTATATTCAATATCCTATGATAAACCATAATGGAAAAGAATATGAAAAAGAGTATATATATATTATATATATAATATATAACATATATATTATATATAACGGTGACTTTGCTGTTCAGCAGACATTGGCACAACATTGTAAATCAACTATACTTCAATAAAAAATTAAATTAAATTAAAAAACATAAATAATCAATAACAGAAAGGAAACCTAAATACACTGAGAAAATATGAAAAGGATTATGCCAGTGTATGTGTTATGGTCTAAAAGTTTGTGTACCCCCAAAATATATATGCTGAAATCCTAACCCCCAAATATGATGGTATTATGAAGTGGGGCCTTTGGGAGGTGCTTAAGTCATGAAGGTAGAGCCCTCATGAATGGGATTAGTGTCCTATAGAAGAGATCCCTCACCCCTTCTGCCAGGTAAGGATATAAGAAGTCTCTAGCCTCCAGGCCGACCCTCCCTCCATCACCCAACATGCTGGCACCCTGATCTCAGACTTTCATTCCAGCCTCCAGAATTATGAGAAATAAATTCCTATTGTTTATAAGCTAAAAAAAAAAAAGAACGAAAAAGAAAAACAGAAAAATTACAAAATCTCTTTCTCGCATTTTTAAACTTTCCAAATGTTGAAATTTCATTCATGTTTCTGGAATTGTGACAGTTAAACAGATCAGACTGTGTGTCAAACAATTAAGGGGAAGAGGAACATCCTTAAGTAAGTTCAATATTTTCTCTTCCATAAAGACTAATATACCAATAACTATTCTGTTATTAATAAAAAACAATAATGGCAATAATGAGAGCCAATATTTCTGGAGTATTCCCTGTGTCCCTAGTACTCAGAACGTTTCCTATCTAATGCATATGTCTTATTAATTTGAAGGACACAAATGTCCTTTGAACTTTGCTCAACTTCTTTTCCTTTGTGACTAGACACCTGTCCTTCCTCCCTTGCTTCATAAACCATTGCCTGGGTTCTGATCCTGTCAAGGGACCTGGATGTTAGCATTGACTAGTTCATGAGTTCCCTCCCACATGCCAGCCAGTGTGAAGGCAG
Organism: Balaenoptera musculus; assembly: GCF_009873245.2. Lineage (NCBI taxonomy): Eukaryota > Metazoa > Chordata > Mammalia > Artiodactyla > Balaenopteridae > Balaenoptera > Balaenoptera musculus. The sequence goes on from NC_045787.1 coordinate 157,085,547, forward strand.
AGCTTAAAAATGCTCATTTGTTTCCTTTGCTTTCTCAAGACTCTATGCATTCCATCCTCCCTTCACTTCTGTTACAAATATGTGTCCTTCCAAAGCTCATATTCTGAGATGAATAATTTGCTTTTGATTAGAGCAGGAAATGACACATCTTCATCAATTATGTGTCCTGCTGGTATTTGCACACCAGCTCCTAGAATTATTCACTCCTGAAGCTTTCTCAATGAAACCACGTGGAGTGTCAGTTTTACAAGGTAAATTCATTGCTGAGAGTACCTTGTAAACAAAATTTACAAGGTAAATTCATTGCTGAGAGTGCCTTGCCCCATGTGTAATTATTACAGGGCCCAGATGTTGGAAGAACTTGAATGCCGAAGTGAAGACTTGTGGGTTTATTGGGTAGAATGCCATTGAAGTGTTCCAGAAGGATGTGCTGGACCTTCCCTGGCACGCTTGGGAAGAAGATTGCTCTGCAAAAATGCACAAGGTTAAATGCATTCAAGAGTACTTGGAGGGGCTTCCCTGGTGGCACAGTGGTTAAGAATCCGCCTGCCAATGCAGGTAACACGGGTTCGAGGCCTGGTCTGGGAAGATCCCACACGCCGCGGAACAACTAAGCCCATGTACCACAACTACTGAGCCTGCGCTCTAGAACCCACGAGCCACAACTACTGAGCCCATGTGCCACAACTACTGAAGCCCATGCACCTAGAGCCCGTGCTCCGCAACAAGAGAAGCCACTGCAATGAGAAGCTTGCGCACCGCAACGAAGAGTAGCCGCCACTCGCCATAGCTAGAGAAAGCCCACAAGCAGAAACGAAGACCCAACGCAGTCAAAAATAAATAAATAACTTAATTAAGTGATTTTTAAAAGAAAGAGTACTTAGAGGGTAGGGAATAATTACAAAGCCATTGCCATATAGACATGTTCAAAAAGGTAGCTACCAAGGAACAACTAGTTGAAAGAAATATGCTATAAAATGACTCTGTCTGAGTTTCTAGACTTGCGGGATCTCAGTTCCCTGACCAGGGACTGAACCTGGGGCCACGGCAGTGAAAGCGCCGAGTTCTAACTACTGGACTGTCAGGGAACTCCCTAAATCAGTTTTTCAGAAAAAGCATCAGCTATTCTTGTTTTAAGAGCCAGACAGGAATTTCCCCTACGGGTATGACACTTCCACAATAGACAAGATATAGATTCATTTAACCTTTTCTTATAACGTCCCTCACTGTAGGCTGATGGCAAATGACAGATTGCAGCAAAACAATTCTTTCTATATAGACAGGTTCCAATAGAGTGGTTTGATCCAATTTGTAAAAAGTAGAATATTTAAAGGAATGGATTAATGACATTATTTCTCACATTGAGACAGTAGAGAATCTGAGCTTATAATTTCCAGCAATACCTGAGATTTGCCATTCTGAGCAGACTCAGTATAAAGTTAACTACAGAGTTAAAATTCTCTGAGAAAATGAAGTCATCCAACCAGGTTTGACCCTATGTGAAGAAACGATTAGAATTTAATCACAGATTTTATTTATTTATTTATTTATTTAATAAATTTATTTTATTTATTTATTTTTGGCTGTGTTGGGTCTTCATTGCTGTGCATGGGGTTTCTGTAGTTGCGGCGAGCAGGGGCTACTCTTTCTTGCGGTGCGCAGGCTTCTCATTGTGGTGGCTTCTCTTGATGCAGAACACAGGCTCTAGGTGCACGGGCTTCAGTAGTTGTGGCTCGCAGGCCCATTAGTTGTGGCTCACGGGCTCTAGAGCACAGGCTCAATAGTTGTGGCACACAGGCCTAGTCGCTCCGCGGCATGTGGGATCTTCCCGGACCAGGGCTCGAACCTGTGTCCCCTGCGTTGGCAAGCGATTCCTAACCACCGCACCACCAGGGAAGCCCTAATCATCGATTTTAAAATGCCATGCAGGCATGATAGTTCCTAAAAAAAAATTTTTTAATTTTTAATAAAATGTTTTAATTTTTAAATTTTAGCATTAGAACAAAATGTATGGTACTCAGAAGTCATTCAAAAATTACTTGGTGAAGGAAGAAATGAGTAGAGCAACCAGAAGGGAAGAATTGTTTAAATGACTTCTCTCAAACAAGTGATGTCTGTGTGTCTGTTTCATGGTAATTCATGTCTCTATTTCCAGTAGACTCATCAACAACATGGAATCAGAAAACCAGACTGGTGTCTCAGAATTCCTCCTCCTGGGCCTCTCAGAGGATCCAGAACTGCAGCCCCTTCTCTTTGGGCTGTTCCTGTCCAGGTACCTGGTCACTGTGCTGGGGAATCTGCTCATCATCCTGGCCGTCAGCTCAGACTCCCATCTCCACACCCCCATGCACTTCTTCCTCTCCCACCTGTCCTTTGTTGACATCTGTTTCACCTCCACTATAGTCCCCAAGATACTGGTGAACATCCAGACAGGGAACAAAGTCATCACCGATGCAGGCTGCCTCACTCAGGTGTATTTTTTCATGGTTTTCATATGTATGGACCATTTGCTCCTGACCATCATGGCTTATGACCGCTACGTGGCCATCTGCCACCCTCTGTATTATGCAATCATCATGAACCCCCGTCTCTGTGGTCTGATGATTCTTTGCTCCTTGTTCATTAGTGTTATGAACGCCTTGCTCCACAGTCTGATGGTGTTGCATCTATCCTTCTGCACAGACTTGAAAATCCCCCACTTCTTCTGTGAACTTGCTCAGATCCTCAGACTCGCCTGTTCTGATACTCTTATCAATGACATCCTGATGTATCTAGTGACTAGCCTGTTAGGTGTTGGTCCCCTCTCAGGGATAATTTTCTCTTACACTCGCATTGTCTCGTCCAGCCTGAGAATCCCATCAATTGGTGGAAAGTATAAAGCTTTTTCCACCTTTGGGTCTCACCTGTCTGTCATTTTCTTATTCTATGGGACCTGTGTTGGAGTTTACCTTAGTTCTGTAGCTACTCTCTCTCCCAGGAGGAGGGCAGTGGCCTCAGTGATGAACACTGTGGTCACTCCTATGGTGAACCCCTCCGTCTACAGCCTGACGAACAGAGCCATAAAGGGAGACTTGAGGACACTGATCTCTGGAACATTTTCTTTTTCATGATTCTGTCATCTGCCTTGGGTGTGGGCTTCTAGAAAGAGTCAAAGGGAATGAAATACTGGGTATGCCAGAATTCCTGACTCTTCCAAAATTCAATTCTCCTAGCAAAGTGATTAATCATGGGTTTTCAAATCAGATATCTTTGTATTAAATCCTTCTATCCTGGGAATTCCCTGGAGGTCCAGTGGTTAGGACTCTGAGCTTCCACTGCAGGGAACACGGGTTTGATCCCTGGTCGGGGAACTAAGATCCTGCAGGCTGCAATGCAGCAGCAGCAAAAAAAAAAAAAATCCTTCTATCCTGTGTTTTACTACCTGTCATTTATCAGCTAACTTAACTCTCTGAGTTCAGTCGACATCTACAAAATAGGCAAAATATTACATATTTAATAGTGATATAGGGAATATATCTCATATATGGGAATATATGAGTATATGAGATAGTTTAATATATGTGTACAGAAATTTGTCTATATTAAGCACTAGTAAAATCAAATGTGTAATTATCAGGTGTTAACCGAAGTCAAGTAATCTCAATAAAGCTGGAGGAAAAAATTATTATCACATGTGCGGTCCATGTGTTTGTAAACTTGTAGTGAACACTCATTTGCTTTCACATTATACTTAGATAAACCAATTCTCATTTCATCTCTCCCTTTTGAGTCATCCTCATTTTCCTCATTTCTGCTGCAATCTATGCCGAGAAATTGATTTGAATAAAGTCAATTGAGAGTTTTTATTTAATCCATGAGTTATATAGAAGTGCATTTTTTAGTGTCCAAATATATGGAGGACCTCTTTTCCTTCTTTTGTTATTGGTTTTTAGTATCATTGCATTGTGGCTAAAGAACATACTCTGTATAATTTTAATTCTTTGAAATTTATTGAGATTTGCTCTCACGCACTTATGGTCAAACTTAGTAGGTGATCTGTTTGCGCTGAAAGATCAATGTGGATTCTACAACGACTGAGTGCATTTTCTATATATGCCCAATAGGTCAAGTTGGTTAATCACGTTGAAATCTTATCTTTACTAATTTTTTTTTTTGTCTCCTTGTATCAATCATGGAGTGATATATGCTAAAATCACCCAGTGTGATACAGAATTTGACTATCTCTGCTTGTAGTTCAATCAATAGACTATTGAGGGGCTTCCCTGGTGGTGCAGTGGTTAAGAATCCACCTGCCAATGCTGGGGACACGGGTTCGAGCCCTGGTCTGGGAAGATCCCACATGCCGCGGAACAGCGAAGCCCGCGAGCCACAACTACGGAAGCCTGCACACCTAAAGCCTGTGCTCTGCAACAAGGGAAGCCACTGCAACGAGAAGCCCGCGTACCACAACAAAGAGTATCCCCCGCTCACCGCAACTAGAGAAAGCCCACGTGCAGCAATGAAGACCCAACGCAGCCAAAAATAAAATAAATAAAATTATATATATATAAAAAATCAATAGACTATTGAATACAAATTCAGAATTATTATGTTTTCATGGTGGACCCAATCTTCTATCTTTATGAAGTTACCTTTGTTATCTCTGGGTGTAACAAAGGTTTTTGCATTAAAATCTACTTTGTCTGATAGTAATGCACTGTAGTTACACAAGCTTTTTCTCACATCTACCAGGTGATGAGAAACCTGGCTGCAGTCCATACTGGTTTGCTTCCAGTTCCCCTCTATTCCCCAGAGACATTCCTTTGGGAAGCCAGCACAAAGAGGGGAGACCCTTACTCTCACTCTTTATCCCTGGTCTTGTAGACACCTAAAGCTCACTTGGTCCCTTAGCTGCCTCTCGTAGACCACCTCAAGGGTAAAACCAGCCCCAGTGTCTGGCTCACCTCTCTGGAACCCTGTCCTCTCCTAGTCTCCATGCAGTGATTTCTTTTCTGTATAAGTTTAAGGTGTACAATGTACTTATTTGTAAAATGCTTATATTTTGAAAAATGCTTACCACCATAGTGTTAGCTACCACCTCCACCACATAATTACCATTTCTTTTTTGTAGTAAGAACACTTGATTTATTTCCTTAGCAACTTTCAAGTATACAATACAGTATCCGTTAACTAGAGTCACCATGCTGTGCATTAGATCCCCAGAACTTATTCATCTTATAACTGGAAGTTTGTACCCTTTAACCAACATCTCCCAGTTCCCACGCCCTCCTCCCAGAGCCCCTGGCAAGCACCATTCTATTCTCTATTTTAATGGGTTTGGCTTTTTGAGATTCCACTGCAGTGATTTCTTACTAGTATTTAAATCTTTGTTGCTTTTTAGATTTTTTTTTTTTAATGTACACTGCATGCATACTTTTCATTGTCTTCAGTTGGAGAGTTGGTCTAAATTTCCCAGCCTTCAATTACCAGCAGCAGAAGTCCTGTATACAGATTATTAAATCAATACTATCTTAGGTTTGAAGCTAAGTTTCTGTACCAGCTAAATCAGACTTATGGAGGATACAGTCTTTTAAAGCAGAAGTACCTTTTTTTTTTTTTTGGGGCCTGCGCCTGCCAGCACTTGAGATCTTAGTTCCCGGACCAGGATTGAACCCGTGACCCCTACGGTGGAAGCACGGAGTCCTAACCACTGGACCGCCAGGGAATTCCCCAGAAGTACCTATTTTCTGAGGTGAGTTCTGTGTACTTTCTGAGAGTGGGGGGGGGGGGGGGATGCTTGTATGAATGGAGGGCTGGTTTTTGTCCCTATGATGTAATAAAAAATATTTGGTCTTTGTTCCCAGTTTCTGGCACAGACTCCTAAAACCCTTGGAATCTCCTGAGTGATAAGAGTGTCTTTGGTATGTTAATGAGATAACTCTTGGCTAAGCGGCTTCTAGAGAGCTTCAGGGCTTGTTGCCAGAAAGACTGAACTTTGATTAGAGGGTTGGAACTTTCAACCTCAAACCCCCACCTGTGGAGGTATTGAAGGTTGAACCAATCACCAATGACCAATGATTTAATCCACCTTGTCTATGTAATGAAGCCAACATGAAAACCTAAAATGACAGAGTTCAGAGAGCTTCCAGGTTGGTGAGCAAGAACGCATCTATAGGGAATTCCCTGGCACTCCAGTGGTTAAGAGTCCTTGCTTTCACTGCCAAGGGCGCGGGTTTGATCCTTGGTTGGGGAACTAAGATCCTGCAAGCCCGCGTGACACAGCCAAAAAAAAAAAAAAAAAAGAAAGAAAAGAAAAAGTTTGCTCCCTACCCTATCCTTGCTCTTAGCTAAAATCTGAGACTCTTCCGTGAATTTTTTTTTTAAAGCTGAAGTGTGACTATCATTTTTTTTTAAAGTAGACTTTAGAATGAATACTTTTAAAATTTATTTATTTATTTATTTATGGCTGTGTTGGGTCTTCGTTTCTGTGCGAGGGCTTTCTCTAGTTGCGGCAAGCGGGGGCCACTCTTCATCGCGGTGCGCGGGCCTCTCACTATCGCGGCCTCTCTTGTTGCGGAGCACAGGCTCCAGACGCGCAGGCTCAGTAATTGTGGCTCACGGGCCCAGTTGCTCCGCGGCATGTGGGATCTTCCCAGACCAGGGCTCGAACCCGTGTCCCCTGCATTGGCAGGCAGATTCTCAACCACTGCGCCACCAGGGAAGCCCCCTCCGTGAATTTTTATAAGTAAAGTTCTACAAACTTCATATAAAAATTATACAAATTGAGCTGCAGTGTTTCAAATAAAAGGTAACAGACAGATGAATAATGATCAACAACTCCAAGGGAAATTCAAGATGCATTTGAAAATCCTTTGAGCCTGCTTGTTTTCTGCATCTCAGGAGGAATTTAGTTTTTCAGACGTTTTTGCCCAGCCTCTAAAGCCCTGGTTCCCAAAGGAAGGTATTGAGCAATTTTACCAATACTCACCTAACTCCCCCCAACCCTCCCACCCCGCCTCCAACCTCAGCACTATTCTCCCTTAGAGCCAAATAAGTCTGTTTTGGGAGGCCATCCTGTGCATTTTGAGATGCTTAGCTGCATCCCCTACTTCCACCGCTAGATGCCAGTAGCACCCCACCCAAACCAAGCTGTGCTACCCAACACTAATCTCCAAGCATTGCCAAATCATTCCCCATTGAGAACCATCGCTGGGGGGGGGGGGGGGCGGAAATAGTTTAACTGAAGACAGGTAAGCTCTCTTAGCGTAAAGTAGGCATTTATATGCATGGTTCAATTACTAATATATAAAGGCGAGCGACAATATTGAACTTTACCTGTGCTGCTGGAAAACCCAGACAGTTAATCCCCCCACCTCCGGCCGTTTTGTGTTCTAGAAACCAGTACTGCAAAGAACCTCTCTTCCCCATAGGAGGAGAATAGGACTCTCTAGTGACCTCCTTGTTTCCTATGACAGGGCCAGACACACACTCTCCAATTCCCGTTCTTCTGTCTCATAAATGAGTAGGTGAACTGTTTGTCCCCCTCCCTGACAAACTAGCTAGACACAGAGATTAAGCATTTCTTGCTCAGCTAACAGAGTCCCCTGGTTACAATAACAATCCCAAATGTAAAATCCCTCCACCTATGATTTGCTTATTCCTCCCTATGAAAGTCTAAGGCAAAACCACTCTGCAGAGACACTCTGATATTTGGATTGGGGGTGTTTTCCTTACTGCGTTAGCCTGAATAAAACCAATCTCCCTACTAGCTCACTTTTTATTGTTTGCCTTTGACAAAAAATAGCAAAAAAAATTTAAAAATGAGGTGGAAGAGTGAGTGAACTTGATTAGAAAAGCACACAAACTTCCAGTTATAAGATTAACAAGGTTGGGGATCCGAGGTGGAGCACAGGTGATTATAGCTAATAATGCTGTATCCTATACTCGGATGTTGCTAAGAGAGTAGATCTCATATGTTCTCGCAGCAAAAAAAGAAATGGCCACTATGTGATGGGATGGAGGTGGTAGCTAATACTCTGGTGGTAACCGTTTTGCAATTTACAAATGTATCAAAGCAACACATTGTACACCTGAAACTTACACAATGTTATTCGTCAATTATAGCTCAATAAAGTTGGAAAAAGGAGAGCAAAAGAAAAGAAAAGATTTGGGAACCTCAGCAGAGCACTAATGAAAAGCTCACCCTCCCGATATTGACCAGGGGACTTGCAGATAACTCTGCACTCTTTAAGAGGTACAAAGGTGGAAGCAAAACATGACAAAGGAAAAAAAAAAAAAAAAAAGCTGGGAACCAAGAGGTTATTGTTGCCTCAGCCCACTCCCAGCATCATTCTAACTGATGATCCCATGTAGAAAAACTATGGCATTGATAATTCATTTAAAAGAATCATTCTTATCCATTTGCAGCAACATGGATGGACCGAGAGCATATTATACTAAGTGAAGTAAGCCAGACAGAGAAAGACAAATATAAGATATTGCTTATTATTGCTTATATGGAATCTTAAAAAAAAAAAAAAGATACAAATGAACCTGTATACAAAACAGAAATAGACCCACAGACATAGAAAACAAACTTATGGTTACCAAAGGGGAAAGGGGGGGGGGATAAATTAGGAGTTTGGGATTAACATATACACATTACTATGTATAAAATAGATAATCATCAAGGACCTACTGTACAGCACTGGGAACTATACCTAATATTTTGTAATAACCTATAAAGGAAAATAATATGGAAAAAAAACATATATATGTATGTATAACTGAATCGCTTTGCTGTACACATGAAACTAACACAATATTGTAAATCAACTACACTTTAATAAAAAATAAATTTAAAAAAATATTTTTAAAAGAATCATTCTTGTCAGTAAAGTGCCAAACACACGAAAACCATAAGAAAACTTTATTTTCCTGAAGCCAGTTATTTTAGAAAGACTAACAGAAATCCAGCCTGGCACACCAGAGTTTTAGATAAACAGAGCTGGCTGGGGAATGTAGTCCTAAACTTTAACTGTGTCACTAGTATCAATTTATTTAAAGTAATATTTGAAGGGGTGGGATAGGGAAGGTGGGAGGGAGATGCAAGAAGGAGGAGATATGGGGATATATGTATGTGTATAGCTGATCCACTTTGTTATAAAGCAGAAACTAACACACCATTGTAAAGCAGTTATACTCCAATAAAGATGTTAAAAAAAAATAAAGTAATATTTGAAGTCAATATGTTCTCCTCAGGTCTCTCTATATAGAGCAGGCAGGATCTGAAGTTGTACATGAATGGCACTTGTGCAAGTTGCAAAGGTGTGGACCCTGGAGATTGAGCTATATTTCTAGAGAAAAAGGAGAGAATTTCTACAGTCACAGACTGGGGGGGATGAGGAAGCTGTAGCACCACAGAGCATAGTTCAGACCCTTTTATATACAGTTAGTAGGAATTTATAAAATAAATAAATGCTCCATTGACAATTTTTAGAGGCTTCGATTTCTTTTTCTTTTTTCTTTTATTTTTTTCTCAGTGCAGAAGGAATTCAGCAAGAGGCAAAGTGATAGGTAATAAGTAGATTTATTGAGAGAGGTACACACTCCAGAGACAGTGTGGGCCATCTCAGAAGGCAACCAAGGCTTCAATGTTTTTTTGGGTTTTTTTGCCTTGCCACGTGGCTTGTGGGATCTCAGTTCCCTGACCAGGGATTGAACCCGGACCACAGCAGAGAAAGCCATGAATCCTAACCGCTAGGCCACCAGGGAACTCCCTTCAATTTCTAGTGTAACAGTTTATAAAACATTTTTGTTGAATTCTGCTACTCTACTCAGAAGTTTCAAGCAGTTCTTCTTTCATTGGAGGTGACTTTCCATACGTGGTCTCAACTGTATATTCACAGATTTTCATTTCTCTCTTTGCCTGTGCCTCTCTCGAGGGATATCCTTAAGAAGCAGGGAACTCTACAAACTTTATAATCATTATTGTCACAGCAGTGAAGTGGGTGTCACACCACTTAATTTCCCAATTTTTTTTTTTTTTTTTGGCTGTGCCATGAAGCTTGTGGGATCTTATTTCCCTGACCAAGGATTGAACCGGGCCTTTTTCATAGCCATTCTGTTAGTTAAGTAGTGGTAACTCATTGTGGTTTAAATTAATTGGCACTTAATTAGCTTTTCCTTAATAAAGTTGAGCACTTTTTCATATATTTATTGGCCATTTGAATATCCTGTTTTGTGATATGACCAGATTTATTTTTGGCCTATTTTTAAATTGAGTTGTCTATTTCTTATTGAGTGGTAAAATTTCTTTACATATTCTGCACGTGAATTATTATTATTTTTTAAAATTTTATTGGAGTATAGTTGATTTACAATGTGTGTTAGTTTCAGGTATACAGCAAAGTAGTTCAGTTATACATATACATGTATATGTATATTTATTCCTTTTCAGATTCTTTTCTCATGTAGGTTATCTCAGAATATTGAGTGGATTTCCCTGTGCTATACAGTAGGTCCTTGTTGGTTATCTATCTATCTTATATATAGTAGATATATACACATATACATATAGATGTACATGTTTTTCTTCTGCTTTGTGGGTTACTTTTTCACCATCAGTGGTGTTTTTTGATGAGCAGTTCTTAATTCAGTCATGCTATGTGGCTTGCAGGATCTTAGTTCCCCAACCAGGGATTGAACATGGGGCCACAGTGAAAGCACTGAGTGCTAACCACTGGACTGCCAGGGAATTCCCAAGCAGTTCTTAATTTTAATGTATTCCAGCTTATCAAATCTTTTTTTTCCCCTTTTGTCTCCTATTTAAGAAATTTCTGCCTACTCCAAGCCATAAAATCATGTTTTTCTCTATAATTTTTTTTTACCTTTCACATTTAGTTCTGCCATCATTTTGGAATCATGGGGATCAATTTTCATTTTTTTCCATGTGATTATCCAATGGACCCAGCTTTATTGGAAAGACTGTCCTTGTCCCACTGTAGTCATTGCTGTCATACTAGGTGGCCCTGTGTGTGTGGTTCTGTCCTCTTGCACTGGTCAGTTTTCTACTCTTTTTTTAAAAATAAATTTATTTATTTATTTTTGGCTGCATTGGGTCTTTGTTGCTGGGCGCGGGCTTTCTCTAGTTGCGGTGAGCGGGGGCTACTCTTCATTGTGGTGCTTGGGCCTCTCATTGCAGTGGTTTCTCTTGTTGTGGTGCATGGGCTCCAGGCACGCGGGCTTCAGTAGTTGTGGCTCACGGGCTTAGTTGCTCCGCGGCATGTGGGATCTTCCCGGACCAGGGCTCGAACCCGTGTTCCCTGCATTGGCGGGCAGATTCTTAACCACTGCACCACCAGGGAAGTCCCAAGTTTTCTACTCTTGCACCAATCCCAAAGGAGAGAGGCTTGATTCTACTTACATAAAGTTCAAGAAACAGGCAAAACTCTTCTATGATGTGTAAGGGAGGAAAACAACCCAAAACTTTTCTTCTACATTTATAGGTTCTTGGCTGGGGCTCTGTAGCAAAAGTAACGAGAGAAAAGCATACAAATCTGTTTTACATGACCCTAAAACCTTCATAAGGAAATGAAGACTCCCAAAAAAGTGGTTAAATCTGAGCACTTTTTTATGCTAGGTTTGATGAAGACTGGAAAGCCATAGAAAAATGTGATTGAAAAAAAGGATATGAGCTAAGGGTAGTAAACTGAGGGAAATTTAGCAATCTTGTACAGTTGGATTCCTTTATGTGTCCCTCCATCTTCAGAGATAAGGACGCTCCTTTCCTCTGGTGTAGGAAGGACAGCTATCACAGGAGGGTCTTATGACCTGCTTCAGGGGAAGGTCAAAGAATCCTCCCTGAGTCATTTCTCTGATTCCCTCAGCTTAAAATATTCAATATGCTAAGGTGCCATATTTTAGGGTAGTTGTGTCCTGAACCATGTCAGATTTTTTTTTTTTTTTAATTTTTTGGCTGCGCCATGTGGCATGCGGGATCTTAGTTCCGCAACCAGGGATCAAACCCATGCCTCCTGCATTGGAAGTGCAGAGTCGTAACCACTGGACTGCCAGGGAATTCCCTTTTATTTAAAAAAATTTTTTATTTTATTTTTTGGCCACAGATATTATAATAAGTTAAAATGATCTCAGTGGCCTTGGCTTGCAGTGGCTTGAAGCAGGATTTTGGTTCCCTGGCAAGAGATTGAAGTCAGGTTGTGACAGTGAGAGCCCTGAATCCTAACTACTAGACCATGAGGGACAGTGACAAGGTCCTGGCCTGTCGGCTTTGTAGAAATGAATTTCCACTAAGAGATGGAAAGTAGTGAAACAAGTTAAGTGTTTATTAGGAGGAAAAAGAGTATGTGTGAATAGACTCACATGGGCGAACTCAGAGAGAGAGTCACGTCCTGCTGGTAGTTTGAATCACTTTTATAGGGCATTTTCCCCAGGTTTCCTTTGGCATGTCATCTGGCTTAGCCTGGTTCTGAGTCCATATTTGGTTTATCTCAGGGTCCTCCGCTGTGTGTGTGTGCATCTCTTAGCCAAGATGAATTCTATCAAAGAGGCCTATGGGTAGGTTGACATCACCTACTATGGGGTGGCGCCCCCTCCCTTTTTGACCCCCAAGGAGCCTTTCTGCGCATGTGTAGTTGGGAAGGTCTCCTTGACCTCGAGAATGAGAAATATATGGTTTCTTTATCTTTTATCTGGGCAGGACTCAGCTCCTCTCTGGCCCTGCTATTATCTCTGTCTTGGAGTATCTGTCCACAGGGGACAAACTCCAGCTGCTCAGCCTGGAGGCCATCTATCTCCTGCCTCAATAATAGGGTTTCCTTTGGAGGATGAGGAATTGTACTGACCAGGAGGGCCATGAAGGGAGCTTCTGTGTTATTGGTAATTTTCTTTTTGAAAAACCTGGGTAGTAATTGCATAGGCATGTGCATTTTGTGGACATTTTTTATAATTTGCGCATAGGTATGTTCTCTTTAAAAATTTATTTGTAGACTTTCTGTATGTTTGTTGTAAAACAAAGAATGTTTCTCTCCATCCAAGTGTTACAAGGATTAAGTCATTAGCCACTGCAGTTGCTGATGGACAGTAGTGCCTCCTGAGAGGAATTCAGGATGAAAAACAAGATGAGGCACTCTGTGTTTTAGGAAAACAGGCCCTTTATTTTATTTATTTAAATTTATTTATTTATTTATTTTATTTTTGGCTGCTTTGGGTCTTTGTTGGTGCGTTCAGGTTTTCTCTAGTTGCAGAGATCGGGGGCTACTCTCTGTTGCGGTGCGCAGGCTTCTCATTGCGGTGGCTTCTCTTGTTTTGGAGCATGGGCTCTAGGCACACAGGCTTCAGTAGTTGTGGCTCGTGGGCTCTAGAGCGCAGGCTCCAGTAGCTGTGGCGCACGGGCTTAGTTGCTCCGTGGCATGTGGGATCTTCCTGGACCAGGGCTCAAACCTGTGTCCCCTGCATTGGCAGGCGGATTCTTAACCACTGCGCCACCAGGGAAGCCCGAAAACAGGCCCTTTAGACAGTATATTTCAAGAAGAAATTTAATGAACCCAGATTCTTGGATCTTCCCATACATAGAAAAACACTAAAATCATTAACTGAGATATCTGTTCCTTGTGAGTAGTGATAATCTTTTACCGAGATATGTGCTTAACTGCATGTATTCCCTAGCCAAAAATCATATATATACTGGCTTCTCCCCCTACCTCTTTGAAGCAGTCCCTTCAGAGCTACTGAAAGGCTATTGTTGCCGAACACAAGTTCTTGTGCCTGAAGCACAGTGAGGCCAAACAAACCAAAACATTGGAGTTTGGAGCAGAGGCAGGTTTATTGCAGGGCCAAGCAAGGAGAATGGGTGATTTATGCTCGAAAATCTGAACTCTCTGGTGTTTTCCTGGGAGAAGTTTTTATAGGCAAAATTTGGGGGTGAGGGCTGCAGGGTTTGTGACTTTCTTCTGATTGGTTGGTGGTGAGGTAACAGGGCGGTGTTACAGGAATCTTGTGCTCAGCCAGAAGTTACCATCGTCCACTTGGGTGGGGCCTTATTGGGGGCCTTAGTTCTTTCAGAAGAACTCAAAGATATTGTTATGTATATCCCTTGAGGAGGACCAGGATCTTGCTTTAATCGCTGCACTATAGTTTCTTGACTATTCCTCCACTGTTTCTGCACTCCCTGTTTCCCTGATTAGCAGCTGTTTGAATCTGCCCTTTGGAACTCAGGAAAAGTCTAGGAGGCTGAAGCCTTCATCCTACAAATAAGAAATGGGGGACCCAGGGGCTTCCCTGGTGGCGCAGTGGTTGAGAGTCTGCCTGCCAATGCAGGGAACACGGGTTCGAGCCCTGGTCTGGGAGGATCCCACATGCCGCGGAGCGGCTGGGCCCGTGAGCCACAATTACTGAGCCTGCGCGTCTGGAGCCTGTGCTCCGCAACAAGAGAGGCCGCGATGGTGAGGGCCCCGCTCACCGCGATGAAGAGTGACCCCCGCTTGCCGCCACTAGAGAAAGCCCTCGCACAGAAACGAAGACCCAACACAGCCAATAAATAAATAAATAAATAAAAATACATTTAAAAAAAAAAGAAATGGGGGACCCAGAAAGGGTTTTTTTGCCCAGGAGGGCCAGTTTCAAGTCCTGCTGTGACCTTTCATGACTCAGAAACAAGAAAAACATTTCTGGCAAAGCAATCAGATTCTGGGTTGATGGTCAAGGTAGAGCTGAGCATTCCCTGTTGGATCAATGGGACAAAGAAGGGTCCACAATGTTGCCAAGGTTTACAATGGACATGTGGAAAGATGGGGTTGCTATTATTTGAAGTTGATAAGGTGGAGTCAGGTGTTTGATTTGTGGACTTTAAATGTGTCTCTAAAAAACCCAAGTGGAGAGAGAATATCTCATTCTGTCTGGCATTCAGGGTAGAGGTGTGTGGGACTGTGGATGAAATTTTGACTAGAGTGTATACACAGTACTTAAAGAGGTAAGATTCAGTGCTACCACAGGGATTATAAGACGAAAAGAGGCCTGAGAAATGAGTCCCGTGGCACTTGAACAATTAGATGTTGGGGGGAAATGAGCGCCATCCGCAGTTTCCACCGAGGTACCCCCACTATGCCCCTCTAAACTCCAGAACTACATTTCCCAGAATCCTTTCCGTCTGTGCTTCCTGGTTAGCGGCCGGTTATGAAGTCCCGCGACACTTAGAAGGCGGAAGTGAAGCGGAAGCCATTACTCTCCGGAGGCGATTGCTGCTGTACACATGGGCAGAGGAGTGGTCCACCGCGGCCACTTCCGAGCTGTTGGTCCCCGCGGCATACCGGACCTTTCAATGAGCTTCTCGTCTCTTCGGCGGCAGCTTCCGTGACCTCTGCTCCCCGTGATTCTACCCTCCGTGATGTAAGACCCGCTTTCCTCACTTAACCCTTTACTCCCCGCCTTCCTGAGGACAAGAGAGGCCCACAAGGCAGGGAGGGGTAACGGGGGACAGGGACCTGGGACCGGGAAGCCAGGCAGCCAGTCGGAGTGTGTTTTAGATCCTGTGATAAGCGGTATGAAACGCTAGTGATGAAGTTTAGGACCACTGTATTTAGCGACGAGGGAGAGGCACTGGTGATCTGGTCCAAAAAAACTGACATCTTGGGATGGGGACAGAAAAGCCCGGCCAAAGTGAGTTCAGGACATTATTTGGGGGGGGGAGGGGTGTGTGTGTGTGTGTGTGTGTGTGTGTGTGTGTGTGTCCGGAATTGGAGACCGCAAGGATAAACTACCTACCTTTTGCTTTGTGGTCAGCTTTGTCTAACATTAATAGGAGCACACTGGTTTTCTTTCTGTTAGCATTTGTCTTGAATACTTTTTACACTTAAACTTTTCGGTTATTTATCTTTATTTACTTTCGTTGACTCTCGTGTATATAGCCTATAACTAGATTTTAAAATGCACTTCAACATTGTTGTTTAATTTGAGAATTAGTCCATTAATATTTATTGTGATTACTAATATTTTGCGTTGATTTTTACCATCTTATTTGGTACTTCCTGTTTATTTTTTTCCCTTCAAATAATTATTTTATCAGAATATAGGACATATATGTCTCACAAAAATATGAAAACACAGAAAATTAAAAGAAAAATAAAGTGAATCTGCAAACCAGGCCAAGAAAAATAAGAATTCGAAACCTCGGAAACCTGTATTCTCCTAAACTTCATCCTTCTCTTTCCCCATGATTTTCTTCCTGGATTTTACTGCTCATATGTTTTCTCAAAAATTTATTTACTAATTTTGGTAATTACTTGTAGGTGGACTTACACTAAGGTATTTTCAGAGACACCCTCTTTCCATATTGATGGAAGTACACATTTTAATTTAGAGATTTCCAGATATCTTGTAGAAGATTACACGCACCTACCTACCCATTCTTTTTCAGGTATTTTGTGACTTAAATTTTAGTCAGTTTACAAAGTTCCACATACCGAGGTTTTGTTTTCAAGTTGAGTTGAATATATATATATGGATTTTGAGAATATTGGCATCATTATGCCATTGAATTTTACAATTAATTAGTTATACCTTTTTTTAAAATAAATTTATTTATTTTTGGCTGCGCTGGGTCTTTGTTGCTGCGTGTGGGCTTTCTCTAGTTGCTGCGAGTGGGGGCTACTCTTTGTTGTGGTGCACGAGCTTCTCACTGTGGTGTCTTCTCTTGTTGCGGAGCTCGGGCTCTAGGTGAGCGGGCTTCAGTAGTTGTGGCACACGGGCTCAGTAGTTGTGGCTCGCGGGCTTAGTTGCTCCACAGCATGTGGGATCTTCATGGACCAGGGCTCGAACCTGTGTCTCCTGCATTAACAGGTGGATTCTCGACCACTGTGCCACCAGGGAAGTCCCAGTTATATCTTGTATAATGCCTTTCAGTAAAGTTTTATGAGGATCAGCAAAAACGATTTAAGGGTTTGGTTTGTTGTTGTTGTTGTTTTTGTTGTTAGATTTATTCCTAGGAAAGTGTGTATTTTCCTTTTGCATCACACACTTTTTTTTTTTTTAACAGAACAGAGTCACACATTTATTTTTTTAATTTATTTTTATGTATTTATTTATGGCTGTGTTGGGTCTTCGTTTATGTGCGAAGGCTTTCTCTAGTTGTGGCAAGCGGGGGCCACTCTTCATTGCGGTGCGCGGGCCTCTCACTATCGTGGCCTCTACTTCTTGCGGAGCACAGGCTCCAGACGCGCAGGCTCAGTAGTTGTGGCTCACGAGCCTAGTTGCTCCGCGGCATGTGGGATCCTCCCAGACCAGGGCTCGAACCCGTGTCCCCCGCATCAGCAGGCAGACTCTCAACCACTGCGCCACCAGGGAAGCCCACACACATTTTTTATTATTTACTTTCTCTGCTAGAGAGGCTGAGGACTTTGAGTAGCATTGAATGGAGTTTGGATAGCAAACTTGAAGCAGTCCTGTTTTCTTTCTGACTTTAAGGGAAGTTAACTTGAATGTTTGCTGGAGGCTTTTTTTTTTTGGAAAGCGTTTATTAGGTAAAAGAAGTCTCCTATTTCCTAATTTAAGAGTTTTTGTCATGAACAGCTGTAGGCTTTTAACAAGTGATTTCCACCCCCACCCCCAGCAACTACTTTGATATGTTGATAGATTTCAATCACCTTTTGAAAACTATGCCTGGTCTGTGATAGGTTCTAGTTCTGTTTGTGCTTTGAATGAATAAGTGAAAAATACGACTTTCTCATTTACCTGATAATGTGAATTAAACCAATTGATTTTCTAATGTTACATTAAATTTGCTTTGGTAAAATAACTAAATTGGAAAGGATATGTACTATTTTATCATTTTTGGTTTCTGGTTGCTAGTGTTTTTGTTTGATGATTTGCATCTATGTTTGAGTGAAATTGGCTTGTAATTTTCCTTTTCTGTTTCAGGTTTATTCCAGCCTCATAAAGTGGGGTGGGAGTGTTCCCTCTTTTTTCTAAACTCTGGAATATTTTGTCTAAGAGTAGAATAACTTGTTCCTTAAAAGGGAGTTTTACCAGGAAAAACCATTGGGGTCTGAATTTTCTTTGCGGAAAATTTTAAAGCTGTTGTTTCAGTTCTCTAAGAGTCATAGGGCATCCAAGTTCTCTTTCATTATGGTAAGTAAAATTTCTTTAGGAATTTATTCATTCCATCTAAGGCTAAATTGTATAGTCAAAGTTGTGAAAAATGTGCTTTTATTATATTTTTAATGCTTGCTCCATGTGTAGTGTTTTCTAGGTTTTCATTCTTGTATTTATATGTTCTTTTTTTTAAAAAATGCATCCTGCCAAAATTTTGTCAATTTTGTTTTTCATGAAGCACCACTTTATAATGTGTATGTTTTTATTTCATAACTTTCTGTTCTTTATAATTGTCTTCCTTTTACCTTTTTGGCATGTTTCTTTACAGTTTCTTACATTGGAACCTGCATATCGAACGGATTACAGTGATAGTATTTTATTATACTTTAGTTCTAAATATTATCAAATATTATGATTTCTTTGGCATGTGAATTATTTAGGCCTTTTTCTTTTAATTTCCATTTCTGTGACGTTTTTCGGGTTATCTTTTGGTTATTGTTTGCTAACTTGATTGCACTATAGTCAGAGATTGATGCCATTTTCTGAGACACACATTGTGCCCCATGTGTGGTTGGAGTTTATAGTTAGGAAATACTGTTTCATCTTGTGCAATCTGCATATAGTTATTGAATTGTCTGCTTGAACATATTATTGAGAGCTCTGGTAGTGGCTTTGTCCATTCTCCTTAGAGTTCTGCCCCCCTCCCCCCACACCGATATATATATATTTTTTAAATAAATTTATTTAACTTTGGTTGCGTTGGGTCTTCCTTGCTGCACATGGGCTTTCTCTAGTTGCAGTGAGTGGGGGCTACTCTGTTGTGATGCGCAGGCTTCTCATTGAGGTGGTTTCTCTTGTTGAGGAGCATGGGCTCTAGGCGTGCGGGCTTCAGTAGTTGTGGCACGTGGGCTCAGTAGTTGTGGCTCACGGGCTCTAGAGCACACGCTCTGTAGTTGTGGCACACGGGCTTAGTTGCTCCGTGGCATGTGGGATCTTCCCGGACCAGGGCTCGAACCCATGTCCCCTGCATTGGCAGGCAGATTCTTAACCGCTGTGCCACCAGGGAAGTCCCTAGATTTTTGATATGTTATCACTCTCCTGATTTACATGGTTTTTTGATCATGCATTTTAATTCTATCTTTTTTTAAACCTCAGAAGAGATTATCATTGTATACAGTCATTTTTAGTTTCATTTTACCCACACATTTTCCATTTTGTATGCTTACTTTGATTCTTGGACTCTGATGTAAGTTCTTAACACTCTTTACCTTGGTTCCTTGATTTTTTTCTTTCTCTCTAAAGTACGTATTTTAGAATTTCTCTTTTCTGTGAATGGCAAGCCCAAATATACCATTATTTTGCTATCTTAGTAGACATTTTGGTTGCTAAAGGACTGTATATTTTATTCCAGAGCCATGAAGATGTTCCACTATCTTCTGGCTTCCATTATTGCTGGCGAGGAGTTAGGTATCAGGCTAATGTTTATTTCTTTAAAGCAGTGATTCTTAAAGTGTACTCCAGACCTACAACATCAGCATCACCTGGGAACTTATTAGAAATGCATATTCTTGCATCCCCAGTTTCTGATGAATCAGAAACTGGGGATGTGGCCTAGCAATGTGAGTTTTTTGGTTTGTTTTTATAAAATATGTTTTCAGTGTGTTTTAACAAGCCCTCCAGGTGATTCAGATGCAACTTGAAGTTTGGGAATCATTGCTTTAAAGGTAACCTGTGCTATTTCCCCTGGCTGCTGTTAAAATATTCTTTTTGCCATTGCTGTTTCTCTGGTTCAGTGTTATTGTATCTAACTGTGATCTGTTTTTATCTTCAGTTTCTTTATATTTGCTTTCTGAAATGAGAAATCCACAGCTACTATATTTTTCAGTAACTGCCTGTGCTCCTTCTCTCTCCCTTTGGAATTCTATTTAGAATCAGTTCAGCCCTTTTCCCTCTGTCCCCCATGGCTCTTTATACTTATCTTTTTATCTGTGTGCCCTCATGTTTATTCTCTAGAAGTGGTTTTTAAATGTAAGCCTGCATAAAAGTCACCTATAGTGCTTGTTAAAACAGATTCATCAGTCTACTCCAAAGAGTCTCATTCAGTTGGACTTGGATATGAACTGGGCATCAGAATTATTAAAGCTCTCTAGATGATGTTTATGCAGCTGGCTGGGGGACCACACTTTGTGTGATACTCTAGAAAACAATTTTTGGGGGCTGTGTGTAATCTGATAAAGCTATTTACCTAGTCCCCCCCATTTTACCTTTATTTCAGCAATTGTAATTGTCCTTTTAGAAATTACACATTTTTAAATTTCTGAGTATTTATCGCCAGCTTGTGAATGATTTTGAAAGATATGTCTTTTTTAAAAAATTAATTAATTAATTAAATTTGTTTTTTGGCTGCGTTGGGTCTTCATTGCTGCATCCGGGCTTTTTCTAGTTGCGGTGAGCAGAGGCTACTCTTTGTTGCGGTGCACAGGCTTCTCATTGAGGCGGCTTCTCTTGTTGCGGAGCACGGCCTCTCGGCGCACGGGCTTCAGCAGTTGTGGAACGTGGGCTCAGTAGTTGTGGCTCGCGGGCTCTAGAGTGCTGGCTCAGTGGTTGTGGCGCACAGACTTAGTTGCTCCGCGGCATGTGGGATCTTCCCGGACCGGGACTCGAACCCATGGCCGCTGCATTGGCAGGCGGATTCTTAACCACTGCGCCACCAGGGAAGCCCTCTGTCTGTATCTTGTGTTGCACTTAAAATAGTTTTGAGTGGAAGGTTTAATCAGTATATCTAGATTGCCTGTTGGAAATAGAAGTCTTAATCTGCCCTTTTAGCCGTGGGACATTTCATCTGGTTGAAAGCTTACAGATAGTGAAGTACACAGAGATATTAATTTACAAGTGTAACACATTTCTGGACTGAGAAAAATGGCATGCAGTGTTCTCACAACTATTGTTACTTTGTCTTTGTGTACAAGAATAACACTGGTAGAAACAGTTCTAGCAGTGGCAGAAATATCACTCCATAAAAGTAACAAAAGAATCATTCTATCTTTAGTATTTACATCTGCAAATTCTGAATATCTTGGGGCAGTATTACAAAATTGAATGTGGGGATTTTAAATCAAATATTGGAAGAATTATGGCCACAAAAGGAGAAGTCACAATAGAACAATTTAAAGGGTAAAATGTGTTTTGGACCAAAAAACTGATGTAGGAGGCAGATCTTCTGTAATTGTGGGGAGCAGGGGTGAGATTAGGGTGAGGTATGTGGGCGGAGGCATTAACCGTGCACTTGTATGATGCTGAAAGCACCTCTTTGAATTTTGTACTCCAGCAACCTCTCTTACCTCACCCTAGTGCTGGTCCTGGCACAGAGAAAAACAGATCCCAATGAGAATGGGCTAAGATGTGTTGCAATAGAAAAAGGGAACTGTTTTCACTGTGTTATAAAGGAAATTAAAAGAGAAATTAAACAATCTCAGTAGCCTTTGAAAATTCTCTCTCCATCGCATTTATCTGTGCTGATATCAGTCTGATAATCGTGGTTTTGTTTCATGTATTGTGTAGAAACGGGAGTCAAAACTTCTTTAATAGATCCCATAACTGTTTCCAGACTCCCCTGCTCCACTTCCAGTCACTTAGATGCTGAGGTAGTCCTGTTGCATCTGTATTCAGGGTCACTGAGTGTAGCTCAACAAATGGTATAATGCTCAGATGAGAAACACTCCAGAACCTCGCTCTGGCCTCTAGTTTGCATTACCATGAGACTTTGAAAATATCCCCCAGGTTTGAAATTGATGTGAGTGCACTCTCTATCCAGGCTTGAACCGTTTGTTTACCTTGCCCCACGTTTTGGGCAGTAGTGAATGATGGGGAGCCAAGGTGTGGCTAAGCTTTATGGCTGTGTCCTAGCACCTGGGTCAACATACATCTCATAGGACCTGAAGGGGAGCCCCCCCCCCACACACATACACCAAGATCCATAGACCCCCTCCTTTGTGATCTTCCCAAGACCCCCGGGTCCGGGCGGGCCTTCTCAATATGGAGAGAAATGTAGATCAGCTTATTTGTCATCCATTCATTCTTTTTGCTCACTGCTACCCTGTTTGTTGTCTGAGGTACTGTTCCAGACACCTCAACAGTGAAAAAAACAAAGAAGTGGAAAATCTATCTGCCTGGAGCTTATTGTCAGGCTGGGCATAAGGGAAGAAAACTAAACAAGTAAAATACATAGTATGTGTGGGAGAGACAGTAATGCTTACTAGGTGTTCTGTGTGCTGTCCTATACTTCCCAGGATCCCTGGAATTAGCAGGGGCATGTGACTAGTTCTGGGCAATGAGCTGTGAGCACTTCAGGGTTAGAGCGTATGTGTCAAGGTGCACAGTTCTCTAGGCACACCCTTCTCTCATCATCCATGGCCAGAATGACCACAGGTTTCAGTTGGCTCAGTTACAAGAGGCATGCCCCCGTGTAACTGGTAAAGTTTCACCACCAGCCCAGGTTGAACAAGTAACATGAGCCAGACATAAACTTCCGTTTCATCGAGTCATTGAGATTTGAAGTCTGTTTTTGCAGTAAAATAGAGCCTACCCTGACTTACACGGTATGTTAAGTGGAGGTTAGTGCTTTGAAGAAAAATAGAAGAAGGAGTGGGGTTTAGGGGTAGACAGGCAGAGGTTTGCATTTTGACTAGAGTGGCCAGTCAATGCCATGTCGAGACACTTAAAGTTGACTAAAGATCCGAAGCAGGAGAGGGAGCAGGTACACTTGAATGTGGAGAAGCACATTTCCATGTAGAGAACAGCAAGTGCAAAGATCCCAAGGCGGGAACATGCCTAGTACAGGCATAAGGCCCAGTGAGGATAGCGTGAGCAGGGCCAGCGGGGGCCGGGAGCCAGGAGGGGTTGTGGATGAGGCAGCAGGAATGTAGGCCTTTGGCTGAGTGAGATAGGACGCCAGCAGGTTTTGAGCAACAGAGTGATGTGACCTACATTTTACTGGCAAAGTTCTACTTGCCGTATAAACTAAAGGACAGAAACAGGGAGACTTTAGGAAGCTATTGGAATGATCTAGGAGAGAGGTGGTGCCTTCCACCAAGACAGTATTAGAGTAGGTGGTGAGGAGTGGCCAGATTTTGGGTAAGTTTTCAAGGTAAAGCCCATAGGATTTGCTGGTGATTTGGATCTAAAGTGTGAAAGAGGAGAATCCAGGATGACTTCAAGGCTTTTTGCCTGGAGCTCCTGGAAGCATGGAGTTGCCATGGAGATGGGGAGGCTGGCAGGAGCTCAGCATTAGGTGTTTACCTTCAGGTCTTATTAGATATTGCAGGGGAAATGTTTTACCTATTGCTCATCTGCCCATTTCTCTTGCTCATGCTGCCTGGGGCAAGTACCAAGGAATGGAGAGTGGCATCCACTGTAAATTAACAGTTTATAGTTTAAATCGCCAACAGCCATTTTGTTTTATGATAAAAATAATGGTGTTTTAGAGTGAACATTTATTGAGCACATACAGTCCCATAATCCAGTGTTATAACCTCCAGTTTCCAGATGAGAAAACAAGTTTAGTGAGCCCATTCTTTTTTTTTTTAATTAATTAATTTATTTATTTATTTTTGGCTGCGTTGGGTCTTTGTTTCTGCACTCTGGCTTTTTCTCTAGTTGCGGCGAGCGGGGGCTACTCCTCGTTGCGGTGCGTGTGCTTCTCATTGCCGTGGCTTCTCTTGTTGCGGAGGATGGGCTCTAGGCGCCCGGGCTCAGTAGTTGTGGTTTGCGGGCTCTAGAGCGCAGGCTCAGTAGTTGTGGCGCACAGCCTTAGTTGCTCCGCGGCATGTGGGATCTTCCCAGACCAGGCCTCGAACCCGTGTCCCCTGCATTGGCAGGCGGATTCTTAACCACTGTGCCACCAGGGAAGTCCGTGAACCCATTCTTTTTTTTTTTTTTTAATTATTTTATTTCTTTTATTTTTGGCTGTGTTGGGTCTTCGTTTCTGCGTGTGGGCTTCCTCCAGTTGTGGTGAGCGGGGCTACTCTTTGTTGCAGTGCACAGGCTTCACATTGCAGTGGCTTCTCTTGTTGCGGAGCACAGGCTCTAGGCGCGCAGGCTTCAGTAGTTGTGGCACGTGGGCTCAGTAGTTGTGGCTCGCGGGCTCTAGAGCACAGGCTCAGTAGTTGTGGCACACGGGCTTAGTTGCTCCGTGGCATGTGGGATCTTCCCGGACAAGGGCTTGAACCCGTGTCCCCTGCATTGGCAGGCGGATTCTTAACCACTGCGCCACCAGGGAAGTCCCGTGAACCCATTCTTGAATGGAGCCCCCATGGGCAAGAAAGCTGGGCTTGCAGCAAGGTGGGGTCACCTGAGGTCTCAAGGACAGACAAACAACAACCTTCATGGATGTGTAATCAGGACCTGGATGTCAGTACCGAAGGGAGGAGGGATTTCAGAGTGTGAACATGTGTGGGATGGGGTAGAAGAAGGCCCAGGAGAACCCTGGCCCTTACGGATCCTGGCAAAGGAGGAAGGACCACAAGCAGGATTCTCAAAAAGAGCAACCAGAGATGGAGGGGGACAACCTTGGGATTGATGCACAGTGGCCAAGAGCAGAGGCTCCCCAGGAAGAGGGAGAGAGGAGAGGTTGGTAGTGGGCAGGATCATGTATTGAGGAGATCAAGCAAGACGAGAATCAGGAAAAAGCTGTTTCCTGATTTGGTGTCAGGGAGTTCACATGCAGAGGTCACCTTGAGAGGGGACATGTGTGGCTCTGGAATCAGGTTCATTAGCCCCTGTTTTGTGACCTTGGTCACATGACCTAACCCTTCAGTACATGCCCCACTTTTCTCAGGATACTGCTTACCTCCTGGGGAAGTTGTGAGAATTAAATGAGAGTCCCTGGAAAGACTCAGGAGATACTTTGTACATAGTAAGCATGCTTATGTTGTTATTTGTAGCATTGCTATTGATGTTGGCAAGAAAAGTTGGGGGACAGAAACTTGAGCAGAAATTTGTAAATTGAGAATAGAGGAATAAGTGGGAGGTGAGGGTGGAGACCTTGTTCTTCAGTGACTCTGAACCTCTTTTTTTAGCTTATCGAGTCTCTCCTCAGTAATCTGATGTTGGAACCCAAAGGCACAGTGATCCAGAAAGAGCTTTGTAAGTG
Organism: Balaenoptera musculus; assembly: GCF_009873245.2. NCBI lineage: Eukaryota > Metazoa > Chordata > Mammalia > Artiodactyla > Balaenopteridae > Balaenoptera > Balaenoptera musculus. The sequence continues at coordinate 157,110,781 of NC_045787.1, forward strand.
AGAATCCTCTACTTGAGAAAGGCAAATGTTTGTTCCAAGTTCGACCTCAGAAGGCTTGCAATACCTCTTTATACCCAGAAGGTGGCAGCACCTGATCTCATTTGGAGACAAGTACCCTGGTATCTAGAAATGAATAAAAGATGGTTAACATTTGTGTATTTCCTCACTGCAAAAGGGGAAAGAGAAGGGAGCTAATATTTGTTGAGAATCTACTACATCAGCTGATGTAGTATTCTTGAATCTCTGAGAATCCTCACTGTTCTCACACAGGTGGTACTTATCAAATAAAACTATGCCCCCACTGCCACCTCCAAAGGGAGGAATGAACTCAGGCTTGGCAGTTAAAGAAATTAGAGCCCAGGTCTCACCCCTGCCACCTGCTATGCAATTTTCTGGCAGTTACTTAAACTCTCTGAGCCTGTTTGCGCACCTCTGATGGTGCTATAAGGCCCATCTGATTGGTTTTCTGTGGGGTTCAGGTAAACCCAACACTGGATCGTGCTTAACATGAGGTGGGACCTGGGTTCCCACCAGTGGCAGTGCTGTTCACTCCCTTTGTAAACCTTTCAAAGAGAAATGCAACTACTTTTATTATTATTACTTCACCCAGTTTCACAAGTTGTCCCCAAGTGTATTACATTTTTCCAATTGTGTTTTATTACATCTGGTTTGTTCATATTTCTAGAAAAAAGGTAAGACTGGTGCTCAGTAACATTTAATTACAGCTCAAGGAATTAAACAGCTTGCCCCTTATTTTCTAGGTAACAAGCTATAAAATTGTGTTCTACAGTATTTTACATCCCTACTCAGTTTTTAATTTGAAAAGAACATAATTCATCACCTTGGCAAACAAGTGTTTTTTTCTAGCGTATGATAAATATGTGTGTAGCTAAAGAGACTGCAGATAAAGCAGTTTTGGAGAGCATTTTGGCAACACTTACTAAATGTTTAGTCATAAATGTTGACTAAACATTTCACTATCTAGAAATTCGTTCTAAGGAAAAACTTGAAAAAAACTGCAAAAATTTAGCTGCAAATATTTCTTCCAGGTGTTGTTTTTCTACTTGTGAAAAATTGGAAATATTCTAAACATTTTAACGTAAGATCATTCCAATAAATTGATGTGCCTATCTAGAAACACTTAGAAAATGAAGACATTAAAATATCAAGACATTAATGAAAATGAAAATACATTATACAAATAGTATAGCTGATTCTAAATTTCATCTGCAAAAGAAAATATTTGAGAATATCCAATATTTTTGACAAAGAAAAACTGATGAGTGACACATTGTCCTAGATACCAGAAGATACTAAAGTAATGTGATTTTTTTTTAACTTTTATCATTTGAACTTGATTTTACTATTCATATATCCTTTTCTTCATTCAGTATTTTAAAAGTAATTTCTATGTGTGAGGTACTGTGCTTGGCATATGTATAACTGAATCACTTTGCTGTATGTCAGAAATTGCTGATATGTATAACAAATCAGCATAAATTCAGATGAGATTTGATAATCACCTATATGAAAAAAACCCTAAAACTGCTAAAGGATTAATTCAGCCAAACAATAAATGACTGGGGTAACTATGACATATGGATTAGCAGTGATGGAGGTCAGGGCAAGATGCCCCAAAATATGCCACTTTGGCATATTGATTATTTTGAATTAAAGTTACATAAGAAACAGTTGGCATGAGAAGGACACTCTGACCCTTTTTTGCTACCCTGAAAGTAGGAAATAAATCTCCCGTGTGAAAGGTACCTTCCCTGTACCAGAAGGCAAAGAGACATCCTTATCTCCAGAGATAGATATGAAGTTCAGAGCTGAGAAGGCTGTATAAACAAAATTTGTTACTTCTTTACCAATTTACTACCTCAAGCCCAAACTTTGTCTTGTCAATTCTTCACAAATTTATTGTTTCTTTATCTGAAAGGTATAAAAGCTGCCTGCTTTGGTCACTTCTTTGAGTCTCATAGAGAATAATGTGGCATTGACTGAGAACCAGACAACCTATCAGTGACATAAGAGTCTAAACACCACCCCAGGCTTAACGTGTATACAGGTAGCTTGGTCTCCAGGTAGCTTGGTCTCTTTAGGAGTTCAAAGATGTTTGAGATTGTGCTATCTTGGTTTTGGTATCAGGGTAATGCTGGCCGTAAAGATTGTGTTAGAAAAATGTTACCTCTTCTATTTTTGGAAAAGTTTGAATAGGATTGGTGTTAATTCTTCTTTTAAGTGTTCGGTAGAATTCACCAGTGAAGTCATCTGGTCCTGGACTTCTCCTTGTTGGGAGAATTTGATGACTGATTGCGCCTGTTTATTTGTTATGGGTCTGTTGATTTTCTATTTCTTCTCCAGTCCATTTTGGTAAAGTGTATGTTTCTGGGAATTTGTCCATTTTATCTAGATTACCTAATTTGTTGGTGTACAGTTGTTTATGGTATTCTCTTTATTTTTATTTTTTAAAATATTTTTTCGGGCTTCCCTGGTGGCGCAGTGGTTGAGAGTCTGCCTGCCAACGCAGGGGACACGGGTTTGAGCCCTGGTCTGGGAAGATCCCACATGCCGCAGAGCGACTAGACCCGTGAGCCACAATTGCTGAGCCTGCGCGTCTGGAGCCTGTGCTCCGCAACAAGAGAGGCCGCGATAGTGAGAGGCCCACGCACCGCGATGAAGAGTGGCCCCCGCTTGCCGCAACTAGAGAAGGCCCTCGCACAGAAACGAGGACCCAACACAGCCATAAATAAATAAATAAATAAATAATAAAACTTTCTAAAAAAAAAAAAAATTTTTTTTTTCTATTTCTATAATGTTGTGGTTTTTTTTTTTTTTTTTTTTGGCCATGCCTCACGGCTTGCAGGATGTTTGCTGACCAGGGATTGAACCCGGCCCTGGCAGTGAAAGCCCGGCGTCCTAACCACTAGGCCACTAGGGAACACCCTTTTAGAGTCTTTTTAATTTCTGTAAGGTTGTAGTAATGTCCCCACTTTTACTTCTGATTTTAGTTATCTTGTTGATCTTTTGAAAGAACCAACTTTTGTTGATTCTAGTTTTTCTGCTCTCCATTTCATTTATCTCTGTTCTAATTCTTTTGCTGCCTTTAGGTTTAGTTTGCTCTTATCTTGTTGCTTAAGGTGTAAAGTTAGTTTGTTTGAGATCTTTCTTCTTTAATGTAGGTATTAACTGCTATAAATTTCCCTCTGAGAGCCGCTTTCATTGCATCCCATCAATTTTGCTGTGTTATATTTCCGTTTTCATTTGTCTGAAAGTTTTTTCTAATTTCCCCAGTGATTCCTTCTTTGTCCTGTTGGTTGTGTGAGAATGTGTTGTTTCATTTCCATGTATTTGTAAATTTTCCAGTTTTCCCTCTATCATTGTTTTTTAGGTTCATTCCATTGTGGTTGGAGAATATATTTTGCTATTATTTGTCTTAAAATTGGTTGAGAATTGTGTTTGGCCTAATTTATGGTTTATCCTGGAAAACCCTAATTTTCTTTTTTTTCGTAAGTGTAGTTCATTGATTTTCAGTGTGCTTGTCCACTTTTTAATGTAGACATTTAACTGTATACATTTCCTTCTGAGAATGACTTTAACCTCATTTCACAAATTTTCATTTGTTGTATTTTCATTTTCATGTAGTATAAATATTAAGTTTCCCTTGTTTCATCTTCTACATAAAATTATTTGTGTGTCTTTAACTTCCAAATATTTGAGTATTTTCTAGACATCTTACTGTTATTAATTTCTAATCTAGTACATTTGCTATCTTTTTAAGTTTGAGACTTTTTTATGGTCCAGCATATATGATCCAGACTCTATTGCTGGGTGTTGAATTGGAGAAAGTTAAATGATTTGGAGACACGTGGTGTAAGAGGTAGAATTCATTGACTTTTTTTACAAGAGTTTTAAATCGTCTACTTTATTTTATTATTGAAGTATAATTGATTTACCATGTTGTGTTTATTACTGCTGTACAGCAAAGTGATTCAGTTATACATGTATATACGTTTTTTATTATTCTTTTCCATTATGGTTTATCATAGGATATTGAATATAGTTCTCTGTGCTATACAGTGGGACCTTGTTGTTTATCCATTCTGTATATAAAAGCTTACATTTGCTAACCCCAAACTCCCACTCTATCCCTCCCCCAAACCCCTCCCCCTTGGCAACCACCAGTCTGTTCTCTATTCATTGACCTTTTCTGCCCCCACCCCCCTTCATTTTCTACTTAATATCGGGCAGTGGATTAGGACCTGAGTACAGTGGTGCACTCTTCTAGTTTACTATATAGTTTAGGAAACAGAGTATAAAACAAGGAAATAAAAACAAGGAAGTAAAAACATAAAAATACATTGTGACAGGTTTTGTAGGAGAAAGAGAGTCAGCTAACAGAGAAAGCCAAGTTTTTTCATATGAAGATAATAACTTAAATTTGTAATGTGAAGAAGGTTGTGTGGATTTTTCTTTAGTTTCTAAGTGATTAGAGCTGTGGACTGGAGCAGTTAAGTTGCAGCTTTTTTTTTAAACATCTTTATTGGAGTATAATTGCTTTACAATGTTGTGTTGGTTTCTGCTGTATAACAAAGTGAATCAGCTATATGTATACATATATCCCCATACCCCCCTCCCTCTTGTGAGCAGCCAGAGAGCTGGCTACTGATTCTCTTTGTTGAGCCCAGAAACACAGGCTCAACAGGCTTTTGTATGAGATGTTCTTTGGTGGCTATTAGTAGGCAGTGAGAATATGATTTCGACTTCATATTGGACCTTGACTGTTAGAGATGAAAATTAAGGGACATTAAGGGAAGCCTTGGCAAAGCACAGAGTATGAAGAGCAATAGGGTAAGGGCTGATTCTTGAGCAAATTCAGCCTTTAATGGTGGAAGGAGACCTTCTGAAAAAACCTTGACAGAGTATCAAGAGAAGTAGAGAGAGAACCAGGGAGAGAGTTATATAGAAGCCTAGGAAGAGAATGATTCTCGAAAATATACACCAAATTTTGCCGAGGAATTGTATTTTCTGTGAAGATGGAGATGATGGTAATTGCCATTAGGTACACTGAATTAGGGAGATAGTGTGGACTGTCTTTATAAGCTTTTGCTCTGGAGGGAGGGCTAAGTGTAGTCGAGGCAGATCTGAAGAGGTTGGCTTTAGAAGGGAGGGAGGGCAGACATCTTACTGGTAATAGGAGTCATAGGTCAGTTGTGGGAGGAATTTTTGTGTAACTGGAGACAGGAAAGTAAGAAAGACTCCACTTAACTTTTTTAAAGTAGAGTATAATTTCCGTTCAAGAAAATGGACATATCTCAGGTGATCAGTTTGATGAATTTTTTGACACGGTGTACATTGTATAGCCACTAACTGAAAAAAATAATAAAATATTTCAGTTGCCCCAGAAAGTTCCCTCTTGCTTCTCATTCTACCACCATATCATATTCCTGCAAGGAGGCAACCAACTTCTTTCCTTCTATTGACTTAAACAAACACATATTGCTATCAACCTTAATAAATTTTACCTATTTGTGGAATTGGAGTTATAGAGCTTTTTTTTTTTTTTTTTTTTTTTTTTGGTCTCGCTTCTTTGTCAGCATTATAGAAGTTCATCCATGTTGTGTGTCTCAGTAGTTTCTTTTCATTGCTGAGTAGTATTCCACTCTACATACCACAGTTTGCTTATTCATTCTTTTGTTGATGGATATTTAGATTGTTTACACTTTGGGGCTATTAAGAATCAGATTGCTATGACCATTTTTATATGAATCTTTGTGGACATGTTTTAAAATTTTTCTCTTGGGTAAATATCTAGGAGTGGAATTGCTGAGTCAAATGGTAGGTATACTTTTAAAGAAACTGGCGCATTGTTTTCCAAAGTGGTTGAACCATTTCACACCCCCACCTTTATTATATGAGAGTTTTGGGTGTGCTGTATCCTTGCCACCATTTAGTGTTGATAGTCTTTTAATTTTGGCTGCTCTGGTGGGTTAAAATGTTATTCCATTAGTTTTAATTTGCATCCATCTGATGACTAATGATTTTGAGTAACTTGTCATGCTTATTGTTGCTCACTCATTAAATTTTGTGAAGTGTCTAAGTGTAGCCCTTGCTGAGTTATTTTTTATTTTTTATTATTATTGTTTTGTAGGAGTTCTTTATGTAGTCTGAATGTGAATTCTTTGTCAGGTGTACGTACTGCAAATATCTTTTTTCCCCAATCTGTGGCTTGCCTATTTATTTTCTTTCTTTTTTTAAAAAAATAAATTTATGTATTTATTTATTTATGGCTGTTTTGGGTCTTTGTTGCTGTGCGCGGGCTTTCTCTAGCTGCGGCAGGTGGTGCCTGGGCTTCTCATTGTCGTGGCTTCTCTTGTTGCGGAGCACGGGCTCTAGGCACACAGGCTTCAGTAGTTATGGCACGTGGGCTCAGTAGTGTGGCTTGCGGGCTCTAGAGCTCAGGCTCAGTAGTTGTGGCACATGGGCTTAGTTGCTCCACAGCATGTGGGATCTTGCTGGACTAGGACTCGAACCCATGTTCCCTGCAGTGGCCGGCGGCTTCTTCTTTTTTTTTTTTTTTATTTTAATGAGAGCCTCTAGGAACTACATTTTTGTCTTTTTTTTTTTTTTTTTTTTTTATGGCTGTGTTGGGTCTTCGTTTCTGTGCGAGGGCCCTCTCCAGTTGCGGCAAGCGGGGGCCACTCTTCATCGCGGTGCGTGGGCCTCTCACTGTCGCGGACTCTCTTGTTGCGGAGCACAGGCTCCAGACGCGCAGGCTCAGTAATTGTGGCTCACGGGCCTAGTTGCTCTGCGGCATGTGGGATCTTCCCAGACCAGGGCTCGAACCCGTGTCCCCTGCATTAGCAGGCAGATTCTCAACCACTGCGCCACCGGGGAAGCCCTGGCAGGCGGCTTCTTAACCACTATGCCACCAGAGAAGCCCCTATTTCCTTAATAATATTATTTGATGAATAGAAATTTTTAATTTTGGTAAAGTTTAATTTATTGATTTTTTAAAATGTTTAGTTATATTTGTGTCTAGTCTAAAATATTGTTGTGTAACTCAATGTTGTTAAAGTGTTCTCTGTGGATTTTACTTTTTGGTGTCTGAGTTATCTCAAAAAGGTTTTTTTTAATTCAAATTTTTGTGTATGCAGTGATAATGGAGGTTGAAGTTCCTTTTTGTCCATTAAGTTCTTGCAGCACCTTGTTTTTTTCCTAATTTGAAGATCTAATTGGCTTTCTTAGGCGATTTATGAATTGGGCAGCATCCCATCTACTGACTATAGAAGGGTGCTGTCTCAGCACTATTTATTAAAAAGACAACTTTCCCTAATGAATTTCTTTATTCCCTTATTGAAAATCATTTGACTATGCACGTGTAGGTCTATTTCTGTTTTGTTCCATTGACCTTTTTGTCTATATTTATTCCAACAGCTTTTCATTACTGTAGTAAAGTTAGTAATATGAATCTTCCAAGTTTATTTTTCTTTCTTAACATTGTTCTGGCTCTTCGAGATCTTCTGCATTTTGGTACCCATTTTAGATTTGGTTTGTCAATGTCTAGAACATAACCTGCTGAGATTTTGGTGATGACTGCATTGTATCTGCAAATGAATTTGGGGAGAGTGAATACCTTAATAATATTGACTCTTGCAGCCCCTGAAAATGATATAGCTCCTCACTTATTTAGGTTTTTTATTTCTTCCAGCATGGTTTCACAGCTTTTATTTGGTTTATTCCTATGTGCTTTATATGTTTTATGCTATTATAAATGAAAGTATTTTTTAAGTTTCATTTTCCAGTTCTTTGCTGAGTTATGTTTTTTTAGTTGTGATTACTGTGAAATGAAATGCAAGATTATTTGCTGAAAGCAAGGGTCATGTAAGACAGTTTTGGGTTTAGAAAAACTGGTGAGATTTTTACATGGTTTGGGGGAGATTGGAAGATTGGATTACCACTTATGCTTTTCTTTAGTGTAGATGCTCCTTCAAGGTTAGTGACTGGGTTTTGAAAGCTGCTGGTGTGACTGGGTGTGTGCAGACTGGTCTTTCCAAGTACCTTCAGGGAAGAAACAGATGGTTGGAATCATCCCAGACTGGTCTTCTGCTCATTGGGGGTATACTAGGTAGAGGATTAAAGGAATTTGGACAAAACTTTGTAGAAGTGATGGATCATGATGGATCTCTCAGCTGAATAGGTGGGGCAATGAAGAAGAATTTGCTGTTAGGGAGCAAGGTGGTAGAAGCCTGGGTGGCCTGGAATCCCCTCTAAGTGGTAGAGTTTATGTGAGAAGAATGTTGTGTAGGAGGTTTTGTCCAGAGAGCAAATTTCTGAATCATTGTTTGTGAAGTGAATCTGATTCTGGTGATGACAAGGCCTGGGCTGTGGCCCACAGGTGTGTATGTTGGTGTGGAGTGGGGGGCCAAAAGGCATTGGCGATCAGAACACATGGTCCAGATGGACCAGTCCTCATGGATGCTGGAGCCATCCTAAGCCAGGAGGACTATGCCTTGAAGTTGAAGAGGTCTGGGACCCAAGTGTTCAATGAGTGACAGAGTTTAACAGAATTGTAACTGGGGACAAATTACTTGAGAGAGTGAATCTGAATCTTACCCGAGGTAGGTCAGGGACCTCCACCACATTGCCTGGAGGTTTTACCTAAGCAAGGTTAAGGCCCAAGCTGAGACAAGCTGCTCCAAAGAGGAAACGCTGAAAAGCAAAAGTCAGAATTGTCCTGTTAGTGGGAGAGACAGAAAGCCTTTGGCTACACCTAGTAGTCTTTTTCTCATTTACTACAGATGCCTGCTCCAAGAGTCCCATGAGAGCGAGAGAGTAGCTTTCTGGTGCCAGTGCCCTGCTTTCGTTCAGGCAAATTTACTATCATTCTCGCAGGATGGCAGCTCTTGGTCTGTCTCCCACATGTGGTAAGTTCTTCGGGTGATGAATGCCCTCAGAAATCAAGCTTCAGTGGCCCCTGCCCCTTCACTGAGGGCAAGGATGTGCACAGCTAGTGGGAGGGCTGCCAGGTTAGAAGTGGAGGAGGATACGTGAACTGAACGAGGGTGGGAGCGAAGTTCTGAGAGCTCCCCAGGTGACTGTGTCTGATTCAGGGTCTTTGTGAGTTTGGGTGAGGCAGGGAGTGTTTGTAGTTGGTGTGTAAGGAGGGATACTGGTAATTGGTAACCCTGCGGCATCCCATTTATTATTTTGATAAGTCTGGATGAAGTAACAGCTCTATCGCAGAGCTTTTATTTCTTTACCCATAAATTGAGAATATATATCATTATCTTTATGGCTATGTAGGCCCACCACCCTTTTTCCTGTCCTTGAGTAGAGCAGGGCTTCTCTGGCTTGTTGTACAACAGTGTGTGTGAGGGAGTGTGAGATTGGGGCATGTGCACTGCACACATATCGTTAGTGTGAGACCGTTTCCTGATCTGCGAATGTCAGGTGGGCTTTAATCCTCATGGGTCCTCTCTTCTCTAGCTATGTCCAACCAGGAGCCTGCCTATGTCCATGAGTCAGAAATTCCTCTTTCTTCAAAAGACCATTCCTGTCCCCAGGATGTGGAGCTGTTTGCATACAATGGCCTGGAGCCTCATACATCAACCAGTGTTGGTTCCCAGGTACACCAAGGATCTCAAGGCCCCTGAGGGTGGAGGAGGCACTTCCCTAGAATGCCCCCAACATCACATGTTAGGATTCTTTTAGATCTTTATCCAGGCTGATCGATGCATGATCAGGGTGCAAGAGGAAGAGCTGGAGAAGTTGGTGAGGCTGTCCTGGTATCAGGGATGTTAGGGGAAATGACTTATATAACAGGTGTTTCTCTCATAGTATAGCTCAAAGCTCTCAGGCCAGGTTTGGAGTTTAAGCAGGTTTGATCCCATGTCAGAGTTGCATTTGAAGCAATGAGATTATCTCATAAGATTTCTCATTGGAAGAGAAAACATCTGAGGACTGACCTCTAGAGTAAATGTTTAGACCCCAGATCCCCGTATTGAAAATCCTGTGTTTAGAGTCTCTCCTGTGTAATCTTTAGCTTCAGCCATCTTTGAACACAGATAGCCTGGGTTCTCACTGACCCCAAATGTGTGTGGTGTTTCAGAAATCAGTGACTTTCCAGGATGTTGCCGTGGACTTCACTGAGAAGGAGTGGCCCTTGCTGGATTCTTCTCAGAGAAAACTGTACAAAGATGTGATGCTGGAGAACTATAGCAACCTTGCCTCAGTGGGTAAGGCTGGTGGCATTTCTTCATTTATTCGTTCATGAATGAAATGTCTTTGTTGTAAGTACTTGCTGTGACCTAGGAACTGTGTGGGGATTCGGAACACAGTTATGAACAAGCCGACCTGGTGCCTGCCCTGATGGTACCTCGGATATTGAGACCTGTCCATTGCATTGCCCTTGGAGGTTGTCAAGTGTATCTGAGCTTGGGCATAGCTTTCTGAGTTAAGACGGCCTCAACCCTAGCAGTCCAGTGGTTAGAACTCTGAGCTTTCACTGCCAAGGGCACGGGTTCAACCCCTGGTTGGAGAAGTAAGATCCTACAAGTCGTGTGCCGCGGCCAAAAAGAAAAAAAAAATCCTCATTCTTTTGAAGGGCAAAATGTGTGGGTATTTGTGGTTTTGTGTTTTATGGAAGCCTTTCACTGTGTTCCTTAGAAATGTGGCACCATCATTTTGCTGCTCCTAAGTCAGACTTGTCCATCTTCAGAGCACTGAAGACCAAAACACTGACCCCAGACTAATGGAAGGGGTTGTCCTCTGCACGATCCTCCCTCAACATGTGTCTTTCCCCGTGAGTAGGGTGTCAGGTGAGCAAACCCAGCCTCATCTCCCACTTGGAGCAAGAAGAGGAGCTGAGGACAGAGGAACAGGAACTTCACCAAGGCCCTTGTCCCGGTAAGCACCAGGCAGACACAAGTGCTTCTGAGAATCTGCTCTCTCCAGTGATTGGGATGACAGAGATCCGTTAGGAAACGTCACCTAGGGAAATCTGAAAATGCTCTTTCTCTTTCACTGTCCCTCCATCCTCTCACAGTTCTTTTGGTCTCCATGTCCCTTCGTCTTTAAATTCGACATGTGTCCAAATGGGTTCTTTGTCCCATTCTTTCCTACTCAACATTCCTGATCACACTCTTAATGTCATTATCAATGTCATTCTTTGAAGAGGTGCTTCTTAGTGAGTCAGCTTAAATTTCTACCCTTGTCATTGCCAAATATCTCACATAGCCAGATTTTTCAGTCATTTTTACTCATGTGTGTTCTCCCCTTTCATATTCCCTTTCCTTCTTTAAGGTTAGTATTTGCAAAGAAGGCCACCTCTGTTTTTGTCACCATCATCCCACCATTTTCTTTCTCCAGCAAGTTAATATTTTCCCAATTTGTTTCAGATTGGGAGACTCCATCTAAAACCAAATGGTCAATTCTTATGGAAGATATTTTTGGGAAGGAAACATCTAATGGTGTGACAATGGTAAGATTTCCTTGGGATAATTCTGGATCTTCCATATTGGGAGAGGACAGGGGCAGCCTGAGTTAGAAAAGCAGCTCAAAGCCAGGCAGGTCCCCAAGAGGAAACAGTGTCAGAGACACTGAATATTACTGATTTGGGGAAAACCCTAAAACCTGGCCCCAAACCTCTTCACTTAAAGTTCCAGTGAGTAAATATTTCTATAACTATGTCTCAGATGTTGAGTGTTGGAGCTTAATTTAGTTTTAAACAGTTAACAAAGTATATGCAAAAAGCTTTATGAAAGTTATACACATGGAGCCTCAGGGCATAGTGTTCACTTGTTTTCTTTGATGGAGTCCAAATGAGGCAGGAGCAGTACTTTTGCATTGCAAAGTATGACATTATTAGTCATAATGATGTGCTTCTATCCCAGTTTATGTGGGGATAGTCTTAGGAATGTAATGAATATGGGAAATGCCTTAGTCAACACTCCCTCTTCATCAACAGGAAAGCAGTCGGCTTGGAGAGAAATCCAGTGAATATGCTAACCTGTTTGACGTCTTCAGCATGGGTGCTCACCTTACTCAGCAAATGGGAAGGCACACTAGCAAGAGGCCTTATCACCGCCGGGACTGTGGCATGACTTTCAAGAACAGATCCCATGTAACCCAACATGTGAACATTTACAATGGGAGGAAAATGCATGAATGTCATCAGTGCCAAAAAGCCTTCACCACGAGTGCTTCCCTTACACGGCACAGGAGAATACACACTGGGGAGAAACCCTATGAGTGCAATGCCTGTGGTAAAGCTTTCAATGACCCCTCAGCTCTTAGGAGTCATGCAAGAACTCACCTCACAGAGAAGCCCTTTGACTGCAGTCAGTGTGGAAATGCATTCCGAACCCTCTCCTCACTGAAGATACACATGAGAGTTCACACTGGGGAGAGACCTTACAAGTGTGATGAATGTGGGAAGGCATACGGCAGGAGCTGCCATCTCATTGCACACAGAAGAACACACACTGGAGAGAGACCCTACGAATGTCGCGACTGTGGGAAAGCTTTCCAGCATCCTTCACATCTCAAAGAGCACGTCAGGAACCACACTGGAGAGAAACCCTACGAATGCACACAGTGTGGAAAAGCCTTCCGATGGAAGTCCAACTTTAACTTGCACAAGAAGAACCACATGGTAGAGAAAACATACGAGTGTAAAGAGTGTGGGAAATCCTTTGGGGACCTCCTGTCACGGAGAAAACACATGAGAATTCACATTGTAAAGAAACCTGTTGAATGTAGACAGTGCGGAAAAGCCTTCAGAAACCAGTCCATCCTTAAGACACACATGAATTCCCACACTGGAGAGAAACCGTATGGGTGTGATCTCTGTGGGAAAGCCTTCAGTGCAAGCTCCAACCTAACTGCGCACAGAAAAATACACACTCAAGAGAGGCGCTACGAGTGTGCTGCCTGCGGTAAGGTATTCGGTGATTATTTATCGCGGAGGAGGCACATGAGCATTCATCTCGTAAAGAAGCGCGTCGAATGCAGACAGTGTGGGAAAGCCTTCAGAAACCAGTCGACCCTTAAGACACACATGAGGAGTCACACAGGAGAGAAACCTTACGAGTGTGATCACTGTGGGAAAGCCTTTAGCATTGGCTCGAACCTTAATGTGCACCGGAGGATACACACCGGCGAGAAGCCCTACGAGTGCCTGGCCTGCGGGAAAGCCTTCAGTGATCACTCGTCCCTCAGGAGTCACGTGAAGACGCACCGGGGAGAGAAGCTCTTCACGTCATCAGTGTGGAAAAGGCTCCAGTGACACATCTCTTTAAAGAGAAACACGAGAGCGCAGACTGGAAGGGAACCTGGCAGGTGTAAGGAAGGCAGGAAGCCTTGATGAGCTCATCTCACTGGGCACAAAAGATATGTGTTAACTTGGGAGAAATCCAATTTGTGTAATAACTGTGGAAAGACTTGGGTTTTTCCACATCACTTTGGAGATAGTGTGAGAACTCAAGATAGGTGAGAAAACGTGTTTGTGGTGTGAAGAAGCCGTCAGTGTATGTTTAGCTCTCAACAAACGAGAACTTAGGGGGAGAAACCCTAGTCTGATATTTAATGTCAAAATGACTTCAGCATCACCTTGTACCTTCTTGGCACAAGAGTAAGCCCACCAGGGAGGATCTCTGTAAATTCCAAGACTGGACAGACCTTTCCTGGTCTCGCTGTATTCCTCATGAGAGAAGTCACACTGAAGAGAAAAACCTATGAAATAAGGAACATGGGAAAGTCGGTAACGGGTGGGCAAACTATGGCCAGCTGTCTGTTTTTGTACAGCTGGCAAGCTGAGAATAGTTGTTGCATTTTTAAGAAGAAAAATATGTGCCAGAGACCATGTGTGGCCGACAAAGTCTAAAATACTGTCTGGCCCTTTACAGAAAAAACTTGCCAGTCCTTGGTCTACAGCAGTGGTTCTCAACTGGGGATAACTTTGCTCCCTGGGAGACACTTGGCAACGTCTGGAGACATTTTTGGTTGTCAGAACTGGGGAGGTGCCACTGGCATGTTTTGGGAAACATCGGGGATGCTGTTAAATATCCTGCAGTGGACAGGGGCTTCCCCCAAGAGAGAGAAATTATGTGCCCCAAAATGTCAATATTGCTGAGGTTGAGAAACCTTAGCCAACAATCCCTCAATTTTTTATGAAACATGTGGGTACTCACACTAGGAGAAATTTCTATTTAAAACTTCAAAATTATAATCAGTGTAATTCTTTCAGGAAACACATGAGAACCCACACTGCAGACAATCCCTATGTGGAGATAATTTCATCCACATTCCTGTCACTTGTGCATATGAGAATTCACTCCCCAGTGGGATTTCTTAGTAAATGTGGAATTGCACTTATCAGTCTTTCATCATGAAAGTGGACCCCAGCTCATGAATTTCTAAGTCTTTAATTTTAAGATTATGCTCTTCCAAATAACCCTTATGCCTCATCACAGAAGGTTTGTATATAGTATTTTTATTATAATTTCATTCTCGATATGTGTTCATTTCCTTTTGGACAACTTGACCGATGGAATTTTTTAGAATAGTGTTACATGCTGTGTAACATGTGGGTATTTTTAGTACCTGTTTGTTACAAGTATCTAATTCAAATGCAGTTGTGATCAGAGCAGGATGTCTTCATCAGATTCATCCTTTGGAATATTTTTGGCCTCCCATCCAGCCAAGAGTAACATATAGTTGCTCCTTCAGTATCTCATATTCTTTTATATCAAGAAAGTCCAAGTTTTGTCTGATTAGTAAGGTGTGCTATTTTTAAAAATCTCTTACAGGTTTTCCTGCAGCTAGTACAGTCCATGTCCACAGCCTGGCCATTGACAAATAAGCAGATATCACTGTATGGACTGTAAAAAAGCTCTTGAAAAAGAGTCATTCTTACCTAGATTCTTCTCTACATTTTTTTTTTCCCTTGTTCTTCTCATTACTTCTCACCTTGAAAAGAGATTCAGTATCTTGTGTTAAAGGTGCATCTTATGACCGTGAGGATGCAAGCCACAGGCTGAAGGGGGAGATAACTGCAGAAAAATCACAATGATCCTGGCTTCCCCCTTGGCTTCTTTGAGTGTCTGCACTAGTCCTGGATTTATTGTTTCCAGACTTCCTATTACATGAGAAAAAATAAAACTGATTATTGGTTTAAGCTACTTTGGATATTTGATTGTATAATCTATTTAATAATTGTTTTATTGGTGGCAGGAGGGTTCCGCTGTACCCAGCTGGATGCTATCTGTAACCCATACTTCTGGTCATTAGGTTGGAGAGCTGCTACATGTGTGGGTATAATCTACTTATACTTTTAATTGTTGGATATGGGTTTTAAAAATCCTTAAACCATGTTTTTAAATTGTATTTCAAATCCCTGATGTACTTAAACATTCCTTCTTGACTTGTGCTGAAATAAGTGTATTAGTTTTCACAAAAGCTCTAAGAAGTAGGTACCACCAGTAACTCTCTTTTGCATATGGGCAGTCTGAGGCAAGGAAGTTTAAGGGTGCTTGTGTGAGGTCAGTTCATTAACAAGTAGTAGTGCTTGTGTTTTGAGTCCATACTCTCTTATGTCAGGCCCTGTTTGGTGCCCTGAATCTATAGCAGTTAGTCAGGATTTTTGCCTTCATGGTGATCACATTCTACTTGGGATTAAGGCACGTGATAAACAAATGAGTAAATATATTGTATATCAGATGGTGGTCAGTTCAGTGCTGGGAAATTTAAGCATGGTGATGATGAGAGGGATGCGGGGGTTCAGTGGAACTGTTGGATGGATAGGGAAAGCCTTTCGTTTAAGGGGGCATTTGAGCAGAGATGTAAATTCACTGCCAGTGTGCACCGTGTTGTAATGTGGGGAAGAGCACCCTCGGCAGTTCAAAGGTCATGAAAAAGAATTTTGCTTGGGACAGAGGGGCCAGTGTGACTGGAGTCAGGCAAGCTTGGGAGTTGCAGAAGGTGTTGAGGTCAGAGCTGGATTGAGGTCCTGTTCACTGCAGCACCTTGTGGGTTAACTGGAAGGACTTTGCCTTTCTTTCTCAGTGTGGAAAGTCAGTGGAGGATTTTGGATAGAGAAGTGACAACCATTCAATTTCTGTTTTTAGAGGAACATAGTGGCTTATGGGTTGATAGGCTAAATAGAGGGACAAGATGCAAACAGAAACCTGTTAGAACGTCATTGCAAAGTTCAAGTTAAATGTACAGGGTCCAGATTATTAGTAGTAGGGGTGTTTTGAGAGCCACGTTGAATGTGGCTGTAGTTTCTTTTGTATTTTCATCCCACAATTCGTTTAACTACTGCTGATGTACAGTTAGTTGCTGGACTATTTCCACTTTTCCCAGTTAGGAACAATGCTGCTTTAAGAAATTGTGTACATGCCTTCTGGAGCGTTGCTGAGTTATTCCAGGAGTATGAAATTGCTGGGTTGTAAAGTCTGTGCACGTTCATTTTATTTTAATGCCACAGTTGTTTCTGCAGTGTTTGTGTAATGATACCTGTGTGGTAACATTTAAAACAGGTTTTACTGAAATGCAGAAAAGTGCTTAACTCATACATATGTACAGCTAAATTATCACATGAACACATCCGTGTAAACAGGCAAGAAAAATGTTTTACTCGCATTCCTGATAACCCCTTCTCACTTCGTCCACATAACAAACCTTTCCTTACCCCTCACAAGTGACTAATATTCGAACTCTGACAACATGGCTTGGCTTTTTGTTTTTGAACCCTATGCAAATGGAGCCACACAGTATACATTCTTTAGTGTCTGTCTTAATTTGCCCAGTATTTTTGTGAGGACCGCTAGATAGTAATACGTTTTATTGGGTTCCATTGTTTGACTATTCCATTTATTTAAGCAGTTCGTGTTGATGGACATTTGTCTTTTCAGCTTGGGGCTATTGTAAATAGTGCTGCTGTGAGCATATTTTAGTAGTTCTGATAGTGGATAAGTGCATATATTTCTCTTGGGTGTATACCCTGGACTGAAATCACTGGATCACATGGGATGCATATTTCATAGATGATGCCAATTTTCCAAAGTGGTTGTACAAATTTGTTTTTCAACAGGCTATTTTATGGAGTTGGATCAGATGATACTAAAGTTGCCTGCCTTTTTCTTACTGATTTATATATTCCAGATGTGGGCCCTATGGCTGGATACGTTTTGCAAGTAATTTTTCCCACTCTGGCTTGTCTCTTCAGTGTTTTAATTGGTGTCTTCTGATGAAATGAGTTCTTAATGTTAATGTCACATAATCTTTTTTTTTTTTTTTTGTCAACACAGGACTGAAAAGCCATTTTATTTCCACAGTTACATTCTTAGGATTAATAAAATTATTTTTGGAATGGATCTTGGAGGTAGGGAACCATAATGTTAATAATACCTCACCATTTCCCACACAGACACAAAGCAAATGCACAACACAACACCAGACATATCGAATGTCATCTAATCTTTATGGGCATCATTCTTCTGTTCCTGTGTAAGAAGCATTTACCTACCCTGAAAGGAAGAAGATGTTTCACATTTTTTTCTATAGGTTTTATTGTTTTAGTATACACATTTAGATCTACACCTTGGAATTGATTTTTTGTGTTATTGTGTGAGGTAGGATTAAGTTTTTTTTTTTTCCATATTAACCCAGCATCATTTATTTTAAAAGTACATCTTTACCCCAGGGATTTTTCACCTTTATCATATACTGAATTCCATATGTGTTGGGTCTAAATTTGGACTTTATTCTATTCTGTTGGTCTATTTGTTCACACACCATGCCACAGTGTTTAAATTATAAATCAGAGGCTTTATAATAAGTTTCAGTGTCTGGATGGACTAGTTCCCCCTCATGGTTTTTCTTTTTAAGTGTTTTTCTAGGTATTCTTGTATGTATCTGTGTGTGTGCGGGGAGGGAGGTATATGTACTTGTCTATTATCTTGTCCAACTCCATAAAAGTAGCTTGTTGGTATTTTTATTGGCATTGCCTTGAATTTATAACTTATAAATTAACTTGCGTGAATTAACGTCTCTATAATGTTAAGTCATCTTATCCAAGAACAGGGAATGTCTTCTGATTAGTTCAAGTCTACTTTAGTGTATGTCAGGAATGTTTAAGAATTTGCTTTGTAAAAGTTTTCTACATTCTTGTTAGGTTTTCCCTAAGTATTTAATCTTACATTGTAAATTAAATTTTCTCTACCATTATGTCTTCTCTTCACAATTTCTGTATATGAGAGCTACTAATTTTGTATCTTGATTTTATAATTTGATACTTCACTGAATTCTTTCATTTTTTGAGTTCATTTTATTATTTATTTTCTGGGATTTTCCAGGCATACTACCATATCATCTGCAAACTGAGTGAGCTTTGCTTGTTTATCAACTCTTATGCCTCTTATTGTTTTTGATTGTCTGATTGCATTGGCTTGTACCTCTAGTATGATAACAGAGAGCATTCTTGCCTCGTTCTAGAGGTAATGCCCCTATTGTTTTTCCATTCATTAAGATAAATGTTCTTTAGAACTAAGGTGTACAGTTGACCCTTGAACAACGTGGGGGTTAGGGACACCGACCCTCCACACAGAAAATCCATGTATAACTTTACTGTTTGCCCTCCATATCCATGGTTCCACATCCAAGGATTCAGTTGCAGATTGCATAGTGTTGTAGTACATATTGTTTGAAAAAAAAAAATCCATGTATAAGTGGACCCATGCAGTTCAAACCTATGTTGTTCAGGGGTCAACTGTATATTTTATCATATTGAGAAGGTATCCTGTGTTCTTGAATGTTTTACCATGAATGGGTATTGTATTTTGTGCAAGTTTTTCTGAACATCTATGAGGAGGATTGTGATCCTCTTCCTCTGATTTATCAATATAGTATATGATATTAATAAATTTCTCAATACTCAACAGATTTTGTGTCCCTAGAATGAATTTTATTGGCCATGGTATATTATTTTCTTAATGTTTTGTTGGATTCTGTTTGCTAGTATTTTTAGAATTTTGCATTGGTATTCATGAATAATTGATGTGTGGTTTCTTAGTACCATCTGTCTGGTTTGGGTATTAGTATTATGGCTGCTTCATGAGAGGAATTAGGAATTTTTGCCTCCTTTTCAGTGCTCTGGAATAATTTGTACAGCATTAAGACTATGTGGTTTTTAGAAGATTTGGTAGAATTCTTTGTGAAACCATCTGGGTGGAGTGCTTTTTAGTGGTTTGTTTTCTTAGGAACTTTATTTCTTTAATGGAATTAGTCTGTTTTAAGCTTTCTAACCTGAATGGAGTCAGCACTGGTAATCTGTATTTTCCTAGGAAATTGTTCATTTCATCTAACATAGAGGTCAGCAAAGTGGTTATGTGACTTTAAAAATATTTTTTGATTCAGTGGTCATCACCTCTTATTTTTTGTATATTTGCTTTCTCATTTCGTGCATCAAATAAGCTAGTGGTTTATTTGTTTTTTGAAAAAAATGGAATTAATTTCTTTTTATTTATTTATTTAGGCTGTACCGGGTCTTAGTTGCAGCATGCGGGATCTTTAGTTGTGACATGCGGACTTCTTAGTTGCGGCATGCAGGTGGGATCTTAGTTCCCCGACCAGGGATCAAACCTGGGCTCCCTGCATTCGGAGCGCGGAATCTTACCCACTGGACCACCAGGGAAGTCCCTTCCTCATTAATTTCTGCTTTTATCTCCACTACTTCCTTATGCTTTCATTTTGGTTTATTTTTCTTTTTCTAGGTTTTTTTTTCTTAACTAGTAATTAATTTATTCTTATTCTTTCATTTCATTCACAAGTGTTTTGTGCAGTGAATTTTCCTCTGCTCACTGCTTTGAATGCATCCCGTAGATTCTAATATGTAGTTTTGATTATCATCATTTCTTTACAGTTCTGTAATTTCAGTTTGTATTTTTCTTTTCACTTAGGAGTTAATAAGGTTTTTAAATATCCAGGTACAAGAGCCCTTTTTGTTTTTGTTAGTAAAGTCTAGGTTTATTTTATGTTGATTATTCTGCAATTTGAATATAATATGCCTAGATCTAGGCTTTTTTTTTTCCTTTTTTCTTTTTTGTATTGATCCCATTTTGTATTGATGATCTCTTAGTTTCCTGTATCTGTGGTGGTTTGCTGTGGTTTGCTGTCTCATTAATTTTGGAAGATTCTCATCCGTTATTACTTCAAATATTCTGTTCTTTTCTCTCATTCTTCTCCTGGTATTCCCATTATATGCATTTACACCTTTTGTAAATCGTCCTACAGTTCTTGGATATTGTTTTTCTTTTCATATTTTTCTTTGCATTTCAGTTTTGAAAGTTTCACTGCTGTATCTTCAAGCTCACTGATGATTGATTCTTTCTTCAGCCACGTCCAGTTTACTGAGCCCATCCTTTGATAGCATCCTTCATTTCTGATACAGTGTTTTTTATTTTTAGCATTTCCTTTGATTCTTTCCTTTTTTTAATTTTAATTTTAATTTATTTATTTTTGGCTGTGTTGGGTCTTCGTTGCTGTGTGCGGGCTTTCTCTAGTTGCGGCAAGCAGGGGCTACTCTTCGTTGCAGTGCATGGGCTTCTCATTGCGGTGGCTTCTTTTGCTGTGGAGCATGGGCTCTAGGCGCGCGGGCTTCTGTAGTTGTGGCACGCAGGCTCAGTAGTTGTGGTGCATGGGCTTAGTTCCGCGGCGTGTGGGATCTTCCCGGACCAGGGCTCGAACCCGTGTCCCCTGCATTGGCAGGTGGATTCTTAACCACTGCGCCACCAAGGAAGTCCTTGATTCTTTCTTAAAGTTTCCATTTCTCTGCTTACATTATCCATTTGTTCTTACGTATTCCCTTTATCCATTAGAACCCATACCATATTAACCACAGTTAATTAAAATTCCTAGTCTGGTAATTCCAAAATTTCTGCCATAACTGAGTCTGGTTCTGATGCTTGCTTTCTTGTTTTAGACTATTTCTTTTCTTTTTTCCTTGCCTTTTAATACGCCTTGCAGTTTTTTTGTTGAAATCTTGACATACTGTGTTGGGTAAAGTGAACTGCAGTAGATAGTCCTTTAATGTGCTTTATATTTTTCTAGCTAGAAGTTAGCCTATGTTTGCTGGTTGCTGTAGCTATTGTGTCAGAGGCTAAAGTATCCTCCAGTGTCCTTATTTTTATCTTCCCTGTTCTTGGGTTCTTCTAGAGACTCTTTTTTTTAATTTTTATTTATTTACTTATTTTTGCAGCCTCTCAAATTTATTTGGGTTTGCTTAATTTTTATTTTTATCTTTTGGCTATGCTGTGCAGCGTGTGGGATCTCAGTTCCCCGACCAGGGATTGAACCCCGGGCTGCAGCAGTGAAAGCCTGGAATCCTAACCACTAGGCCACCAGGGAACTCCCTAGAGACTCTTTAAATAGGAGCTTAAGACTAGCAATTCTTTAAACTGTAGTCCTTTGTTCTACATGAGCCCAGGAAAATCCTTTCCCTTCAGTTTAAGCTACATGCGTTCCTTTATATTTGTCTTTAGCCCACTGCTACTTTTATGAATTCAGAATAAAAGCTGATTTTTTTTAAAAGTACTCAGTTATGCCTTGAGAATCTAAGTAGATAAATGAATCTGCTTTCTAAAGACAAGTTCCAGCCTCAGGCCTTTGACAATCCTTCTGACTTAATATTTGTGATAACTAAAAAAAAAAAAAAGTTTCTCTACCTTACCCAAGAAGAAGGGAGATTTGAATACTGTAACATAGATTAACTGCCGTCTTCTACACACCACTGTAAATTAGTCATTCACCTGAGAAGACACAGGTGAAATAAGTCAACTTATCAGCTGGAAACTGGGACCATTTATTGAGTGCTGTCTGTTCAGCCTCACTTCATCTCCTCTCAACTGCAGTACCTTTCATGCTGGCACCACCTGATAGATCAGTTGGGCTTATAGTGCATTATGCCAGGGGGGCAGGGTCACAGGGCTTCCATCTTCCGTTTGTCTTCCTGAAGTCCCTGCACCCTTTCCACTTGCAGTGCTCCATGCAGGTCTTTGGGTGCTTGGTGGGGGGCAGTTGCACATCTGTGAGTGAAGGTGGTGAGTGTTCTGCAGATCAAAAGTTTTCCTCAGCTCATTAGTGAAGAAATAGCAATTATTGACTGGCTCTTGCCTACATTTGAAAAAAAATGTACCCTGGAGGCCAAGCCCAAGGGGAGAAGAGCACTTTCTCTCAGCATTGAGTAAAATATGACTATTTCTTTAATTAGGAGCCCTGGGAGTCCAGCACAGCTACTCCCTCAACCCAGTTCCTCCATCATGTCAATTAACAGGGCAGAAGGAAACTGAATTCCCATCGCCACCTAAGTGGCTCAGAGCTCTTGCATCTCATTGCACTGTTCTGCCAGTTCTTGGGACAGACGTGATACCTTACACAGTCTCTCTGGAGAGGACTTGTAATTATACTCCTACCCGGTCTTCTTGTCTCACTGTGGCTTTCAGTTCTTGGGGCCTCTCCAGCAGGAAGCAGCTCTATCTTGTGTAATGTTTGGGTAATTCCACTCCACTCAGGATTTTTTCCTCTCTAGGGAACCAGTGAATATCAGTTAAGTGCCTTACACTGGACTAGGCTTTGGGAAGAAAGACATGGTGCTGTCCTTAAAGGAGTAAAGGTCTAGGAGGAGAGACAGATATAAACAACAAATAAGATAGTTAGTATGGCCTGGTAATCCATTAACGAGGCCCCGAGGAGGGATGTTGAACTTTGGGAGTTCAAGGAAAGCCATATTGAAGAGATGATGCAAGCTAAGTTTAGAAAGCTTATTTATAGTGTTCAGGATCAGATTTGAATAAGCATGTCGATCCTGAGTGCAAAGGCACAGAAAAACACATAATAACGTTCTCTGACAAGTAAAAGGACAATCTTTGAAGTAGGAGATAAAGCTGAAGGGATAACATGGGACATTATATAACACACATGTACATCAGGACTTTATCAGTCTCAGTTTAAATGTTAGTTGAAGTTGATGGAAATCCATTGGCATCTGCTGAGATTTGCTGTGTAGGAAGAAAGGTAGCCTGTGCATGCTCCTTAGTAGAATGGAATGAAGGGGGCCTGTTCATATTTGCTGCATAATAAACTACCCCAAACACCGTGGTTTAAAACAACCACCACTTACTTCGTTTACAATTCTGTTGCTTGACAATTTGGGCTGTTCTTAGCTGGGCTTATTACCATGTGCTTGCAGTTGGCTGCTGGTTTGGTTACTTGCGCTTCCCTTCGGTCTCATCCCCCAGTAGTCTAGATGGGGCCTGTACACATGATGCCAGAGGGGTCCAGAAGAGCACAAGCTCCACCCTGCAGGGTGCTTTTCAAGCCCCTGCATGTTTCATGTTTGCCTGCACCCCATTGCCCAGTGCAGTCACATGAGTGAGCCCAGTGTGGAAGGGTCCTCAGAATCACACAGAAGGGACATGGGTACAGGAAAGGGAAGAAATGGTACCTGTTTTTACAGTCGCCACAAGGCCAGTGTTTATATTGCAAGAATTTCAAATGAGGGAGAATAGCTTTATATAGATACAATTGACATATAAGAAGCTGCACATTCTTAAAATAAACAATTTGATAAGTTTTGACCTATATGTACACTTGTGAAACCATTGTCACAGTCAAGGTGGTGAACCCCCAAAAGTTTCCTCGTGTCCCTTTGTAATCCTTCCCCATCATTACCCAGGCAACCAATGAACAGATAAAGTTCTTGTTCTCTGGCGCTTCGGTCACTAAGATGTGTTCATCTGTTTATTCAACAAATGTCCGTTGATGCTCTGTTCCAGACCTATGGCCTCCTTCTCCATGCAAGGACTCTTCTGTCTAGAGACCAGTATTTTAGGTCCATTCTGTTTTGGGCCTTAGGAAAACTAGGGTCTAACCCTTACTCTTTTTTTCTCTTCATTTTCCTTTCATTAATTGTTCTGAGTCGTGGTAAATCAGTGGTTCTCATTCAGGAGTGATTTTGTCCCTAAGGGATATTTGGCAATATCTGGAGTTGTTTTTTTTCTTGGCTGCACTGCACAGTTTCCAGGATCTTAGTTCCTTGACCAGGGGTCGAGTCCTAACCACTGGACAGCCAGGGAATTCCCTATTTTTTTGCTTTTTTTTTTCTTAATTTATTTATTTATTTTTGACTGTGTTGGGTCTTTGTTGCTGCGTGCAGGCTTTCTCTAGTTGTGGTGAGCAGTGGCTACTCTTCGTTGCGGTGCGCAGGCTTCTCATTGCAGTGGCTTCTCGTTGCAGAGCACGGGCTCTAGGCATGCGGGCTTCAGTAGCTGTGGCATGCGGGCTCTAGAGTACAGGCTCAGTGGTTGTGGCACACCGGCTTAGTTGCTCCGCGGCATGTGGGATCTTCCCGGACCAGGGTTCAAACCCTTGTCCCCTGCATTGGCAGGCGGATTCTTAACCACTGTGCCACCAGGGAAGCCCTTTTTACTTTTTTGAATGGGATGTGAGAGTGGCGGAAACTGCTGGCATCTAGTGGATAAGGCCACAGATGCTGCTAAACATCCTACAATGCATAGGGCAGTACCCATCCCCCGCTCCAAGAATTATCTGGCCCCAAATTTTAACAGTACCCAGGTTGAAAAACCCTGTGGTAGAATAATAATTTCTATACCTGCAACTAATTGAAAGATGGAGGACAATCAGATACTGTTCAGGCTTATTAGGATGGTCCTATCTTGGCTTCATCTTAGTTCAGTGTCCCAGGTCACCAGGGTCAGAGGTTCCATAGAATGGTTGGAAGCTAAGACATTGCACTGAATAAAGTGATTTTTTTTTTCCAGTAGCAATCAGTTTTTATCTCACCCTCAGACCTCTCCTGGAGAAGAATGCAGCTGGGCAGAGCTTTGTGGGGTGCAGGATCCTGCCAATAGATATACCTCTTTTTGGCACAAGATGGGGGCACAAATAAATAAATATTGTGTTCATGAATATGGTATTCACTGCTTTTTCAAAATGTGTACATTTGATACTTAACACTGATTTTCTATAATCACCCCAGCAATTATTTATAAATGAAGAATCTGAGGCTGCTTAGAGACAGAGAGTAAATGATAAAGTTAGGATTCAAACATTGGAATCTGCCTGCGTCCAAATCTGGTATTCATCAAGAGGGTTCATCGTTCCTCAAGTCAACCCAAGACAGGCTTTAATTCTTTGCTCTCGTTTCAAGAGAATCTCCCCATGGAGCTGAACCAGTATAAAGGATGCTCTGCCCTCCCAGTTCCCTGTTGTAGGGAGTCCTTGTTTGGGGCCATTTCCTGGTCCAATCCTTAGTCTCTAGATCCAGGAAAGTTCTCTCCTGGACTCTACAGATCTGGTCTCCAGCACATGGTGCTCCCGGGGAGATTCAGAGGGCTGAGCCTTGCACAGGGCCCCCTCCTACATGACATCCTTGGTGCCCTAAGTCAGAGCTCTGGGGATTCATTCAGGCTCATCTAAATCCATAGCCTGATCAACCCTCTCTAGTCAGCTTTTCTACCTGTTCTGCTGATAATGGATCCCTTTGTACCTTCACGTGGTGAACATGGACCCAGACAGCTCTCATGGATCTTCTGATGGCTAACAATTATTGAGTGCTTATACCGGACACTGTTCTGGGCTCTCTTATGTGTACCATTTAATCGCCACCAGAACTCTTCAGGAAATATATTATGGGGCATAGAGGCACAGAGAAGTTAAATAACTTGCATGAGATTGCACTCGTAATGAATGATGGCGATATTAACCCAGAGCCCTCTTAGCCTCTATGTTCTGCCACCCCTCAAAATATGATAAGTGCTATGGAAACGAATGAATAGGGGGATGGTGGTCAGGGTGGGGCTCTCGGAAGAGCTGACAGCTTTGATTTGAAGCCCAACTTGTGAAAAGGAAACAGGTGTGTGAAGATTTGGGGAAGCATGGGCCAGCCAAGGAAGACAGCGAGTAGATTGCTTTGCACCTTTATTCCAAATCAAATGGATTGACAAAGACCAGAATTTCCCTTCTCTTAAAGTAGACACTACAACGATTTTCCTAAAGAAGTTTCTTATTAAGTTTCATATTATCCTCAGTATAGGTCAACAGCCAACACCAAAGCAAGAATCAGTAAGTAAAATCTTATGGCGTGAGGGAGGTTGGTATGAGATGGTCCAAGTAATGGTTTTCAGACCAAGACCAGGGAAAAACATGGTCCAGTAGGCATGGTGCTAGAATAACCGAGAGGGTTAAAAGATGAGCCAGTGTGTAAACTTTTGTTGTCACTCTTGTCCTCTCTTCTCCCCATCTGCATTCCTTGACTTGATTTCTCCTCCCATGATGCTTGTAGGAATCTATATCCTTGAAATAGTTTGTTTTCATGAGAAGTTTTGTTATTGGTTGGCCATTTTTTAAAAAAACTTTTTCTTGGAGTATAGTTGATTTACAATGTTGTGTTGGTTTCAGGTGTACGGCAAAGTGAATTAGTTATCCATATATCCACTCTTTTTTAGATTTTTTTCCTATATAGAGTTGGCCATTCTTTCTTGGTGGATGGTGAACATTCTGGTGTGCTGCTTCAAGTTTGTCTTTGGCTCAGGAATGTTTTCTTCTAGTATATCATAAATGGTACTACTTTTCTATGTCTTCAGGTAACATATTCAGGAACACCAGTTATCAGCACTTGGGATCTCTGTTGCCTGCCCTTAACTTCCATTATCTCACTGAGAGTACGTTCCTCTAGTGAAAAGTCTCCTCAGAGCCCCCTTCAGTTCCTCAGACTATAGATGAAGGGATTCAGCATGGGGGTGACTACTGTGTACATCACTGAGGCTACTGAACCCTTTCTGGAGGGATGGGCTGTTCCAGAAGTGAGGGAGACCCCAAGGCCTGCACCATAGAACAAGGAGATGACTGAGTGGTGAGACCCACAGGTGGAAAAGACTTTATACTTCCCACCAGTAGATGAAATGCCCATTATGGAGGAGATAAGAATAAGAGAAAAGGATCCCAATCAGGGGAATAACACCCAGCAGGCCAGTTACAAAATACAGCAGGATGTCATTAACAAGGGCATCAGAGCAGGTGAGCTTGAGAATCTGAGCAAGTTCACAGAAAAAGCGGGGGATTTCTGTCTCTTTGCAGAAGGACACCCTCAAAACCAAGCTTTGCAACAAAGAATGTGTCAAGCAGATCAACCAAGAAAGCAAAAGCAGGAGACCACAAAGGCGAGGGTTCATGATGACCGTGTAGTATAGGGGGTGACAGATGGCCACGAACCGGTCATAGGCCATCACTGTCAGTAGCAAAT
Organism: Balaenoptera musculus; assembly: GCF_009873245.2. Taxonomy (NCBI): domain Eukaryota; kingdom Metazoa; phylum Chordata; class Mammalia; order Artiodactyla; family Balaenopteridae; genus Balaenoptera; species Balaenoptera musculus. The sequence goes on from NC_045787.1 coordinate 157,138,103, forward strand.
TAGCCCAGCGAAGATCATGAAAAAATACATCTGGGTAAGGCAGCCTTCATACGTGATGCCTTTGTTCTGCGTCTGGATGTTCACTAACATCTTGGGGACTGTGGTGGTGTTGAAACATGTCAGTGAAGGACAGGTTGGAGAGGAAGAAGTACGTGGGGGAGTAGAGGTGGGAGTCTGAGATGACGGCCAGGATGGTGAGCAGGTTCCCTATAACACAGACCAGGTACATGGACAGGAACAGCCCAAAGAGGAGGGGCTGCAGGTCCATATCTTCCGAAAGGCTCAGAAGGATGAATTTTGAAATAGCTGTTTTGTTCCCTGTTTCCATATAACTTATGGAAATTGCCTGGAAAGAGGCAAGAATAATGTTCAAACAATGACAAAACAGGAATGTGCCATGCATTTGAAACTCATTCACTCATGAAGTCTTATGTTTTATCTAGCGTTTTCTAGACCAAGATCTCCTCAATAATACCGTCCCTTCTCTGCTTCGACCACTACTACCAGGAACACCTCTTTATAAATGAATGTCCCACACCATGCAGGGGTGTCTTGCGTCTTCCCTGACTCACTCACTATTCCTTTGCTGTATAATTCCTGCGAAACTACCAGCCTCGGTAACATCTCCTTTCTGCCTTGCCATTGTGGTCTCTTCAAGTTCCAGGGAAACGTAGAGAGAAAGAGATCATTGGGAGTTGCAGAATTTAATGACGTTTTATTACCCTCATGCCATTTGCCTTGAAATAATATCTTGAAGCACACCATTCTCTGTCTCAAGTTTGACTCAGAGAAGGATATTGTGCGAAGATTTTATAGATAATTCCTCCATTATCATATAGTAACTTCTCCATTACTCTCCCAATTTGTCCCTCTATCGTTGTCGTAATGATCAATGTATAATACATACATACACCCCAATTCCAAAGACCAAATCAGAACTCCCACCATACATTCTAATTGTGCCCTGCATGCTCGTGTTGCAGTTCTTTAAATTTCTTTAGGTTGAGAGTACTATGCCTTTTCTGTTTCATGTTAATTTTGTAACCTGAGCACTTAGTACAGTACTTGGTATATAATAGGTGCTCTATAAATAGTTGTTGAATGAATGACAGAAATTGTCAGGATGTGTAGAGGCAATTCCCTATCATAAAATCTTTTTTTTTAATTAATTAATTAATTTTTGGCTGCATTGGGTCTTCGTTTCTGCACACGGGCTTTCTCTAGTTGCGGCGAGCGGGGGCTGCTCTTCGTTGTGGTGCGTGTTCTTCTCATTGTGGTGGCTTCTCTTGTTGCAGAGCACAGGCTCTAGGCGCACAGGCTTCAGTAGTTGTGGCACGTGGGCTCAGTAGTTATGGCTCATGGGCTTAGTTGCTCCACGGCATGTGGGATCTTCCCAGACCAGGGATCGAACCATGTCCCCTGCATTGGCAGGCGGATTCTTAACCACTGCACCACCAGGGAAGTCCCTATCATAAAATCTTTTAACCAAGAACAAAGAGACCATTTATCATGAAGCCTTTTCAACTGAAAATAAAGAGAATGAGAGCCTTCTACCTTTTATGTCCCTCCTTAAAATTAAAAAAAAAGTCTTAATTTCTGTTTGAATATTACGTCTCTACCACAGGAGGGAATTTCTAAACTAAGAGACAGTTATCCTCAATTTCATATACATTTAAGAAAAAGTTCCTTCCTTTGAGTTGAAATGTGTCTTTTTATAACTTACATGGTTTTAGTTCCTCTCTCTGAAGATCATTTCTCTTTGTCATGATAATATTTAGATATTTGTAGACATCTAAATGGTTCTCTGCATCTCCTCATCTTCTATTTATTCCACAATTATTTGAGTGCCTACTGTATGCCAGGCAGTGGGTTAGAACTAAGTATAGAAAGGTAAGAGGCATGGGCTCTGCTCTCCTGTAGCGTTGAGTGTTATGGAAATGTCGCTGCCTTTGACTCCTCTGAGGTAATTATTCTGATTAAGACTCTTATGATCCATCCACTCAAGGAAAGTGATTAGTAGGAGTATTAACTGGTCATACTTAAGGAATATTAACTTAGTTGAAAATTCAAGAAAGTTTGTAAAAGGAGATGAATGAGGACAGGCAACTTTTAAAACAGTGCAATGGACATAAATACAGACATATCAATGGGACAGACTGGATAGTCATGAAACAGATATTAGCCAATATGAGAATTTAGTTTGTAATATAGATATATCACAAATTAACCCATAAAAGATAAATGATGTAATAAATGGTGTTTAGAAAACTAGAAAACATTTGAAAAATACCTCAAAATAAATACCTAACAGAAAAGAGAGTGACTAGCAAAACTGAAATCAGAACACAATTAGAAATGAATACAAATAATGTATTTATATGACTTCATGAAGTGTGCAAGCTTCCTAAATAGAAGAGCAGTGAAAGGAATCACAAAGGATTAGATCAGTAGTTTAAAAAACATTCAGTAGGGACTTCCCTGGTGGTCCAGAGGTTAAGAATCCACCTTCCAATGCAGGGGACACGGGTTTGATCCCTGGTCTGGGAACTAAGATCCCACATGCCATGGGGCAACTAAGCCTGCGTGCCATAACGAAAGATCCCAAATGCTGCAACTAAGACCTGATGCAGCCAAATAAATAAATAAATAAATAAATAAATAAATAAAATACATTCAATAAATCATGTGTTTATCAATAATACCAAGTGACATGAGGTAGGGAGGATTTATAAGAAAATATAAAAGTGCAATAACAATATATTAGAAAGCTCGTATAAACAGTAAGAAAAAAAATAGAAAAAAATAAAAGGCTAAATACAAGTGGATAAAAACATGAAAAAATGCTCAAGTTCCATAAATATATCAATGAAAACCAAAGTAAAGGAACAATTAGATGCTATTTTTGTAGACTTTATTTTTTAGAGTAGTTTTAGTTTACAGAAAAATTGAGCAGAAAGTGGAGTTCCCATTTATTACCCCTCTCCCTGCTGGTCCTTGGTTTTACCTATTATTAACATTTTGCATTGCTGTGATACATTTGTTATCATTAATGAACCATTATTCATATATTATTATTAACTAAAGTCCATAGTTTACTTTAGAGTTAACTCGGTGTTGTATTGTTTTATGGGTTTTGTCAAATGCATAATATTATTTATCCACCATTATAGTATCATACAGACTACTCTAAAAATCCCCTGTGCTCCATGTAATCTTTCCCCTCTCCAACCGCCGGCAACCACTGATCTTCTTACTGTCTCTATAGTTTTGCCTTTTCTAGAACGGCATATGGTTTGAATCGTGTAACCTTTTAAGACTGATTTCTTTTACTTACATATGCATTTACAGTTCTTCCATGTCCTTTGATGGCTTGATAGCTCACTCCCTACTATTCCTAAATAATATTTAATTGTCTGGATGTAACCACAGTTTGTTTACTGAAGAACATCTTGGTTCCTTCCAATTTTGGTCACTTATGAATAAAGCTACATAAAATTTGTAGAAGTTTTTGTGTGGACATAAGTTTACAACTCACTTGGGTCAATACTAGGAACACAACTTCTGGGTAATATGGCAAGACTATGTTTCCATTTAAGGAAATAGCAAACAAAACAAAACAAAACCAGTACCAAATTTAATGAGACTATCAAATGTTGGTCATAATCAGTGAAATTGGCATGACTGTGTTTGAAAAGACGCCTTTCGGCTAAGCTATTCTAGAGATCAAGTTAGTAAGTATTTGGAACCCTCCAAATGTATATATACACTGGGAGCCCTCTATTTTAATTCTAAGAAAATAGGTTATCAGATTGGTCCCAAAAGATTTAGGTATGAGGCTTCCCTAGTGGCGCAGTGGTTGAGAGTCTGCCTGCCAATGCAGGGGACACGGGTTCGAGCCCTGGTCTGGGAAGATCCCACATGCCGGGGAGCAACTAGGCCCGTGAGCCACAACTACTGAGCCTGCGCGTTTGGAGCCTGTGCTCCGCAACAAGAGAGGCCGCAATAGTGAGAGGCCCGCGCACCGCGATGAAGAGTGGCCCCCGCTCGCCGCAACTAGAGAAAGCCCTCGCATAGAAACGAAGACCCAAAGCAGCCAGAAATAAATAAATAAATAAATTTATTTAAAAAAAAAAAAAAAAGATTTAGGTATGAGACTGTTGCAACATTACTTCTAATGTTATGGTACTTTTATTTTATTTTATTGAACAGAATGGATGAATGAATGATTTTCTTTTTGGCCATGCCGTGTGGCATGTGGGATCTTAGTTCCCCAACCAGGAATTGAACCCATGCCCCCTGCATTGGGAGTGTGGAGTCTTAACCACTAGACCACCAGGGAAATCCATTATGGTATTTTAGAATGTACTGTGGAGTATTGCTGTTACAGTACAGGCATACCTCATTTTATTGTGCTTCACTTTATTGTGCTTCACAGATACTGCATTTTTTACAAGTTGTTAACTAAGTCTATTGACGCCATATTACCAATAACATTTGCTCACTTCATGTCTCTGTCACATTTTGATAATTCTCACAATGTCTCAAACTTTTTCTTTATTATACTTATTATATTATACTTTACTTATATTATACTTGTTTATTATCAGTGATCTTTGATGTTACTACTATTACTCACTGAAGGCTCAGATGACGGTTAGCATTTTTTAGCAATAAAGTATTTTTTAGTTAAGGTTATACACATTGTTATTTTAGTCATAATGCTATTGCACACTTAATAGACTACAGTCTAGTGTAAACAACTTTTATATGCACTGGGAAACCAAAAAAAATTCGTGTGACTCACTATTGTGCTATTCGCTTTGTTGTGGTGGTCTGGAACCAAACTCGCAATATCTCAGGGGTCGGCCTTGTATAATGTTTATAGAACATTACTGTTAGAGTACAGATCTTCCTTGACTTGTAAAGGGGTTATGTCCTGATAAACCCATTGTAAATTGAAAATATCATTAAGTTGAAAACGCATTTAATACACCTAGCCTACCCAACATCATAGCTCAGCCTAGCCTACGTTAAACATGCTCAGAACACTTACATTAGCCTACAGTTGGGCAAAATCATCTAACACAAAACTCATTTTTAAATTGAAGTATAGTTAATTTACAATGTTGCGTTAGTTTCAAGTGTACAGCAAAGTGATTCAGTTATATATATATAATGTAAAGAATATATTCTTTTCCATTAGAGGATATTACAAGATATTGAGTATAGTTCCCACAAAGCCTGTTTTATAATAAAATGTTGACTCACTCATGCAATTTATGGAATACTGTACTGGAAGTGAACAACAGAATGGTTGTATGGGTACAGAATGGTTGTAAGTGCATCGGTTGTTTACTCTCCTGATTGCCTGGCTGACTGGGAGCTGCCGTGGCTGCCACTGTCCAGCATCATGAGAGAGTATCTACCACACGTCACGAGCCGGGGAAAAGAGCAAGAATCATAATTTATAGTACGGTTTCTACTGAATGCTAATCGCTTTCACTTCATTATAAAGTCAAAAATAGTAAAGTTAGGGCTTCCCTGGTGGCACAGTGGTTGAGAATCTGCCTGCCAATGCAGGGGACACGGGTTCGAGCCCTGGTCTGGGAAGATCCCACATGCCGCGGAGCGGCTGGGCCCGTGAGCCACAATTACTGAGCCTGCGCGTCTGGAGCCTGTGCTCCGCAACAGGAGAGGCCGCGATAGTGAGAGGCCCGCGCACCGCAATGAAGAGTGGCCCCCGCTTGCCACAACTAGAGAAAGCCCTCGCACAGAAACGGAGACCCAAACAGCCATAAATAAATAAATAAATAAAATTTAAAAAAAAAAAGAAATAGTTACTTTAAAGAAAGAAATAAATATAATAAAATGGAAAGGGTGTTTCTCCATCTTAGTGACACAGTGTTTAAAAAAAAAGTAACCTCCTTTGCAAAGCCTCCCACAACTCCCCACCCAGCCCTCTCCAGAATCCCAGTGTCCAGCCACCCGGTGGGCATAATGACAAGGTGCCGACCGCGTTCAGATGAGCTCAGCGGAAACCAACGGTGAAGACAGGCTGCCCAGAGGCGCCGAGGAGCTCTGGACAGGCCTTGTCCCTGGACGCCCAGGCACAGCTCGTACCTCAGCCCACCAGGCGTCATGTATCCCGTGCTTGTGTTGCAACAAAAATAGAAATGAGACTTTTTTTCCTGATAAACAAGGAAATAAGGAAACAATGAACAGGCTGGCAAATAACATAAGCAGGCCTGAAAGAGTTAAGCAATCTTTGTCATTCTTAGTTGTTAACTACTAACAAACACTTGTCGTTAGACTTGTCCTTCACAAAGATGATTACTCTCTGACTCCATATGAATTACCCTTTGCACCTGGCATTTCTTCTCCCCCTATACTCCCTTGCAGCACTCTTCATTTCAGGAAGAAGGTCACGGGCTAATAACCTCAGGGACAACAGACCCATTTGCTGAGCCGCCTGACCCCAGCTTCAGCCATAAATTTGCACAAGAAAAGAAATGCAAGACCTTTATTACTTTGAGCCTTATCACATACCCCAGACCACGAGCCCTGGGCTATATAACCTTTCCCTATTCCCCAGGGAAGGTGGGGGCACAGTTCTCATGCACTAGCCTGCTGTGCTACCCCTTTGCCAGGAAAGTTTAAGCTATTTTTCTCGTTCCTCCAAAACTCTGTCTCCGTATTGCTTTTTAGCATCAGTGCACAGACAGCCAAGATTTTGGCATTACTTCTCGGGGTCTGTCCCCACTGTGCGGGTCCCCAAGCTGTGTGCTCACTGGTGGACGTGCTCGCGGGCTCCAGGCCTTTGATGGACCAGCTCCTGGGCCCTCCTGTGTGTTCCTTCATCCTCTTCTCTCTGCCCTGAGTCTCTGTCCCGCTCTGCGTCCAGCCTCCCGAATCCATGAACAGCTCACTGATTTCCAGTGTCTCCTGTGACTCGGTTAAAACACATTAAGACTCCACATTTCTCCTGAAATACACTTTAGCTGCCTTCCCGTGCCTGTCGGTATTGTCAGGTCTAAGTATTTCTAATTTCCATTATGATTTCTTCTTAGACCCATGAACTATTTAGAGATGTTTTCAAATGTATGGGTTTTGTTTTTTTTTTTTTTTAATCATCAACAAGGATTTATTGATGGCCCCTCGTAGCAGTCACTGTGTTCTGGGTGCTGGAGGTACCCAAAAGAGCACTCCCCATTAAATGTGTATTGTTGGCTACACATGTGTTTTTGAAACGCTCTAAAGTTTTGATTCTGCAGGTTTTTTCTCAGATATCAGAACACACACACACACACATTTCCATAACCCTTTCTTAAGATCACAGGCCCATGAAGCGGGTGCCTCATGGCTACAACAGCCCTGTTGCCCAGCACCACAGGCCACCTCCTCCAGGAAGCCCTCGGAGTTTTTTCAGACCATACATGGGGCTGGACGAGGGCACCACCCAGCCCTACCCCCTTAGCAGGGAAGGGTCCATACAGACAGTGCCTTCCTCCACCCCGTCCAGCTACTTCCTGGGATGGGAGGGAGGGCGGCTGAGACACCCTAGGAGAACCACCTCCTGAGCCTCTCCTGCCCGGGATAACAGCGGGGTGCCTGCATTGAGCCCCTCGCTCCCGCCCCTTGCAGGACTCCACAGGGTTCACGTAGGAGGAGCTGCTCCTCCTGGTCCCTGGGCAGCCTGGCCACCAGGCTGCACGTGTCTCCGGGCTTCAGAAACCTCGAGCTGAGCCTGAGGCCCAGTAGGGGTTTTCACTGCAGGTCTGAGTGCCCAGTCTCAGTGCCAACGTGCAGAACAATGCAGGGCACAGCTCTGTGTAGGTGCTACCTGGGACAGGTGCTATCCCTCAGCCCCGGGTGCACCAGCATTCACAGAACGGGGCTGAATTGCAGGCTCGTGCTCCGGGCTCCGGGCTCCGGGCTCCGGGCTCCTTGCTCCACCTCGCATCTCCTGCTGCCCCCAGGGCAGACCCTGCTCTCCCAGGACGTTAGCCTCCCAAAGCCCGTGCCCCCTCCTCACGCTGAGACAGGCTGGGACCTGGGACTCTTTGCTGTAGGGCTGCAGGCTTGCACCTACCTAGACACACCTCTCCTGGAGCAACAAAATACAAAGTATCTGTATGGGACTAAAAATAACTGCATGCATGAGCAGTTGGGACAAATTCTGGACAAAAGATACAAAGAGACCAAAAACCCCAGTTCCTACTTTTGAAGAGCCTGGAGCAAAAGCAGGGGGTTGGGAGCAAAAGCAGGGTACTGCGCATGCGCCCTGCACACAACACCACCAAAGGGGTGGGCAAACCACCTAAGCCGCCCCTCCAGCCCGACCCCTGGACACACCCCTACCCTCACCCCATATAAGGAACAAGCTCGGCCCCCCCCCCCTTCAGGGAGCTAGCAAGCAAGGGTACCTGTTGTTTCTTCTCCTTCCCCCCTGCTGCAACAGGGGCCCCAATAAAGACCTGCCTGAATTTCCTGTCTGACCGCTGATCAATTTCTATTGATTAAGGGGGCCAAGAACCCTGGTCGGTATCAACACCACACCTGGCCCCCTGAGGCCCCTGCAGGGACAGGCCATGGTGGGCTTCTAGGTCCCTTCCTAGATGCGGCCAGAGTGGGAGAACGGGAACAGATCCCTGGGTTTAAAATGATCTTTTCATTGTTGATTCCTGACTTAATGGCATTGTGTTTAGAAAATGTTCCTTATGATACTGCTTCTTTTTTCTTTTTCTTTCGATTTTTTATTTTTGGCTGTGTTGCATCTTCGTTGCTGTGCACAGGCTCTCTCTAGTTGTGGCGAGCAGGGGCTACACTTCATTGTGGTGCGCTGGCTTCTTGCTGTGGCTTCTCTTGGTGTGGAGTATGGGCTCTAGGGGTGGGGGCTTCATTAGTTGTGGCACGCAGGCTCAGTAGTGTGGCGCACAAGATTCATTGCTCCACGGCATGTGGGATCTTCCCTGGACCAGGGCTTGAACCCATGTCCCCTGCATTGGCAGGCAGATTCTTAACCACTGCGCCACCAGGGAAGTCCCAATACAGCTTCTTCGGTACTTGTTGAGATTTGCTTTCTCCCTGGTATATGATCAGTCTTCCTAACCTTTGCACGTACGCTCCAGAAGCACAGGCAGCCCCTAGTTCCATGTGTGTCCCCTTGATCAAGCCCAGCAGCTGTTCATCGAGGCTTCTGTGAATTTGTTCATCTCTATAAGACTCGTTGGTTACGACACGCAGGACATCCAGGCATCTTGTCCCTCTCAGGTCCCATCAGTTTTCGTGTCTGTCTTTTTTTTTTTTTTTTTTTTAAATAACTGTTTTTAGATGGCTATTTTAATTTATTTATTTATTTATTTATGGTTGTGTTGGGTCTTCGTTTCTGTGCGAGGGCTTTCTCTAGTTGCGGCGAGCGGGGGGCCACTCTTCATCGCGGTGCGCGGGCCTCTCACTATCGCGGCCTCTCTTGTTGCGGTGCACAAGCTCCAGACGCGCAGGCTCAGTAGTTGTGGCTCACGGGCCCAGTTGCTCTGCGGCATGTGGGATCTTCCCAGACCAGGGCTCGAACCCGTGTCCCCTGCATTGGCAGGCAGACTCTCAACCACTGCGCCACCAGGGAAGCCCCGTGTCTGTCTTTTGAGGCTGTGAGAGGAACACAGTCTGGGTCCCGTCCCTTCCCCGGGAACCGCGTCTCCAGACAGCGTGTCCCTGATGCTGTCAGCCCCCAAGGCTGCCCCCAGATTCCCCACCTGCACACCCTCCTCCACCCCTACCGTACTCCCGTCCTCACACTTAGGGTTGCTGCTCATAACTGCTTTTAGAGAGAACTTATTTCATTTCACTTACAATCATTGCATTGTGTTCACCTTGCTTTTCCTTTTCTTTGTAATATGAACACATGAACTCTGCCCTTGGAACATTTGAAGTGCACAGTGCAGTGTTGGTAACCACAGGCACCTCTAGAACGGATGTTTTCCAGTCATACATACTTATGTCTTTATTTTTAGTTTGAACTTTCTTTTTTATTGAGGTATAGTTGATTCACATTATTATGTTCATTTCAGGTGTACAGCATAGTGATTCACAATTTTTAAAAGTTACCTGTCACGCATTTTTAAACTGATTTTCATTCTGGAGCTTCTGCTGTGTGTCCAGGAGCTGTGCAGGGCACAGAGACTAGAACAGATGCCACCCTGCCCACGTGAACTTCAGGAAACAGTGGGAATCAGTAAAATGTTTTCAGGTGCTTCACTGTGCTAAGTGCTCAAGAGAAAACTGGAGCAGGGGAGTGGGGGCGGGGCAGGTGGGCGGGGCTGTCCATCCTTCCCTCTGGGGAGGAGGCTTAGACGCCCAGGGGTGGGACAGGATGGACGGGGGCGTGGCCTGTGGGGTCTCCAGGCCAGGGTAGCTGCTGTGCTGGGGCCAGGGTTCAAGGGCGGGAGCAGGAGGCAGGAGGGCGCCGGCTGAGCAGGGTCCAGGCCCTGGGGGTGCCGCCCCTCGTCCCTGCCCCTGGGGAGTGAGGACCTGGGCTGTCGCTGCCTGACCCGTCCCCGAGGGTCGGGGGCTGCGCAGGGGGAGGGCAGTGGGCGCAGAACCGGCCGAGGCCACAGTCATTTCCAGTTCTCTGCTGTTTCCTGTCCTATGGGGCCCCACGTGACACCCTGACTGCGGGGCAGAAGCTGACAGCGAGCGGTGAGTTCACGTCCCGGGTCCCCAGCCACCTCGACCCCTGGTCAGGGACTGGTCAGGGGCGCCTGGCACGGAGGGTCCACCCAGTGCCTCCAGCTTGGGCTCCGGCCCTTCCTGTCATGAGGACGGAAGGCAGGGGTGAGGGATGCGAAAGTCTGCTGATTCCTGCCCTTCTGAGCAGTCCTGGAGCCCGTGCCCCCGCCCCTCAGTCTGTACCCCCAGCCACTCCTAGACGGAGTTGGGGGGCAAATCTGGGAGCACCCATCTGCTCCAGCCCCTCTGGGTGCAGAGGAAGAGCGGGACGCCCGCCCCCCACCCCGCCACAGGCATGCACAGGCCTCCTCGGGAGCCAGAGCTGGAGGGGGACATCTGCGCCAGGTGACGTGGTGGAACCAGGCCGACAGCACAGGGAGGCTGGTGTGGTGCCCACGCAGGGCCTTATTCACGTTGCTCTGCTTTAGTGGGGTCTTAGTTCTGAGAAGTTACAGAGACCCCCGAACGCCCTCCTTGCAGCAACTTGCCCACGTGCCCAGCCTGCCGACCCCTCCCCACGGCCAGTGGGGGAGTCAGAGACCACACTGGGTGCCGCGCCCTGAGGACGTGCGCGACCTGAGTCGACGACATGGAGGAGCCCCAGGAAGATGTCGTGTTAGCTGTTTCAGGACTTAGAGGAGCTGACTCGAAAGTTCACATGCAGAGTAACTAAGCAAGAACAGCTGGGAAAACCCTTTAAAAGTGTGAATGAGGGAGTAGGCACACCAGCTACAAGACATAGATAAAGGTTACACTAATGCTACCGTAATTACCAAAAGCCTTTCTAAGTCAGACAAAATCCTAGATTCCACTGTAAAAAGTGGCTGATTCAACCACATGAAAATCAAGTATCTGCATGGGGGAAAAATCCCTAATCAAACTCAAAGGAACTATGAAACTGGGGAAAAATATTTACAGTTCTAATGCCCTTAATGGGTGAGGACTTTCTACAAATCAGTTTCTTACAAGGCAAAAATATGAGCAATGATAAGAAGGGATAGTTCACACAAAAAAGGAAGGAATGATAAAATATGCTTGCTCACCTCGCTTCTAAGAGATGTGCACACTGACACCAAATCAATGTCACCGTGTCCGTCTCACCTCAGCAGCGAGGTCACAGCTATGAGGGAAGGTCGAGGAATCTCAGAGGGTTCTGGTTGGGGGTCATCGGGTACCATGAACACACTGTTAAAGCTAAGAGCGCGGAGGTGACAGACAGCATCCTCTACAGGTGGGAAGAGCACAAGCTTGGAGCCCTCCGTTGGCCCTTGTGCATTTGCCAGATCAGAAAAACATGAGTGCCCATCAGTAAGGAACTTTAATAAAATCATGATGGAAAGCAGCGACAAGTACAACCGTATGTAAATGGAAAACTGTCATTCTGCAAAAGACACAGTTAAGAGAATGAAAAAGCTACAGAGTGGGAGAAAAGATTTGCCAATCGTATATCTAATGAAAGACTGGCGCAGAATAAGAACCAAAGTGCTGGCGAGGATGTGGAGCAACAGGAACTCTCGTCCAGCACCGGTGGGGATGCATATGTCGCAGCCACCGTGGGAGACAGCTTGCCGGTTCCTTACAAAACCGCACACACCCTCACCACGTGCTCAGCAATCATGCTCCTTCGGATTTACCCAAAGGACTTGAAAACATACATCCACATAAAACCTGCATGCAGTCTTCTCTGCTTTGCTCATGATCGTTAACAACTGGAAGCAACCAAGATGATCTTCAAAGAGGGAATGGAAAAACCGTGGAATTCCATGAAACAGACTACGATTCAGGGACACAAAGGAACCAGCTATTGATTCACTCAAAGCGTGGGTGAGGGGCTTCCCTGGTGGCGCAGTGGTTGAGAATCTGCCAGCCAATGCAGGGGACACGGGTTCGAGCCCTGGTCTGGGAAGATCCCACATGCCGCGGAGCAACTGGGCCCGTGAGCCACAATTACTGAGCCTGCGCGTCTGGAGCCTGTGCTCCGCAACAAGAGAGGCCGCGATAGTGAGAGGCCTGCGCACCGCGATGAAGAGTGGCCCCCGCTTGCCACAACTAGAAGAAAGTCCTCGCACAGAAACGAAGACCCAACACAGCCATAAATAAATAAATAAATATTTATTTATTAAAAAAAGAAAAAAAAAAGCATGGGTGAGTCTTAGACTTGTTTTGCTAAGTGAAAGAATCCAGACCCATGTATGACTCCATTCACAGGATGTTCTGGAAAAGGCACAACCCCAGGAGGATAAGGCGCAGTGGCTGCCGGGGCTGAGAGGCTGGGGGCTTAAGCTGGAGCGCGGATGCGGCGGCCCCACCCTTGTGTGAAAACTCACGGGGCTGTGCATCCCAGAGACTGAGCTGTTCTGTGTGCAAACTGAAAAAATAAGAAAGTCAAAGCTCGTCACACTGTACACGTGGGATCTATGCGTTTCCTTGCATGTACGCTTTACCCCTGAAAAATATTTCATACTGAGGTGTCCTGAAGAGTTCACTGCTGTTTTGCCTTATTTCTTAAACACACCTGTTTTGTCATGAGGGTTTGTCAGACAATATGAAACTAAGAGCATCAGCATGAAACAAGCACCCCTGTGTCCCCTTCCCCAGGCAGCAAGCCCTGTTCCACGCGCTGGCAGCCTACTCCGTGTATGTCACCGTGAGTATCCCGGCACCCAGGCCCTGCCCCTTCCAGGAGGTCTTCACGATGGTCAGAATGCAGGCGCGCAGGGTCACAGAGGTGATGTAGGGGGCTCCCCAATCTTAGACTGAGACAGAAGGCTGGGGTGCAGACTCCACTTTCCAGGACAGAAACAGCGCCTAACTCCTGGGTTGATGAGACCCGCACTTGACGGGGCTGCCAGGCGCTCGCCGCAGCGGAAAGGTTTTGTAACAATTAGCTCGAGGCCTGACAAGCATTGCTGTTGTCATGAAACTTGAGTTTTGATCCTGAAGATGCCGTATTATTAATCGGAAACTTAGCAGGGATGGACCTTCCCAGTAACCCAGACTCCTGTGGGGCCCCAAGGGAGGGAGCCTCCACCCCATCTGCTCCTTCCAGAACATTCCCTCGAGGAACATCAGCTGAGACGACCCCACAGGCTGCCCACAGTGGGGTCTTCGGCCAGGCCTCTGGCCATGTGCCCTCCCAGTCCCGCACGGGCCACAGTCAGGGTCCCAGGCTGCCCTCATGGCAGGACCTCCACGCCGTGCTGGGCCCCATCGCCCTACATACCTTGTCTGAGACAGAGGACCTCAGGATGGCACCCAGAGCCTCAGGCACGGGGCTGCCGTGGTGCTGGCGCCTGAGCTGCTATAGGGGTTCTCCCGGCCCGGAGGGCATCTCGGGTGGCCCCTCCAGAGCGGTGTGAGCTTGGCTAGGAGAGAGCCCATCAGGAGCTGAGGCGATAGTGTGGGGAGGGGGCAGAGGCCTCCGGGTGGGTCCTCCATGCACGTCTGGCTCTTGCAGGAGGTGGGCTATTGGCAGGGCATGAACCACGTTGTGGCCGTCCTGCTGATGTTTCTGAGTGAGGAGGACGCCACCAGGTGGGCTCGGCTGTGGTCTCCTCCTGAGTCACCCTCTGGGGTACTGAGCGGTGGGGCGAGCCCCGGGCCTTCCTCCTCACCTCCATCCATCTGCTCTTCTGCTCTAGGACTCGGCCGGCCAGGGCTGGGCATCAGGGCAGCCACTACAGATGCCAGAGTAGATTTCACATCAAAGAAAATTACTAGGGACAAAAAGGGACATTACCTGATGATAAAAATGTCAACCCACCAAGAAGACAGTGATTACAACAGAGAATCAACATACATGTAACAAAAACTGATATATCATCACATTGTGCATCCTTAGGGAAAAAAAGACACCACACCGTATAACCTAAATATATACCATTTTTATTTTTCAATCATACCTCAGTAAAGCTGGAGAAAAAGGGAAAGAGAAATGTATCAACACATAAGATGGTTTGATTGATGGTAGATGATAGCTATGTGAGAAAGCAAGTACAGCGAAACATTAACATGCATTTGATTGTAATGAGTATTTCTTCTTTATTCTGTTTTGAATAAGCTAGCATGCATTTATTATACACATATATTTGACTAGTAAGGTAGACCCTTGTTGCAAACTTCTGCCCCTTCGTGTTGACTGTGAGTGCCCTTTGACCACTGGAAGGCCAAAGGTGCAATAAGTTATCTCTGCTCTGCCATAGTTGTACCCACAAGACTTACTCAATAGCGCTCCATGCTGCCTCTGCTCTCAGGAGCCTCGCAGTCCTGCAGGAGAAACTCTTCTTACACCACTCCCTCCTCCTAGCCTTGGATAAGCCCTGGGGCCTGGCATTCTCTTTCTTTGGAGTGAAAGTGCAGCCTTACCAACTTCCCTTTAGCAAATCACTCTTTGCTAAAGAGAGTGTGACGTGGCACATCCGTCTGTGTCACATCAGGTAGGGCCTGGGCTGCTGGCAACCAGGGTTTATCCTCAGCTGCTGGCTATACTGAAAAGGCCTCCCTGGCAGAGGCCAGCCTGCTGTGTGTCTCCATGACACTTGCACCCATCAGAAAGGAGGCTTTTGGGCTTCCCTGGTGGCGCAGTGGTTGAGAATCTGCCTGCCAATGCAGAGGACACGGGTTCGAGCCCTGGTCTGGGAAGATCCCACATGCCGCGGAGTAGCTAAGCCCATGAGCCACGGCTACTGAGCCTGCGCGTCTGGACAGCCATAAATTAAAAAAATAATAAACAAATAATAAAAAATAAATAAAAATAAATATATAAATATTAAAAATAATAAATAAATAAAAATAAATAAATAATAAATAAATAATAAATAAATAAAAAAAGGAGGCTTTTAACTCAGAAGTGTCAAGTTATCTATCTTTCCAGGGGATGAAGTTCAAAATGCCAGATAAAAACCCTTTAGCTCCTGGTCATGGCATGGGTACTTGCGGTGACCCCAGCTCAGTGACTGTTTACTGCTCTGATTGGAAACATTTCAGGATTTTAATTGGTAAGCTGGTGCCCATGCATGTCCATGCATCATCAGTTTGGTGACATCTACTTCTGGACCTCTCAAAATCCCCCCTTCTCAAGGTTTATCTTTCAAACTCCCACCAGGAAAATTTCAGGCCCTTCCCTCATTAAGCACAGCTCAAGGCAGTAGAAAAGAACACAGCCATCCCCAGGGCTACAGCTTGGTGGACTCAGGCGAACTGCTGCTTTAGGACACATTGGTAACAAGACAAATGTATTTGTGATTACCAGAGGTGGAGAATTGGCGCGAGGAGAAAGAGGATGAAGGTTGTCAAAAGGTACAAACTTTCAGTTATAAAAGAAATACAAAAGATGTAATGTACATGAGGACCATACTTAACACTGCTGTATGATAGTGAAAATTAAGAATTCTCATCATAAGAAAAAATTTTTTAAGTATGAGATGAATGTTAATGTTTTGTGGTAATCAGTTCACAATATATGAAAGTCATATCATTATGCTGCACATTTAAACTTATACGGAGCTGTATGTCAGTGATCTCATAAAACTAAGAAATATTTATTTAAAAGATAAAAAATAAAAATGCAAAAAATGATCAATGAAAGAGGACAACCAACAGTTGTTTTTCCTTTAGAAGTCTTTGTTAGATCATAAATGTACAATAGCTTCTTAAGTCTACACAGACACTTCAGTTTTTTAAAGGAATACATGTAACATTATGTCTCATTACACCATGGTGCTGGATAACAGCTTTTCAAAACTTTGTGAGAAAATTCTTGAAAATGGTTTCATATGTCACCCAACACTTACAAATTTCAACATGATCAAAGAAGGTATGCTTCTACACTCTTACAAAGACCAGTAGAAAGAAACAATTAGAAAGCTAAGAAACTGTCTCAAATCTTTCCTCCATAGTAAGGTAATGTTCTTAAATCCAATCCGTTCACAGATGGCTCTCCGCATCTGCTCTGATGTCTTCTGCCATATCACTGCATATTTCTGCATGACTGAGGTAAGAGTTTCCACGACCTGAAGATGTTCTGCTGCCTCTGGGCTTTCCCACTTGCCCACAGCAAATAGAAGCTCAGTATCGGATGGTCCCTCCATAACGCCCACTTCCTCCACTGCCTCCTGGACCATACTTTCCTCCACGGTGTAATCCTTGTTCCTGCAGCCAAAGTTTCCACTCTTCACTAAGCTCAGTTAGAAGGTTGCTGGTTATGATTTCTGAAAATCACTGTCGTTTCCACTCGCACACTTTCCTCCTCTATAGATGCCATACCCACCCCCGGATCCTCCACCCTGGTTGCCAGATCCAGGTCCTCCACCACCATATCTTCCTCCTCCTCCATAACCAGGGCCACTTCCAAAATTGTCACCTCCAGGTCCTCCTCCACACCTATTAGAGCCATGACCAAGTCCACCGACCACTCCTGAATCCGTCAGATCGTCCTCCAAATTTCCTTCCTCGTCCTGGTCCTGCTCCAACATTTCCACCACCACCAGGAGAGCCTCCAAAACCGACATTGCCTCCTCTTCCACCTCTAGAACTGTGGATTTCCTGCATTTTAGGTCGAGACAAGGCCTTTCTTACTTCTGCATGATGACCATTGATGCTATGGTATTTCTGCAACACAAGCTTATCCACGGGATCATGGTCATTAAAAGTAACAAATCCAAAGCCTCTTTTCTTTCCAGACTCCCTATCGGTAATTATCTCAATGGCATCGATTTTTCCATATTTCTCAAAGTAACCTCTAAGATGATGCTCCTCAGTATCTTCTTCAATTCCACCAACAAACAGCTTCTTCACAGTCAAGAAAGCGCCCCGCTGTCCAGAATCCTCTCTTGGGACAGCACGTTTGGGCGCAACCGTTTTCCCATCAATGGAATGAGGTCTGGCAGCCATGGCAACATCCACCTCAGCCATGGATGAAAACGTGACAAAACCGAATCCTCTTGATCTTTTGCTGGCAGGATCCCTTATGACCACACAGACTGTAAGTTTTCCCCATTGCTGGTAGTAGTTCCTCAGACTTTCTTCTGTGGATTCAGAGCTCAAGCCACCAATAAAGAGTTTACGGAATTCTTCTTGTTCCTTCTTCTTTCTCCAGAAAGTAACAGTTTTGAAAGTTTCCTCCATCTCGGACTCCATTGCTTCAGCCATTTTCTTGAAGCTGAGAGAGATAAGGGAGATCTCAGGGGAAGATCATGGACCTGGAACCTGACCTGCCCCGGATCTGAGGTGAGAACGAACCTCCAATGCTCCAGCAACACTTTCTAGGAGCACCTCCACGCAGGACCCGGTGACTCCCTTGAATAATTCTTGGAACACCTTTCAATTTTCCTGCAAAACACCATTTGCACAAGTGACCTTTCCTGATCCACTAATCAAAATCAATATTACACTTTCTATTTTTTTTCCAATTTTAAATTGTATGTGTATTGCTCTCTTTCATTTTATATTGTTTTTCTCACTAAATTGATATCCAATGAAGAGAAGACTGATCTGGACCTTAATGTTTAACACTGACATATTATTCACTTATTGCTTTGTCCCTAGGGAATGCTCAGATGTATTTTTGAAAGAATTTATCCGTACCCCAAAACAAACCTTTTTTTCTACATTTTTGAAATAAATTCACTCAACTACAATTATGCACTGATAGTCTCTTTTGTGATATACTGCAATCAATTCTCATTAAGATTTCAAATCCTTTTTCTCTTTGTAATCCATTCTAAGACTCTAGTCACAGAAATCTGTTTAAAATGTAAAGCTACTCAGTGCACACTTTCTTTTATATATTTTTTTAATTAATTAATTTCTGGCTGCGTTGGGTCTTTGATGCTGCAAGTGGGGTTTCTCTAGTTGAGAACAGGAGCTACTCTTCGTTGCAGTGCAGCGGGCTTAGTTGCTCCGCGGCATGTGGGATCTTCCCAGACCAGGGATCAAACCCGGGTCCGCTGCGTTGGCAGGGAGATTCTTAACTACTGCACTACCAGGGAAGTCCCCACCCTTTCTTTTATATCTTTCATTGCTGTCCTCATTTTTTTTTTTAATTAATTTATTTACGTATTTTAGGCTGTGTTGGGTCTTCGTTTCTGTGCGAGGGCTTTCTCTAGTTGTGGCAAGCGGGGGCCACTCTTCATCACGGTGCACGGGCCTCTTACTATTGCGGCCTCTCGTTGCGGAGCACAGGCTCCAGACGCGCAGGCTCAGTAGTTGTGGCTCACGGGCTTAGTTGCTCCACAGCATGTGGGATCTTCCCAGACCAGGACTTGAACCCGTGTCCCCTGCATTGGCAGGCGGATTCTCAACCACTGCACCACCAGGGAAGCCCTGTCCTCATATTTTTAAAGGGAGAAATAATAAATCGAATTTCATTCCTGCTGTCCTGTCATAATTATTAACACTACCCCTTAAAACACTCAAGATGTTTGAGTCTGGAGGGAAAATTACTTGATCCTCTTATTTACAGAGCACCTAAAATATGCCAAGTTGTGAACTAAAACCCAGTATTCAGAATTGCACTTAACAAAGTCACTGCCCCAGTTTATGTTAATGCTGATGAGATAAAAGGGTTAAATGAATGAAGAGTGTCTACTCTAGTGTTGGTATGAATAAGTGCTGTTAGGTATGAATAAGTGCTCTGATTAACAGTAAGGCTAACACAGAAATAGAAGGAGGCTTGGAGGAAGAGCAGTAAGAAGGAGAGAGGGAGGGAGAATTAACTACAGTTTCTGATGATGATGAGATTAGGGGAAGCCTGACTGATGACATTAGAGCAGAGAACTTAATTTTAAAAAAGAAAAGAAAAAGGGGAGTTCCCTGGCTGTCCAGTGGTTAGGACTCAGCGCTTTCACTGCCCTGGCCCAGGTTCAATCCCTGGTCCAGGAACTAAAATCCCACAAGCCACATGGCATAGCATGGACAAAAAATAAAGAAAAAAAAAAAGAAAAACCAAGCATATTCTGGGTAAAGAATTTTCCAGAGAGGAGAGCAATTTCAACAGCACAGGGCTAAAAACACTACTTCCCTTCCCAGTGATGTTGGTTTAAAAACAAAAATCCAGGGCTTCCCTGGTGGCGCAGTGGTTAAGAATCCGCCTGCCAATGCAGGGGACAAGGGTTCAAGCCCTGGTCTGGGAAGTTCCCACACGCCGCGGAGCAATGAAGCCTGTGCGCCACAACTACTGAGCCTGCGCTCTAGAGCCCGTGCGCCACAACTACTGAGTCCTCGTGCCCCAACTACTGAACCCCGCACGCCTAGAGCCCGTGCTCCGCAACAAGAAAAGCCACCACAATGAGAAGCCCACGCACCGCAACGAAGAGTAGCCCCCGCTCACCGCAACTGGAGAAAGCACGCATGCAGCAAGGAAGACCCAACGCAGCCAAAAATAAATAAATAAATAAATAAATTTTTAAAAAAAATCTGGGTTATTATCCCAAGAAAGCTTCATGTATGAAGATATACAAAACCTTGAATATTTCTTAATACCAAGACCAAAGAAATAACTTCAGTAAGATAACTTCTTGTTTTAAGAGTAAAGTCTGCTAACTTAAAGAGATTTTACTGAAGAAATAAGGATACAAATGGACACTCTTGCCATCAATAAAGATGCCACACTCACCAGAGTCTGATTTGTGAAAAAGGCTGATGCAGGTTCCCCCAGTTCAAGAGCTGTCCTGGGACCCACTCCTGAGATGCAGACAGCCTGTAGCTTGCTGGAAAAAGGAGTGACTTCTGCCTCTGATTCTTCTTTTATAGACTAAGAGAGTGGATAATCCAATCACTGGATAATCCAGAGGAGGCACCCTGTCTCAGATTAATGGGATTGGAGAGATTCTTAAATCCTTTCACACAAAGATAAAAATATGGGGCTACTCACATTTACATACTGTCCTAGATGAAAAAAATGTAATACATATGTGTATGTGGGTGTTACTTAGAGTTTATGTCAACATTTTAGTCAATATTTTAGTATTTCCTTTTTTTCTCACTCTGGAATACATTCTACAAAAATAGGAATGGAAGTTTCTATATATAAAATTTTCCAGGTAACATGTTTTAATACGAAAAAGTAGAGACTGTTGAAATGTTTATCAATAAAAAAGTCAAAAATACTTATTGACAAGTCTATACTGTCTATATCATACAGCCATTACAACAAAATTAGTGTTTTGTGCATTTACATTTTATCTAATTACTGGGAATTTGAGATGATTACAACCCTCTTACTTTTTCCTCATTCTTTGACCTAAATATTCTCTTTACTCTTTTTACTTCACTTTTATTATTCCATTGTTCCCTCTGTCAACTTGTTAATCCAAATCATGTACAGATCTGGGTGTAGTTACATTGGTGACTAAATTATGAATCCTTCACTTATTATTCTAATACAGATAATTACTTTTACCACCTTTCCCAATGACTAAAACCTTAGAACACTTTCAATTCCATTACACCTTCCTGACTTTTCTAACACTGCTGTCATGCATTTTAATTCTACATATATTTTGATCTCCATGAGATGTATCTAGTTCCTTATAAAACAAAATTTATTTATATTTATTTTGAAATTATCCCTTCCTTTCCTCTTCATTCCTTCCCTCATTCCTGGTTTTCAATCTGGGATTTTTTTTCCTTTTGACTTAATAACTCACTAGTATTTTGTTTAATTCAAGACTGCTAACAATGAAATGTTTCACTTTAAGATTTACAGACATCTTTACTTGGGACAATATGATGCTCGACATAGAATTCTGGTTTGATATGATACTTTTTGCACTTTAAAAATGGTATAGATACCAAGGGGGAAAGGGTAGGGGTGGGATGAATTGGGAGATTGGGATTGACATATATACACTACTATGTATAAAATAGATAACTAATGAGAACCTACTGTATAGCACAGGGAACTCTACTCAGTGCTCTGTGGTGACATAAATGGGAAGGAAATCCAAAAAAGAGGGGATATATATATATACCTATGGGCTGATTCACATTGTTGTACAGCAGAAACTGACACAACAGTGTAAAGCAACTGTACTCCAATAAAAAAAAAAGTCACAAAAAATTGGTGCTCTGTTGGTATCTATCTTATTTGGTTTCAATATCAATGTCACCAATTAACCTTTTTCTTGCTCGTTTGTCTTCTGTATTCTCTACAAATCTATTAGGTTACCTTTGGCTTTTAGATCATAGAATAGTTCTGTTTCCTCTGTATATGCTTTTCTTAGGGAATGTTGAGTTACTCCAACTGTGGGTGGATGACTTTCATCAATTTGAAAAATGCTTGTGTATTTTCACTTGTGATATTGTAACCGAAAGTGGGGTCCAGATGCTTGCCACTCAAAGGCCATTAAAGAGGCAAGGTTGGTGGAAAGGAAAGTTTGCTTTATTTTGGATGTCAGCAACTGGGGGGGGGGAGGGCAGACTCCTGTCCAAAGGCTGACCCCCTGCCCCCGACAATCAGGGAACAAGAGATTTTATAGACAGAGAGAGGGGGCTACATGCAGAAAAGCAGTCAGCTCTGACAGTTGTCTTGAAATTGGTCATGCAGTGGTCATCTTAATTGTTTGAAGTACAGTTCGTCTTTATTTCCAGAGTTGGTTTGTTCCCATTTCCTTGAGGCCAGTTCTCAGAATTGTGGCAGCTTATGTCATGGCTACAGTCTGGTCATCATGTAGTTAACTTCTTCCACCTGGTAGGGGTTTCAGTATCTAGCTCACAGGATATGGCTCAGAATATTATCTATAGCCCTTGAGAAGGAATTAAAGGTCCTTAACTATGCTTAATGACTAAACTATTTTTATTTAGTCTTGTTGGACTGCTTTCCTTTGTTTCTGCAGCATTTTCTCACTTCTCTGATTAAACTTATTCTTTTTTTTTTTTTAATTTTATTTTATTTATTTATTTTTGGCTGTGTTGGGTCTTCATTTCTGTGCGAGGGCTTTCTCCAGTTGTGGCAAGCGGGGGCCACTCTTCATTGCGGTGCACGGGCCTCTCACCATCGCGGCCTCTCCCGTTGCGGAGCACAGGCTCCAGACGCGCAGGATCAGCAGTTGTGGCTCACGGGCCTAGTTGCTCCGCAGCATGTGGGATCCTCCCAGACCAGGGCTCGAACCCGTGTCCCCTGCACCGGCAGGCAGACTCTCAACCACTGCGCCACCAGGGAAGCCCTAAACTTATTCTTTGGCTAAACTTTTTCCACAGACAAAAGTCAGGCTGAGGACATGGTGGTGGGGGGAAGGACCATAAGGTCCTGCTCCATTTCAATATCAATTCCTCCCCACATTTACTCTGCTCCCCTTTTAATGATATCTCTCTTCCATTTTAACTCTGTGTTGAGTTGTTTATTATTCTTCACTCTCAGCTTCTGTTAGGCTATTTGCTCTGTCTTGCTGTTGAGTAATCCAGCTAAACTGTTTAGAATCACTATCTTCTTAATTACCTAAATTCTTAGTTTCAGTTCTAAGACAAACACAATACAAAACTTTAATTTTGTTAAAAAGGAGCAGTTTCACAATGAGGAGAAAATTCTTTCCTTTTGATACAATAACACTCAAACAGAGAGGGGAAATTATAACTTGGATCAGATTAAGATATTTTAGGATTCAGTATTCATCAAAATTCGTCAGAAGGACAGAGGGAATGGAAACCTTGTGTGGGAGAAGAGATTCGCATTACATACCTTGGTAAAGTACATCAAGCTAAATTATGTAAATATTCAATACAAATACTGTCAAATGAAACAATATACTGAAAAAACACTAGAAAAATGGGGCAAACTAGAATAGGCACTGTGTAAGAAAGGATAAATACTCTGTGTGAATACTCTCTTACAAGTATAAATCTTGTGAAATCTTGATACAGATCAAGTATAATGAATCAAATTTAACTTTTGTATTGACATGTGCTATAAATCATAAGGCATCATATTTCAAGGCTCAGAAAGAAGAAAAGGATATAATGAAACGAAGCTGGGCCTTATGAGGCCCTCCCTGGTACAAATCCTTTCTGTGTCCCCTGTTTCTTGTTTATAGGAAATAGGTTTCATTCAGTCTCCTTGAACTTCCCTGAGTTCCAAAGGGCACATTCAAAAAGTAGCTTATGAGGGAAGGGAGGGAATGAAAGGAAGAGCATTCCAGAAACAATAGTGCAGCCTTGGGGCAGGGTGCCTCCTGAAGGAATATATATAACAATATTGTTGAGTTCTTCTGCAGGAACTAAAGACCCCACCCAGGTGGAGGATGGTAACTTCAGCCTGAGCACAAGATTCCCATAACAGCGCACTGTTAACCACCAACCAACCAGAAAAAGTCACAAACCCTGCAGCCCTAGATTGGAATTGACATATATACACTAATATGTATAAAATGGATAACTAATAAGAACCTGCTGTATAAAAAAATAAATAAAATAAAATTCAAATTTTACCTATAAAAACTTCTCCCTGAAAACCATGTGGGAATTCAGGGTTTTTGAACATGAGCTACGCATTCTTCCTTGCTTTGTCCTGCAGTAAGACTTTCTCTGTTCCAAACTCTGGCGTTTCAGTTTGTTTGACCTGACTGTGCTTCAGGCACATGAACTTATGTTCGGTAACAATAACATATCTTGTTCTGTTCTGGACTACATTTTGAAATGACAATAACTCGATTTCTTTGGTTAAATATAGATGTGATAGAAACAAGGGTCCCCTGTGTGGGTTTACTTTCCTTAATGTGTGTTCTCCAAATTTTAAAATTCCATAGGTCACATTGTTCTCTTTCTATTAGTGTTAGCTGGATAAAGCCATGGATGACAGCTAATTTTTTGTGTCAACTTGATTGAGCTGTGGGATATCCAGATTGCTGGTTAAGCATTGTTTCTGGTTGTGTAATTAAGGATGTTTCTAGAAAAGATTAGCATTTGATTCCACAGACTGAGTAAAGAGATCCACTGTCACCAATGTGGTTGGGTGTTATGCGATTTGCTCAGGGCCCAAATGAAACAAAAAGTGAAGGAAGGATGAATGCATTCTCTCTTCCTGAGCTGGGACATCCATCTTTTCCTGCCTTTGGACTTCAGAACCCCTGGTTCTCAGGCATTCAGACTTGGAATCAAATATACTACTGGCTTTTCTGGTTCTCCAGTTTGGAGATGGTAGTTTCTGGGACGTCTCCATCTAATAAGCCTATGAGCCAATGCTTACAAAAATTGTCAGATATATATGAAACATTATGGTGAACAGATCAGATTTATGTTTTAAATGGATCATTGTGACTAGACTCTCATAACTGAATTAGTGGAGAAAGGATTAGGAATCTTAACCTGTCATTGCTAATTTACTAGAGGAGGTCACTCAAAAGATGACATCTTACATAAGTATAGTTAGTGGATGGATTTTAAATATATCAGGAAGTAAAGTTTTAGTGTTTGAATAATTTATTCTGTAAATTGGTCTGGATTTGGTGCTGGACAATGACCTTCTGCTTTCTTTGTCTCACGTCAGCTTTGTAATGTCCCAGAATCCCTTTCTCAATGTGTGATGCCTGTACCAGCAGCATCAACATCACCTGGGAACCTCTTAGAAATGAAAATTCTCCATTCCCACCCTAGATCTACTTGGATTAACGTCTAGAAATCTGAGATTTTAAAACCCTCTAGATGATTGTGATGCTCTCTAAATTTGAGACACGTTTCTCCAGGGAGACAAAAGGGATAGAACATCCAAATGAGCTGAGACATTCGCCAAGGATGGTGATCTTTGTCCTCCATTTTATTAAAATTTCACATTTTAATTTTAAAAAGAAAGCTCCAAACAAATGCTGGAGAGGGTGTGGAGAAAAGGGAACCCTCCTGCACTGTTGGTGGGAATGTAAACTGATACAGCCACTATGGAGAACAGTATGGATGTTCCTTTAAAAACTAAAAATAGAACTACCATACGACCCAGCAATCCCACTACTGGGCATATACCCTGAGAAACCATAATTCTAAACGAGTCATGTACCACAATGTTCATTGCAGCTCTATTTACAATAGCCAGGACATGGAAGCAACCTAAGTGTCCATCGACAGATGAATGGATAAAGAAGATGTGACACATATATACAATGGAATATTAGTCAACCATAAATTGGCTGGGGCATCTGATTCCCCTGAGAGAGCCAAAACAGGTCACTTCCCAAAGTCCTATGGTTACTTTCAAAGGCACTGTAGAAATCATAACCAAAGGACAGGTTGGGGAGTAGGTGGGGGTTCTTGTTGATCTCCTCAGTGGCCAGAGAGAGAAAGGCCAGAACATATTGGTAGTTCTTGAAGAACCGCCTAAACAGAGGGGAGAGTATTAGGCAGAATGGTTTAGTAATTCAGGGGTGAATCCTAAGCCAAGTTATGGGAAAAGAAAGGTTTTAAACTCAGGTTTCCCATTCAGGGATTCTCCTGTCTTGTCATATGGAGATGGTGTGAATACTGTTCTGAGGGCTCTGGAAGACACTGGCAAGGCCCTCTTATTCTAAGGAGGCAAATTGTGGCTGATCCACCTAGAGAGGGTTATAGGGCACTGTGAGTGGGGTGAGGTCATATTTAGCTGGATGATAGAACTGTCAACGGGACAGATTTTCATGAGCTCTTTAAAGGTGAGGTGCACCAAGATAGCAAGATAAGCGACCTCCCTGGTGGTCCAGTGGTTAAGACTCTGTGCTTCCAGTGCAGGGGGTGCTGGTCCGATCCCTGGTTAAGGAACATGCTGAGCTGCATGGACAAAAACTTTTTTTAAAAAAAGATAGCAAGATAATTCTCCTCTAGGTATGTGAATAAGGAGTGCACAACCATCTCATAAACCATTTTTCAAAGATTTATTTGAGTCTCAAATGTCATATTCTTTTTCTTAGGACTGAAAGCCAAGATGCAAGCATTCCCCCTTCACCATAATTGGATTACTTTATATAGTACCTGACTTAACCGTTCCTAAAAATTTTGGAGAATTACTTTCTGACGCCATATTCACCTGAGGCATTTCAAGGGATTTTCACTCTTATTTTCTATTCTAATTAGTCAGCTCTTATGAAGCCAATTTTGTTAAATTATATTTTCCTTAAAAATATACTCTTCATCCATTATTATAGTTTATATTCATGGATTTCAGCAAAATCTTTCATATTTTTTCTTCTATAATTTATCATTTTATATGTGACTATTTTATATTTCCTTAATTCCATTTAATAAATATTTATTTGATATTTAAAATAGCTCTTACATTTTTGTATTTCCTAAAGAATTAATGTTTGCTTTTTTTCTCTTTGTTAATCTTTGTCTTCTTCTTTCCTTGGAATTGTTTTGGTGTTTTTCTAACTGTGTGAATTTCAAGGTTAATATAAGCACATTTAAAATCAACACTTATTTGTTAATAAATTATAATAAACTCAATATTTTCGTGTAAACAGTGCTTTGGCTGTTTTCCTGTGTTTCTTTTTTTTTTAATTTAATTTATTTTATTTATTTATTTTTGGCTGCGTTGGGTCTTTGTTGCTGTGCGCCGGCTTTCTCTAGTTGCGGTGAGCGGGGGCTACTCCTCGTTGCAGTGCGCGGGCTTCTCATTGTGGTGGCTTCTTTTGTTGCAGAGCACGGGCTCTAGGCACGTGGGCTTCAGGAGTTGTGGCTCATGGGTTCTGGAGCGCAGGCTCAGTAGTTGTGGCGCACGGGCTTAGTTGCTCCGCGGCATGTGGGATTTTCCCCGACCAGGGCTCGAAGCTGTGTCCCCGGCATTGGCAGGCGGATTCTTAAGCACTGCGCCACGAGGGAAGCCCTTTCCTGTGTTTCTTACATGTTTTCAATGTTGGCATTTTCTAGATAACGTGCAATTTTATTTTGGGTGAACTGTTTATCTAAATATTGTGAGATATTTTAAAAACAGTTCCCAAGTAGTGGCTTAATATTTCTAATTTTTAAAAATGTCATTACATTCTGCTCTAATAATTTTATGTGGTTTTTTTTTTACTTTAGAATTTGACTGTTTTTCTGTTTTCAAAACGAATGGTCAGTTTTTCCCTCTCCATTAACTTTTGAAAGAAAACTGTATACAGTTCATATAGAGGGCACACTTGATATACATCAAATAGCTCCTCCACACTGATGATGTTTTTTAGAGATCTCTTCTTAATTTCAAGTATTTGAGCTGTCATAAACTGGGAAAAGTGAGTTCACTATTTTTTTTACTTTTAAGATTTACCTTATATCTTACTTCTATCCTTATGAAAGGATTTTTTTTTTTTTGTATTTGCTGTTGAGGTATAACACTTGAGTCAGCTTTAAATTTGATGTGCTTAATTATCTCTTCCTTTAATTTTAACCTCTGAGATGATAAGCTCATCATCACAAACAAATGGGTAGAAAACCTGAAGAGATCATAAACATCAACAAAGTTAGATTTGTAACTTAATTTTAAACATAGCACACAAAGCCCCCGATATAGGTTGCTTAAGTCATCTCTCCGTAAACTTTAGGAAACTTCAGGGTACATATAAAGTGCAAGTCATAACATTTGTGCCAGAAAATAAAACAGAGGACTTCTCCAACCAACTCTCTTAAGGCTGAGGAACCAGTACACAAAGTTGCATATTGAGAAATCGATTTCTGTCCCATCCCATGGACAAATCTAAATGTAATTATTCTACACAAAATTTTACCTAATAAAATCCAGCAAGGCATTATAAAAGACAAAAAAAAAATTGTATGACATAGGACAATGTGTCACAGCACCCAAAGTTTGGAAGAAAGGAAAATCTATGACTTCTCCCAAACATTTCATCTAGAGATCAGACCAGTTCTTTAAAAACTCATCCAGAAAAGGAAGAAGATGTAACACTTTCAGAGTCATTCTGCACTACTTGCATTACCATAATAACAAAACAAGACAAGGATATTAGAAGAAAAAAATACTGCAGATGAATTAATCATAACTTATTTATTGTTACATAAAATTAATGAGAACAGCTACGTAAATATTCCATGTTTATAATAATGACATTTGTAGACATTAACTAATAATGCAAATGTACATTTACTTATATTAAACTATGTTCATGATAAATTGTTATGTATGAGAAGCAGTTCACAGAATGAAGTTGACAGTATATGCCCACATAGTAACCCACACAGCTTAAGAAAACATTAGAGCTTGACAATTACATGATGCCTGCAGCTCCTCAGCCCAGCATGGAGATGTCCATGTATTTCTCTGGCTGCTGTACAGAAGGTAGGCTGCAAAGTTTGGCCTCCAGCCTTGTGACATTACTAAAGACTCTCACCACTCCCACCACAGTGACCTCATGGACAAAACAGGTTCTCTCTTTCCTTACACAGTGCCTGAGATCAGAGAGGTGACTTCACTGGCTGATGGTCACTTCCTGCCACCCTAGCCTTGGTAGAGGGCAAATAACCAGTAGCTTCCACCAAACCAGAGAATGTACATACCTGAAATAATTTTCATAAAACATTCCACATTATGTTTTGGTAAAAGATACAGAAGCAAACCGAGAGGAAAGGAAATATGAAATGAGACAGCTGGAAGGGACAAAGATTGGGCAGGCAGAGATCCTCGCACAGATGAGAGAAAAGGTCAGCAACCCTCCACTGCAGCAGCACCTGCTCAAATGATCAGTGTTAAGGCATTCCAAAAAGAACCAGTAAGGAAACAAGCACATAGGTTCTAAACGTCTCCTCACTCTTCTGAAGACATGGGCATGTTGAGAAATGTTGCAGAAGCACTGCTTACTCTGTAAACCAACAAAGCACGAACAGAACACAGGATGCCTGATATAAACCGATTTGTTAAGCATCAATACTGTAACTCAACCAGAGATATGCATGCCACACAATTAGATAAAGTCCAGATTTTAATACAGTGTTCATCATTTTTCCTGGAGAAGTTAATGATATGGATAAATATGAAGGGCTTTAGCCTCTTCTAAAATATTATCTACTTTTCTTCTTTTGGCTTCTAGGATATTGGGCTAAATACCTCATTCTTGATGGGACTAAATGAATGATATTTAGAGGAACTTACTTTTTAGGGTGGTGAATCCAAGCCATGTAGGGTCTCTCCAGGGGGGCACATTTCAGCAATGTCTTTGTCAGCAGTGAGCTTCAGGCTGAGCCACTTTCTCCTACGAGTGCCCTCAGGCCAAGGGGATCAGTGACTCAAAGGGATTGTGTGCTTCAGTCTGAGGGCCCTTGCAGTAGGAGGGGCAGGGGTTCAGCAGTCTCACTAATTCTAAGTCTTCCAAGAACTGATCTTGGGTATCCTGCTGATGGAGTGGACAGGAAAGATGCATAATTCTGTCCTCTGTCTTAAGAAAAGTGAGGAGAGGAGCTTCCCTGGTGGCGCAGTGGTTGAGAATCTGCCTGCCAATGCAGGGGACACGGGTTCGAGCCCTGGTCTGGGAAGATCCCACATGCCGCGGAGCAACTAGGCCCGTGAGCCACAATTGCTGAGCCTGCGCGTCTGGAGCCTGTGCTCCGCAACAAGAGAGGCCGCGATAGTGAGAGGCCCGCGCACCGCGATGAAGAGTGGCCCCCACTTGCCGCAAGTAGAGAAAGCCCTCGCACAGAAACGAAGACCCAACACAGCCATAAATAAATAAATTAATTAATTAAAAAAAAAAAAGTAAAGGAAAATAATTAGCATAGTTAAAAAAAAAAGAAAAGTGAGGAGAAAAAAATTTTTAAGGTAGTACAGAGACAAAGAAAGGATAGAATGTTCAGAATCCCACTGGTCTACATTTCTGCCATTTCTGTGTGCACCTTAGATCATTTTCAGGGGGATGAAACACACACACACATATGCAAACAAGAACTTACAAACTGGGTGACAGTTGTGTTGGCCTTCTCAGGAAGGAGAGCTGGAATTCGTCTGCTTCCTGATTCATGAAATAAAGGGGAAAAACCCACCCACTACCAGATTCCCATCTCTGTAGACACTTGGCTTCTAGTATAGCAAACAGTCCTCAAAATCCACTGTGCATGCACTGTGTAAAGGCTGCAGGAATAGGAAAAGGCAAATCAGAGAGAATGACATGGCACAACAGAGAGACAAAACCCTGTGTCTAAGCTGAGCTGAGGAGAAGATGGATCAGGGGTGAGTCTACAGGCTCTGCTTTAAGAAAGGAAAATCCCCCCTCGTGTACACCACAGCCTATGCCCACTACCACTCTGTCTCTCAGCCTGTGGAAACACTGCAGAGCATGTGCCAGGCTGGTGTGCCAGACAAGGGCACAGTCAGAATCATAAAGTAGGTATTTATAAGGGAGTCACAGTGCAGAGACCTCACCCTCAGTGTCACTGTGACGGGAGCAGCCTGGCTTCCCCTTCTTTTTACTGCTTCATATCAGTCCCAACAAGGACCTCTGGGAATGCTCCCGTCCTGGGGCTCTGCACCTGTCCCCCTCCATCTTGGAGAAAAACAATGAGAAAAACATGTTTTTTCCCCTTGCCTCTATGATTTCATCATGAGTGTGACCACAAGACTTCATGGATGGGGAGGGAGTGGAGAGGGAGGTGTGGAGGAGACAAGCCCATCCTGACCCTGAGAGCTCTGTCATCCTGTGTCCATGACTGATGTCCCTGCAAGGAGCTCCTGGTGGTTGTGTCAGACACACCAAAGGGGAACTTTGTGCACGCTTGGTGAGAATGTCAATTGGTGCAGCCACTTTGAAAAACAGTATGAAGGTGTGTCAAAAAATTAAAAATAGAACCACAGTAGGAACCAGCAATTCCACTTCTGGGTATATATCTGAATAAAATAAAGCCACTGTCCCAAATAATCGTTTACACTCACATGATCATTGCAGCATCACTTCCAACAGTCAAGACATGAGAAAATGACCTAAATATCTATCAAAAGCTGAGTATATCAAGAAAAAGTGATTTCATGGGACTTCCCTGGTGGTCCAGTGGTAAAGAATCTGCCTTACAATGCAGGGGACGCAGGTTCGATCCCTGGTCAGGGAACTAAGATACCACACGCCGCAGGGCAACTAAGCCCATGCACCACAACTACTGAGCTCGCATGGCTCAACTAGACAGCCTGCGTGCCACAAACTACAGAGCCCACGTGCTCTGGAACCCATGCACCACAACTAGAGAGAGAAAACCCGCACCCCACAACTAGAGACAAGCCCGTGTGCCACAACTAGAGAGAGAAAACCCGCACGCCACAACTAGAGACAAGCCCGTGTGCCACAACTAGAGAGAGAAAACCCACACACCACAAACAGAGAGAAGCCCGCACGCTGAAACAAGATCCTGTGTGCCTCAATGAAGATCCCACATGCTGCAACTAAGACCCAATGCAGCCTAAAATAAATAAATAATAAATAAACCTTTTTAAAAAGTGATTTCATATTTTATACATATGTAAATGTCTGTGTATATACACACACACATATTTTATATACAGATACAGACACATATATATATATATACACACATGCAATGGTATACTATTCAGCCATAAAGAAATCCTCCATTTGAAACAACATGGACGGCAGTTCTGATAAGTGAAATAAATCAAAGACAAATACTGTATGATCGTATTTATTTGTGAAATCCAAAAACAAAATAAACTCATGAAAAAAAAAATCATGCATCGTGCTCATGGTTCCCAGAAGCAGAGAACTGGTGGGAGGAAATACAGAATGGAGGTTGTCAAAAGGTACAAACTTCCAGTTATAAGATAAATAAATACAAAACAGGTAATGTACAACAAAAACTCATATACCACAATAGCAAATAATCAAACTATAATATGGACTAAGGAACTGAATAGACATTTATCCAAAAAAGATATACAAATGACCAATAGGCACATGACAAGTTACTCAACATTACAAAAGATGTAAGGTACAGGATGACCAAAATTAGCCCAGCTGTAGGATGTATATCAAAGTTGTTAAGGCAGTAAATCCTACAAATATTCATCGCAAGAAGAAAAACTTTTTTCTGGTAATCATTTCATAATGCATGTAAGTCATATCACTACCCTGCAAACTCTGATATCATACAACAAGAAAAATATTTAAAAGGTAAAAACTAAAAGTGCAAAATTATCAAAGAGGACAAACTACTACTGTTTTACCTTTAGAATTATTTTATTAAATCTTAAAGGTGCAACAGTTTCTTAACTCTGCACATGAACTAATTTTCTTTAGAAGAATGATGTTATGTCTCATCACACCATGATTCTAGCTAATAGTTTTTCAAAATTTTGAGAAAAGTCTTGAAAAAGGATTCAAATATCATCCAAAACTTTGAAATTTAACATTATCAAAGAGGGGATGCTTCCACATTCTTACAGAGACCGCTGGAGAGACAACAATTCAAAAGCTAAGAAACGGTCTCAAAAGCATTTTTTCATAGTCTTTCCTCCACAGGAAGGTATTGTTCTTACATAATCGAGTCTACTCACACAATGGCTCTCTGTACCTGCTCTGGTGTCTTCTGCCATATCACTGCATATTTATGCATGACTGAGATAAGAGTTTCCCGAACGCTGTTATTTCGATAACCTAAAGCTCTTCTGTTACCTCTGGGCTCTCAACGTCTCCTATTTATACAGCCAAGCCCACGGCAAATAGAAGCTCAGTATCGGCTGGTCACTGCATAACGCCCACGTCTTCCACCGCCTCCTGGACCATAGTTTCCTCCACCATATGATCCTCCCACATTCCTGCTACCACTCAGTTTTCCAGTCTTCAGTAAATCGTACTTAGAAGGTTTCTGCTAATAATTTCCCAAATCATTGTAATTACGACTTCCATAATTTCTTCCTCCATAGCTGTCAAAACCACCTCCGGAGCCCCCATCCAGGTCGCCATATCGAGATCCTCTACCACCGTATCCTCCTTGTCCTCCTCCATAACCAGGGCCAACCCCCAAATTGCCACCTGCAGATCCTCCTCCACACCCATGATAGCCATCCCCAAATGTATGTCCTCTTCCATATCCATCAGATCTTCCTCCAAGTTTCCTTCCTCGTCTTGGTCCTGCTCCAACATTTCCACCACCACCAGGAGGGTCTCCAAAACCGACGTTGCCTCCTCTTCCACCTCTAGAACTTTGGACTCCCTGCATTTTAGGTTGAGACAAGGCCTTTCTTACTTCTGCATGATGACCATTGATGCTATGGTCTTTCTGCAACACAAGCTTATCCATGGGATCATGGTCATTAAAAGTAACAAATCCAAAGCCTCTTTTCTTTCCAGACTCCCTATCGGTAATGATCTCAATGGCATCGATTTTTCCGTATTTCTCAAAGTAATCTCTAAGATGATGCTCCTCAGTATCTTCTTCAATTCCACCAACAAACAGCTTCTTCACAGTCAAGAAAGCGCCCCGCTGTCCAGAATCCTCTCTTGGGACAGCACGTTTGGGTGCAACAGTTTTCCCATCAATGGACTGAGGTCTGGCAGCCATGGCAACATCCACCTCAGCCATGGATGAAAACGTGACAAAACCAAATCTTCCTGGTTTTTGGCTGGCAGGATCCCTTACTAACACACAGTCTGTAAGGTTTCCCCGTTGCTTGTAGTAGTTCCTCAGACTTTCTTCCGTGGTTTCAGAGCTTAAGCCACCAATAAAGAGTTTACAGAATTGTTCTTTTTCTTTCTTACTCCTCTCCAAAGCAACAGATGTTGAAGTTTTCTTCATCGCAGGCTTACTCGCTTGAGCCATTTTCCCGAAGCTGAGGGGGATGAGGGAGATCTCCGAAGACTAACATGAACCGGAGGGTCCCAGCCCCGCGGTGAGAACCGAACCTCCGCTGCTCCAGCAGCAACACCTGTAGGAGCACCTCCACCGGGGACCTGGTGATGTGCTACTGCTCTGGAGCCGCTGCCACCCTTGAACCAATCTTGAGCAACTTTCAGTTTTTCTGCACAACATCATTTTGAACCGAGTGACCTTTCCTGATCCAGTAATCAAACTTCTTATTACATTTCCTCTACATTGATTTTTTTTTTTCTGAACTTTTAATTTTCTCTGCATTGTTATCTCTTTTTGATACAGTTTTCCTCACTAAATTGGATATTCAATGAAGAGATCACTAATGTGGACTTTAAAGTTTTACACCAACATACTTACCTATTGCTTTGCCCTTACAATGAGTTCAGATATCTTTTTTGAAAGAAACTATTCAGACTACAAAAAGGATTTTTCTAAATTTTACAAATAAATTCACTTAGCTACAATCATGTAATGATATAATCTCTTTTGTGGTAGACTGCAATCAATTGTCATTAGGATTCCAAATCCTTTGTCTAATCCATAAGACTCTATGATCAAAATAATATCTTTAAAATTTACATTTAATCAGTACACCTTTCCTCTTAAGTCTCTTTTTTTTTTTTTTTTAAGTCTTTATTTATTTATTTATTTATTTATGGCTGTGTTGGGTCTTCGTTTCTGTGCGAGGGCTTTCTCTAGTTGTGGCAAGTGGGGGCCACTCTTCATCGCGGTGCGCGGGCCTCTCACTATCGCGGCCTCTCTTGTTGCGGAGCACAGGCTCCAGACGCGCAGGCTCAGTAATTGTGGCTCACGGGCCTAGTTGCTCCGCGGCATGTGGGATCTTCCCAGACCAGGGCTCGAACCCGCGTCCCCTGCATTGGCAGGCAGATTCTCAACCACTGCGCCACCAGGGAAGCCCTCCTCTTAAGTCTCTTATCTGTCCTCAAAGATATTTTTTAAAGGGGAAATCAGTTCATTCCTTTTCTTCTACCATAATTATTAATACTATCCTTTTCATTACTCAAGATATCCCAGTTTTCAGGGAAAATTACTTGATCCTCCTAATGATAGAGCACCTAATATACGCGAAGTTGTGTCCAAAAACCCAGGGTTCAGAATTTCACTTAACAAAGTCATTGCCCCAGTTTATTTGGATCTTGGTGAGAGGAGAGGGGTAATATACTAATGAATGTCTAATCTAGTGTTAGGTATAAGAAGTGTTGTGGTAAATAGTAAGGTCCACATTGAGACAGAGAATGAGGGAAATATGGGGGAAGTGAAATAAGGGATAAAGGGAGGAAGAAATTAAATAAAATTACTGATGATGAAGAGTTTAGGGAAAACCTAACTGAGGACATATACGAGAAGAAAACTTAATTTTTAAAAAAAGAAAGAAAGAAAAAAAGATCAAGCACAGTGTGGGTAAAGAATTTTTCAGAGAACAACAGAGCAGAGACAAATATACTTCCACTTCCTAGTGATGTCAATATTTTTTTTTAAATCTCTCCTGTTATTCCAAGAAAGCTTCAAATACAAAAATATACAAAACCCTGAGTATTTTGTAATATTAATACTTAGGATATAACTTACAATAACATAACTTCTTTTAAGAGCTAACTTAAATAGATTTTACCAAAAAAAAAAAAATACAAATGAACATTCTTGCCTCAATACAGATGCCACACTCACCGGAACAGGCTGATTTGTGAAAGAGGTCAATGCTGGTTCCCCCGGTTCCAAGAGCTGTCCTGTGACCCACTCCTGAGATGCAGACAGCCTGTGGCTTGCAGACAAAAGCAATGACTTCTGCCTCTGATTCCCCTTTTATAGAGCAAATGGGTAATCCAGTCCGTGGGTAATTCAGAGACACACCCTATCTCATATCAAAGGGATTTGAGAGATTCCTCAATCTTTATACACTAATGCAAAAATATGGGGTTATTAACACTGTCAGAAAGTATCCAAGGTGAAAAAATGTAATACATCTGTGTATGGGGTGGTATTTGCAGTTTCTATCAACGTGTTAACATTTCCTTTTTCTCCCACTATGGACACAGTCAACAAAAATAGGAATGGAAATTCTATATATAAAGCTTTCCAGAAACAGATGTTTTAATAGCAAAAAAAAAAAAAAAAAGAGACTGTTTAAATGTTTATCAATAATAGAATATCCACAATGTTTGTTGACAAGTCTGTAATGTCTATATCACACAGCCATTCTAAAAAACAAAAATTAATGTTTTGTGCATTTACCTTTCAACTAATTCCTGGTAAATTTGACATGAATTCAACTACCTTACTCTTTCCTTACCCTTTGACTTAAATAGTCTCTTTATTCCCTTTACTTCATTGACTAGGGTTTAACTCTTTTATTAATCCATTTTTTCTCTTGAAACTTGTTAGTCGAAATTATATACACATCATTGTGTAGTTATATTAGTGATTAAATGATGAATCCTTCCCTTAATAATCTAATACAGATAATTACTTTTAGCACCTTTCCCAAATGCTAATACCTTAGAACACTTTCAATACCATTTTAACTTTCCTGAATTTCTATTACTGTTGTCTTGCATTTTAATGCCACAAGTATTTTAATGTCCATGAGATGTATCTAGAATTGTTTTATAAAACAAAATTTATTCATATTTATTTCTAAATGAGCCTTTCCTTTCCTCTTCATTTTTTCCTGCATTCCTGGTTTTCAGTCTGGGATTATCTTCCTGTGGACTTAATAACTCACTCTAGTATTTTGTCTAATGCAGTGCTGCTAACAATGAAATGTTTCATTTTACATTTTTTAAGACATCTTTATTTGGGGCAATATTGATGCTGGGTATAGAATTCTGGTTTGTCAGGAGTTTCTTCGGCACTTCAAAAATGGTGCCCTGTGGATATCAAATTTTTATTTATGTTTAGACATCACCAGTTAGCCTTTTTTGTGCTTATTTGGTCTCTGTATTCTCTCAAATCTTTTACATTAATGTTGGTTTTTAGACCATAGTGTAGCATATCAATTCTTGTGTATTTACTTGACTCAGGGAATGTTGAGTTAGTTGCATCCGTGGGTTGATGTCTTTCATCAGTTTGAAGCACACTCATGTATTTTCACCTCTGATATCTGTTCCTCCCCCACTTTCTCTCTATTCCCCTTTTAATCACATCCCACTTCTCTTTTAGCTCTGTTTTTAGTTTTCCTATATTGCTCATTCTTGGCTTTTGCTGGCATATTTGCTCTTGAACTATCTTGCAGTTTAGTAATCTGGTCTATCGCTGGAATCAATACCTTCTTAATTACTAAATTCTTAATTTTAGTTCTAACAAAAACACTATACCCAGCTTTAAGTTTTGAAAAGGATAAGTTTTGTAATGAGGAGAAAATATATTCCCTTTAATACAATAAAACTCAAATACATAGGGGGAAATTGTAACTTAGATCATATTAAGATATATTAGGAATCAGTATTTATCAAAATTCACAAGAAGGACATAGGGGGTGGAAACCCTGTGTGTGGGGAGAGATAAGCGTTACATACATCTGGTAATATACATGAAGTCAAATAACGTAAATATAGTAGTTCTGTCAAATGAAACACACGACTGAAAACCCCCTGGAAAAATAGGCCAAACTCTCTAATAAGTACTCCGTAAAAGAGAATAAACTAATACTCTGTGTGAATGTTCTCTTACAACTGTAAATCATATGAAATCTCCATAGAGATCAAATAAAACAGGGTCAAATTTAACTTTTAAATTGACATGTGCTGTAAGCATAAAATACTATATTTCAAGGCTCAGAAAGAAGAAAGGGATATAACATATCTTGTTCTTCGTTCTGATGTGGACTACATTTTGAAATGTTAATATATCAGTTTTTTTGGTTAAATACAAATGTTATAAAAACTAGTTTCCTCTGCTTATGTTTATATTCTTTAATGTGGGTTCTATAAAATTTTAAACTACGTAGGTCACCTTGTTATGTTTCTATTGGTGTTGGCTGGATAAAGCCATGTGTGATGGTCAGTATTTTGTGACTGTGCTAAGGGATACCCAGTTAGTTAATTAAGCATTATTTTGGGTGTGTTCTTGAGGGTTTTCTGGAAGAGGTTAGCATTTGATTGGGTAGACTGAGTAAACAGATCCACCCTGTCCAATATGAATGTGTTTCACCCAGTTTTCTGAGGGCCCAAATGGAACAAAAAAGGTGAAGGAAGGGCGAATCCATTCACTCTTCCTTAGCTGGGACATCCATATTTTCCTGACCTTGGAAATCAGATTTCCTAGTTCTCATGACTTCAGACTTAGACTCAATTATACCACCAGCTTTTCTGGTTCTCCATCTTGGAGATGGCAGTTTCTGGGACTTCTCCACCTCATAACCCTGTGACCCAATCCATGTAATAAATTACCAGATATATACAAAAACTTTTGTTGAACTGATCAATTTTATATTTTAAACAGATGATTGAGACTAGAATCTTATAATTGGATTAGGTGGAGAAAGAATTTGGAATCTTAAGCTCTATTTGCCAACTTACTGTAGTGTATCACTGAAAAGATGACATCTTTGCATAAATATAGGTAGCAGATGGATTTTTAAATCTTTGAGAAAGTAAATTTTAGTCTTTGAATAATTTATTACATAAATCTGTCTGGATTTGACCAGACACTGGATGATGACATTTATCTTTCTGTCCTTGTCTCACATCTGCTTCATAATGTTCCAAAATCCTGGTCTTAACGTGTGGTGCCTGTTGTGCTTCAACATCACCTGGGAATCTCTTAGAAATGAAAATTCTCCATTCCCACCCCAGACCTATTTGAGTTGAGGTCCAGTAACCTGAGGTTTAAAAACCCTCTAGACAATTGTGATGCACTCTATACTTTGAGACACATTTCTCCAGGGAGAGAAGAAGGGCAGAATCTCCAAATGAGCTAAGAACATTCTCCATGGATGGCAGACTTTGTTCCCATTTTGCTCAAATTTCACAATTTATGTTATTTTTAGAAAGCTCAAAAAAAAAAAAAAATGCCCCAACTTCACAGGGGATACAAAAGACCATGAAACTGAGGCAAAGCAGAAAAACATGGTTTGAGTTCTAGACACCTAGTAAGGCTGATGAGCTGCATATTCCAGAGGTCAGTTAATGGAATAATTTCCCAGACCAACTTTTGTAGCTTTGATTTTGGAACCTTAACAATGATCATACTCCAAGGAGGAGTGTTTTCCACTTGCAGAACCTTGACAGGAATCTCATTGACTTCACTGCCACACTAGATCCAGAGTCAAGGAAATTCATTGACCTGGCTCACAGCATAGAACACAAAATAAACATGTTTACTCAATAAATGTTTACTCAGTAAACATGTGATAAGTGAATAATTGGTGGCTTCTTAATTCACAGAAGCCAGACAGAGAGGTAGCTTCACTAGGTCAGGAAAGCAAATAATTCCTTTATATTTGCAATGTTTCACTTTTTTAGTATTGTAATGTGAACAGTTAGTATAATATTTTATTAAAATTGCATTCTGAAAATTTTTCAAAAACCTCCAAATCTGAAAGTATAGAAAACTAACTTCTGTGAACCCACCACTTCCTTCAAATATTGTCGACTAATCAACAGTCTGGCCTTGTTTATCCTTACATCCACTTCCCAATAATTAACCAGCTGCTTATTGCTGAGAGCACATCAGCAATATTTCACTGAAATATTTCAGTTTCTCTTCCAGATGAGAACTTTTAGAACACAAGCACAACAACATTATCACACACAAAAATAAAAATAAGTTGTTTCCGTAATCAATCATCTAGTCAGTATACAGAGGTTCTAGTTTTTCAACGTTGTTTCTTGAGTTTACATTTTATCAACATTTGAGTCAGGATTTTATTAAAACCCATATCTTGCAATTGGCTGATCTGTTTCTGAAGTTATTTTTAATGTCTGTAGTTCATAATTCTTGGAGTACAGCTGGGATATCTGTGTGGGTGTGCACCAATGTGTGAATTATTAATTGAAGGAATCAAGGTGTCTTGCAAAGTTTACTGTAGTTTGGGTTTTGGTCCTTGCCACCCATTTACCTTTTTCCTCTGCCATTCACCATCTCATGAAAGTCATTGTTGAAATTAGAGGCTCATGTTCAGTTTGGGGGTTTTAGCTATATACACTCATATGTGGT
Source organism: Balaenoptera musculus (assembly GCF_009873245.2). Lineage (NCBI taxonomy): Eukaryota > Metazoa > Chordata > Mammalia > Artiodactyla > Balaenopteridae > Balaenoptera > Balaenoptera musculus. The sequence goes on from NC_045787.1 coordinate 157,178,756, forward strand.
GTTACAGCCATTCATCAGAAGACAATACAATGTCTTCATTGCAGTTTTTAAATTTTAGGAATTTCTGACAGTTTTATGCATTTCCTAGTTCCTTGCTGTTCACAAACTGAAACATTCAAAATATATTATCCTATCTCCCTTTTTTATGTAGAATCACTATGTTCTTTTTAATTTATTTTATTGAAGTACAGTTGATTTACAATATTGTGTTAATTCCTGCTGTACAGCAAAGTGATTCAGTTATACATATATATATATTCTTTTTCATATTCTTTTCCTTATGGTTTATTACAGGATATTGAATATATTCAATAGTTCCCTGTGTTATACAGTAGGACCTTATTGTTTATCCATTCTCTATATGATAGTTTGCATCTGCTAATCTGCAACTCCCAATCTATCCCTCCCCCACCCCCACTTCCCCTCGGCAACCACAAGTCTGCAAGTCTGTTCTCTATGTCTGTGAGTCTGTTTCTGTTTCCCAGATAAGTTCATTTGTGTCATATTTTAGATTCCACATATAAGTGATATCATATGGTATTTGTCTTTCTCTTTCTGACTGACTTCGCTTAGTATGATAATTTCTAGGTCCATCCATGTTGCTGCAAATGGCATTATTTCATTCCTTTTTATGGCTGAGGAGTATTCCATTGTACATATGTACCACATCTTCTTTATCCATTTGTCTGTGAATGGACATTTAGGTTACTTCCATGTCTTGGCTATTGTGAATAGTGCTGCTATGATCACTGGGGTACATGTGTCTTTTTTTGTTTGTTTTTTTTGTTTTGTTTTTTTTTCATGTGTCTTTTTGAATTATAGTTTTGTCCAGATATATGCCCAGGAGTGGGATTGCTGGCTGGAATCATTATATTATTTATGCCTTCAAACTTCCATATTGGAAGCACATTAATTGCATAATACATACCCATAAAAATGGCCACAGTGAAAATTGCTGACGATACTAAAGGCTGTTTAAGCCATGGAGCAACTGGAGCTCTCATCCATTGCTGGTGGGAGTGCAAAATAGTACAATCACTTGAGATATTGGTGCAGTATTTTCTTTTATACTATTATATCACACAACAATTGATGCAACTTTCCCACTCAAGATAGTTGCTTTGCAGGAGTAAAAACTTACATTCATGAAACCTGCAGGTAGAAATGCTTCTTAGAAGCTCAATTTGTAATTGCCAAAACCTGGATGGTACTCCAACATCCTTCACTGCATGAATGGATAATCAACAGGACCCGTTACTACAGTGGGATACCCCTCAAAAATAAATGCAACGTGGTTTTCTTTAAATCTAATTTCAATTTTAACAAGTGTAAATTTACTGTATGTATTGGAAAAGTTATAACATGTAAACAATAATAATATTGTATTGGCCAAAATGTTCATTCTGTTTTTCCATAAGATGGCTCTAGTAGCACTTGGTTGCCTTTAACTTCATTCGAAACAGTTTTGTTAGATTGTATTGTGAAAGCTGTTATATCAGTGTGCATTCCAAAAAAACTTATCAAAATTGGTGAATTTTTGTGTAGCCATTTTAATATTGAAGATGGAAGAAAAAAGCAATATTTTCGGCATATTATGCTTTAATATTTCAAGAAAGGTAAAAAAGCAACTGAAATGCAAAAAAAAAGATTTGTGCAGTGTATGGAGAAGGTGCTGTGACTGATCGAACATGTCAAAAGTGGTTTGCAAAGTTTCGTGCTGGAGATTTCTCGCTGGATGATGCTCCACGGCTGGGTAGACCGGTTGAAGTTGATAGCGATCAAATCAAGACATTAATTGAGAACAATCAATGTTATACCACGCAGGAGATAGCCGACATACTCAAAATATCCAAATCACGTGTTGAAAATCATTTGCCCCAGCTTGGTTATGTTCATCACTTTGATGTTTGGGTTCCACATAAGTTAATCGAAAAAAACCTTCTTGACCGTATTTCCACATGCGATTCTCTACTTAAACATAATGAAAATGTTCCGTTTTTAAAACAAATTGTGACAGGTGATGAAAAGTGGATACTGTACAATAACATGGAATGGAAGAGATCATGGAGCAAGCGAAATGAACCAACCACACCAAAAGCCGGTCTTCATCCAAAGAAGGTGATGTTGTGCATATGGTGGGATTGTAAGGGAGTCCGCTATTATGAGCTCCTTCTGGAAAACCAAATGATTAATTCCAACAAGTACTGCTCCCAAGTAGACCAACTTAAAGCAGCACTTGTCGAAAATCGTCCAGAATTAGTCAACAGAAAACGCATAATCTTCCATCAGGATAACGCAAGACCGCATGTTTTTTTGATGACCAGGCAAAAACTGTTACAGCTTGGCTGGGAAGTTCTGATTCATCCACCGTATTCACCAGACATTACATCTTTGAATTTCCATTTATTTCGATCTTTACAAAATTCTCTTAATGGAAAAAATTTCAATTCCCTGGAAGACTGTAAAATGCACCTGGAACAGTTCTTTGCTCAAAAAGATAAAAAGTTTTGGGAAGATGGAATTATGAAGTTGCCTGAAAATGGCAGAGGGTAGTGGAACAAAAAGGTGAATACATTGTTCAATAAAGTCCTTGGTGAAAACGAAAAATGTGTCTTTTATTTTTACTTAAAAACCAAAGTCACTTTTTGGTCAACCCAATAGTAATAATAAAATCCCGAGTATCTGTATCCGTGAAATAAAGTATATTTTGTATCAAAAAAAATTACTAGGGACAAAAAAGCACATTACCTGATGATAAAAAGTCAGTCCACCAAGAACATAGTGATTACAACAGAGAATCAAAATATTGGGTTGGCCAAAAAGTTCCTTCGGGTTTCTGTACGCTCTTATGGAAAAACCCGAACGAACGGCCAACCTAATACATGAAACAAAAAAATGATATATCATGATATTGTGCATCTTAAAAAGAAAAGAAACCACATCGTACAACCTAAGTAATATAATTTTAATTTGTCAATCCTACCTTAATAAAGCTGGAAAAAAAGAGTGAGACACATCAAAACATAACATGGTTTCCTTGATATATTGTTCATAGCTATGAGACAAAGCAAGTATTTAAAATGGTAAAATCTATGTTGTGAGTATGCAGGTGTTCACCTAAAATTCTTTGAGGTTTTCTGTACTTTTGAAAATATTCACGATAAAATCAAGATCTAAAAAAATAACTGACATAACTGAAAGTAAAAATAGAGTAATCCAAAATTATAACTGGAGACTTCAGTACCCCCCCTCAGGAAGTGACAGTGTTACTCAACAAAAAGTCAGCAAGAATATAGAAAAACTGAGCAACTATCAAACATCAGTATCATGTTGACATTTATAGAACACTGGGTTGAAATTTATAGTACACTCCATTCAACAACATCAGAATACACGTTACTGTCAAGCCCCCATAAAACATCCACCAAAATAGAACATATTCTGGGCCATTAAAAAAACACTCAAGAAATATAAAAGAATTGAAATCATACAGAGAATGTTCACTGACTATGATGGAACCAATTTCAAAGCAATAACATAAAAATGACTAGAAAATCTCCAAATAATTGGAAATTATTCAACACACTTATAAATAACCTATGGTAAAAATTGAAACCCTCAAAAAAAATTTTTTTAAATAGACAAAAGTAATGAACATGAAAATACAGCACTTCAAAGTTTGTAGAATGGAAATAAAATAGTGCTGAGAGGGAAAATTATTGCACTATATGCTTATGTTAGAAGAGAAGAAATGTCTGAAATCAATAATCTGAGCTCTGCCTCAGGAAATTTTAAAAAGAAGAGAAGAGTAAATTTGGAGGATTGGAAGGAAGGTAATCATAAAAATAATGACAAATCAATGAATTCTAAACAAATACAACGGGGACTTCCCTGGTGGCACAACGGATAAAGACTCTGTGCTCCCAGTGCAGGGAGCCTGGGTTCAATCCCTGGTCAGGGTACTAGATCCCACATGCATGCCACAACTAAGAGTTTGCATGCCACAACTGGGGAGTCCATGTGCGGCAACTAAGGAGCCTTGGAGCTGCAACTAAGGAGCCCACCTCTGCAACTAAGGAGCCCACCTGCCGCAGCTAAGACCCAGCAACCAAATAAATAAATATTTTTTAAATAAATTAACAAATACAATAGAGAAAAGGAAACACATTATGATGAAGTAATATGGCAGGAAATAAAATCCCTGATTAAGTAGAGATGTACCATCTTTATCAATGGTTACAGTATTGGAAATAGCTGATTTTCACCCAAAATATTCGATTTAATGTAATATAGTTAAAACCATAATGTAATTTTTAGAAAGTAAAGATGTAGATTCTCAAATTCACAAGGAAGGGAATTTTTCAAGGAGAACTAAGACATTTTGGGTGGGGGAACATGAGAGAGAGTATGGAAAATAGTAATATACCAAAATAATCTCCAGAGTTCATTATCAGAGGAAAAAACCAAAATATTGAATAAGAATACAGAGGCTCTAGAATCAATCCCTTGTTAGTATAGAGGCTTACTATTTGATAAAGTTGCCATTTCGTTTAGAATCTGCCTGCTTTGCATACCCTGTGAAACTGCACACAACATGTGATACCATAAGAAAAATAAACCCTGTGGCTGTAAAATGCCTTAATCCCTGCTGTCCTTTAGAGCTCTCTAAGACAGAGATCCCCACGAGGCTGCTGACTGACATCAACTAGACATGTAAGTTTCCTCACTGACCACCTCCCCTCTCTCTAGTGACAGTTCCCTTGCCCTTCTACCCTTCTGAGTAGTGATTTCCGTGCCATAACCTCTTCAAAATGTCATGCTCCCAGGTACCTCCCCTGCATACATACTGGTCCAAGTGTTGCCTAGTAAAGCTTGTGTGTGCTACTGCCACCTTGTGTGTGGTCATATCTTTTTTCTTGCTCAACCCTGAAATCTTTCAAAACCTTTATGCTGGGTTGGACTGGCATGGCAACATATGAGAAATAGGTAGTCAGGAAGAACAACTAGTCTTGGCTTGAGCCCATTTCTTCCTCCTACCAGGGCAACTTTGAGGACACTCCTGGACATGTTTATCCTTCAATGCCTCATTTGAGAACTTGCCTGAGGAGCAATTTGCCCACTAACATTTTTTTCCAATTTACCCAATTTTCTCATTTAATAAGACTTACTTTATGAATAATTCCTTTCAAGTATAGTTTTATTCAAGAGTATATTTAAAGCAAGCAAAGCCAGATTCTGTTCTGGCGTCATTAAGAGTCAATGTCATAATAAAAAACAGGGGGGAGGGAGGTGAGGTTCTGAATAGGACTAAATCAAAAGAGACTAAAAAGTCAATAACCTAATTGATATAGGAAGGTGGATTGAATCCTAGTTTGAAAAAAGCCACCTACAAGAAGGAAATATTTGAAGACAGTTGGAATACAGTAAGTCCCCTACACACGAACCTTGAAGTTGCGAACTTTCAAAGATGTGAACATGGGTTTGCGTGTCCAGTCATGTAAGTTAGTTCATGTGTCTGGCGTACATTGTCATGTACGTGTATCCTCTACAAGTGGTTGTGCTTTTGTGTACTTTACTGTACAATACCGTATACAGTACAGTAGCACAGCATCTTTATTTCAAGCCCAGGATGTCTGGAAGCAAGCGTAAAAGCAGCGGTGATGTAGCTGGTACAGTGAAGAAGCACCAAGGGATAACAATGGGAAAAAAAGTGAAAATAATTGAGAGAGTGGAGGCCAAAAGATGTTTTTTATGTATTATTTGTGTGAAAAGTATTATAAGTCTATTACAGTACAGTACTATATAGCCAATTGTGTTAGTTGGGTACCTAGGCTAACTTTGTTGGACTTATCAACAAATTGGACTCCCCAGTGGCTTTAACAGAAGTGTTTTATAGATAGAGGAAGAGGGTCACGCTGCACAATTCTCTGATTGGTGGATGGTGAGGTAACAGGGTGGTATTTCAGGAGTTAACAGCATCAACTTTCTGGTTCCAGCCACTCTGGGGTCCATGTGTTTGTGGTCAGCATGCAGTTAACTTCTTCCACCTGGTGGGAGTTTTATTATCAGAAAAACAACTCAAAGATACAGTTCAGATTATTATATATACCCTTGAGGAGGAACTCAGGTCCTTGACTTTGTTTTCTGGCTAAACTATTATTATTTTGTCTTGCTTGACCCTTTTCCTTTGTTTCAGCATTCTCCCCCTTCTCTTATTAAATTTGCTCTTTGGAACTCCGGGAAGGTCTAGGAGGCTAAAGATTTTCTACAATATAAACATCAGGTGGGGGATACAGGGGTCTGTCCCCTGTAAAGTCCCCACAGGCTCTGCTTGGCTTGATACAGACTGAATATTAGATGATACCAAAATAGTCTCAACTTTTGAAGCGTGGTATTGGTATTATGGTTACACAGGACAATGTCCTGATTCTGGGTGATTCATGCTGAAATATTTAATGGTGAAGTGTCATGATATTTTCAACTTTCAAATGGTTCAGAAAAAAATTATATCTACATCTACATGCAGTCAGTTCTGCTATAATGCTTGTTTGAAAACATGATATTTTTCTGGGTATTGATAAATTTGGAAACAATTTGAACATAATGTAGATTTCATGTTTGCTTATGTGCAATTTCACCTGCAAGGCACACAAGAGAAACTGGAGTTAACTGCAGAAAACTGCACCCAGGTGAACCTAGCTGCTCAGAAATACACAGAACACATGCGCACAGCTCAAGACACTGCCAGCTCATTCAGTGCCTCTCAGGTGTTATGAGGGATCCCTATATCCATCTGGGTTCTGACTTTCTGTGTGATTTTAGGTAACTCTCCTTCCACCTCTTCATTATAACTCACAAGTGTCAATCCTTGTGATGATCACTTCTACAAGCAAAGGACAGGCCTCTTTCAAGGTAAAGTGCTCTGTTTCTTGCAGTGCTTTTGTATTTCTTAACCATTCAATATATGTAAAATGCTGTTTTATTAGATTCCTTTTTTTTTTTTTTTTTTTTAATTTTTTTTATTTAATTTATTTATTTATTTATGGCTGTGTTGGGTCTTCATTTCCGTGCGAGGGCTTTCTCCAGTTGCGGCAAGTGGGGGCCACTCTTCATCGCGGTGCGCGGGCCTCTCACTATCACGGCCTCTCCCGTTGCGGAGCACAGGCTTCAGACACGCAGGCTCAGTAATTGTGGCTCACGGGCCTAGCCGCTCCGCGGCATGTGGGATCTTCCCAGAGCAGGGCCCGAACCCATGTCCCCTGCATCGGCAGGCGGATTCTCAACCACTGCGCCACCAGGGAAGCCCAGATTCCTTTTTTTTTAATGTCAGTGACAAGTTTTGAGTGTTGAACCCCACCCAATCCCATTTTTCCCATAAGCCCGGTGGCTTTCACTGTGTGATTATGCATAATATTGGTTAGGAACACCTATGAAAAAGTCTTGTTTAAAAGCAAACTTCCCTGGAGGGGGCAAGTTCCAGCCCACTGGCTGAAACTCATTATGTTCAATCACGTGACCTTCTGCCCTGTTGTCACTCAGGGAAAGCGGGTGGGTTCTCATGAATTGTCCAATCAGGGGCGCAGCACGGGAAGGTGGGTGGGGCAACACTTAGGCGACCGCTTAGAGGCTCCTGTAGGTGCTCAGCGTCGCGTTTCATCTGCTCTCCCGGGTCCCAGGTGTCTCTCTGCAGCGTATATAATGCTGTGAACTGCAGAGGCGGCAAGAGTGGAAGGGAGGACCCCAGGGGGACCCCAGAAGCCAGCAAATGGTGAGTTGAGGGGCCAGGTGTCCCAGACAGGGAGGAGGGGTTGAGTCGGAACCTGACACTGTGGGACCCGGACCCTGCTGCGGTCAACTCCGGAGTCTGCAGACCCAAGTCCGCCCGGGGCTCAGCTCAGACCTAAGCCCCCTCCAGCTCTCAGCGCGGGGGCTGGGCCAGCAGCCGAGACTTCGGGCGTCCTGTCCCATCACTGTGCGTGGTGACTTTGGCCGCGGAGCCTCTCTGGGCAGCTTTGCGCCCGCAACCTGTCTCTCCTCAGATTGTGCATTGACCTCGGGTAGAGTCTTCAGACTCTGTGTCTGGTCTTTAAGTGTGGGTGGAGCTTTAGTCTGTGGGGACCCCAGTGCCACCTTTCTCCCCAAGAGGACCCGTTTTCTCCGGAGTTTTCCAAATGTTTGGGGAAGCAGAGTCTCAAATCCACGAACCTGTCACCCCAGCCTAGCTCTTCCTAGGGCTGGCATTAAATCCATAAATTCCAGGTCCCTCCCCGCCTTCCCAAAGCCAACTGCGTCTCTAATTCACAGCATCATTATCAACTATTTGTCCTCCGTGGTGCATGTCAAACAGACGCGGTATTTCTTTTTCCAGGGAGGAAAATTTATGCGTTCATTTATTTAATAATAAAATCAATAGTATTATTAATGGAAATAAAAAGTATTTAATGCTCACCATACATCACGGACTGTGCAAACACCTTACCCAGATCTCATTTAATCCTAACACCTAATAAATATTAAGCTCACTTTTTAGAAGCAAACATTGAAGGATCCAAGAAGTTAAATCCTTACACAAGGTCCCACAGCTACTCTTTGGCAGAGGGGGATGCAGAATTTTGTCATTTTCCCACAGCCAATGAATGGCTCATGTTTAAAGGTGTAGTTTTTGGTTTGTGGATACTTTACCATGAGAGGAAAGCAGAGAATAACCACCTGTAACTAGGCTGTATGAAATCCTTGGGTGTCTCCCCCCAGAGTCTTTCCTGGGCACAGACATCCTGTATCCTATGGGAAGCCCATGGGTGTAGCTACCCCTTGAGAAATGTTCCTGCTCCTCCATGGGTTTGTCACCCTAAAAAGTTTTATTCACTTTTTAGTCACCGTTTTACAGTAACTGTAAACTAAAGAGAGAGGTGAATTTCAGAAAAGTAAAGTGTAACATTAGTACATGGCCTGTGTTAAAATTTGTTTCCCTTTTTTCCTACCCTTAGTGGGTGTTTCTGAAGTCTATTTCTTACTTTTGGGTGCTTTCGAATGTATCAATAATTCCAGGGCTTAGGCTTGCAGAGCAGAAGTGCTCAAGTATGATTGTTTACAAAACAGTTTCTTGCCATGGAAATAATAACCAGCATCATTATTTTCTGGAATCAATAGATACTTGTGGCTTTTCTTGTTGAGCTAGCAGAATGCCTTACAATCTTCTTTTTTTTTTTTCCTTCTTCATTTTCCACGAAGTGTTGTGTTGCTGTCTTTGCATTTGAAGAAACAGTCACCTCCTCCAGTTTTTACTGACTGGCTTTGGGAGAGAAACACCTCTACCATTAAACCCAGATAGGATATTCTGAGCTTCTCTCAGGCTTTTTCTGTGGATACCCACTTCATGCCTCTTGTTCCCTCTTTTGGACAGAATTCTTAAGATTCTATGCCTTCCCTTGATCCCTCACATCCAGGCTGGATGCTGTGTTTGCTTCCCCTGAAATGCTCACGTTTGTATGTCTTCCCAATCCCACCTAGTCAAGCCGGCTACATGTGTGTGCTTATGAGCTACATGTGTGTGCTTATGAGCTACAGGTGTGTGTTTACTGTGCAGTCTTGCGCTCCTCATCTGGGGGTCATGTGAGGAGCCAGACATAGGGTGTGGGTTGACGTATATGGAGCACTGGGTGTGCCCATGGGCCAGTTGGAAGTGTCTGCAGGCAGAGTATCCCAAGCAGCTGGTGTGCAAGGCTCCTGATGGATTCAGCGAGCAATTAGTAGGGTCTGCAGCCCTTTTTTGGATTTCCAAGCCCTGGTTGGTGTGAGTCCTCATGACTTCCTGGTACCAGCATTCCAGCCACTCATCCATGCTGACCCCCTTGGTATTCTTTTTTTTTTTTTAATTAAGTAATTAATTTTTGGCTGCGTTGGGTCTTCGTTGCTGCGCGTGGGCTTTCTCTAGTTGCGGCGAGCGGGGGCTACTCTTCGTTGCGGTGCGTGAGCTTCTCATTGCGGTGGCTTCTCTTGTTGCGGAGCAGGGGCTCTAGGGCACGTGGACTTCAGTAGTTGTGGCGCACGGGCTCTAGAGCGCAGGCTCAGTAGTTGTGGCGCACGGGCTTACTTGCTCCACGGCATGTGGGATCTTCCCCGACCAGGGCTCGAACCCATGCCCCCTGTATTGGCAGGTGGATTCTTAACCACTGTGCCACCAGGGAAGCCCAGCTTTGTGTTTTTTTTGTAATCCACTGGGACAGGTTTTATTTTGTTTCACTTATTGTATTTAGACCACTGATGTTTAAAGTGATTATTGATATAGCTGGATTAATATCTACCATATTTTTAACATTTTTTATTTGTTGCCCTTGTTCTTTGTTTCTTTTTTGTCTTCCACTTTTCTTCTGTCTTCTCTACCTTTTAGGGGACATTTTACTTGATTCCATTTTTTCTCTTCTATTAGCATATCATTATAACTTTTACATTTTAAGTCATTGCCCTTGAGTTTGTAGTATACATTTACAACTAACCCAACTCCTCTCTGAAGTAATACCATAGCATTTCACTGGATGTGCAAATTCTCTCTTTTGCCCCTTGTAACATTTCTGTCATTCATTTCACTCATCCAAAAGCTATAATTACTGAATATGTTGCTGCTGCTATTATTTTCAACAAAATGTTATGTCAGATTAATTAAGAATAACAAAAACAAATGATTTAATTATTACCTTCATTTGTTCCTTCTCTAACACTTAACCTTTATCATTTACCTTCTTCCTAATGAATTTCTTTTAACTTTTTTTGCAAAGCAGGGGTATTGGTGACACATTCCCTCAATTTTTTTGGAAGTCTTTATTTCTCCCTCACTTGAAAGATAATTTTGCTTGACACAAAATTCTAGTTGGGTGGTTTCTCTTTCAACACACTGTGTTTCACAAAACTCTCTTCCTGCTTGCATGGTTTCTGAAAAGAAAAGTCCAATTTACTTCTTATCCTTGTTTCTCTGTAACTAAGGTTTTTTTTCCCTGACTTCTTCCAAGATTTTTTTTGTTTTTGTTTTTTCTTGAGTTTGAGTATATATTTCTAAGTGTGCATTTTTAGGGTTTTTATCCTGTTTGGTGACCTCTGAGCTGCCTAGATCTGTATTTTGGTATCCATTATTAATTTGGGGGGAAATCTCACTCATTATTATTTTACGTATCCTGTTTATTTCTTCTCCTTCATGTATTCCCATTTTGTATATGTTACACCTTTTTAAATTGTCCCAAAGCTCTTGGATTTCTGTTCTGTCTTTTTACCCTTTTCTTATCTTTGCATTTCAGTTCAGAAGGTTCTAGTGATGGCTCCTCAAGGTTGCCGATTCTTTTTTCTCACACATTTCCACTGTAATGATAAGGTCCCCCCCAAAAGGAATTCTTTATTTTTGTTCTGTTCTTTTGTTTTTTTAAATTTCTTTGATTTCCCTTTGGTTCTTTTTTAGAGTTTCCAGCTCTGCACATGTTACCTGTCTGTTCTTGCAGGTCATCCATTATTTCCATTAGAGCACTTAGCATATGAATCATGGTTGCTTTAAATGACTGGTCTGATAATTCCAGCATATCTGCTTCATCTGAATCAGGTTCTTTTGCTTGTCCTAATCCTGGAGATGTGTTGGGGTTTTTTTTTTCTCTTTTTTTTCCCCCTCTTTTTTTTGTTATTTTTTTAGGAGATGTGTTTTTTTAAGTCTTTTATTGTGCCTTTTAATTTTTTGTTGAATACGAGACCTGACATACTGTGAAAAGGAACTGAGGTTTTTAGGCCTGTAGTATGAGATTTTAGGTTTATCTGACTAGGGTTTGGACTTGTTTATTATTTGCTGTGGCTGTCAGAGGCTAAAATATCTTCAGGTGTCCTTGCTTTTGTCTCCCATGTCATCTTGAGGAGTACTGTAGAGACTTGTAAATAAGTTCTGAAACATACAGTTCTGTCAGTGTTTTATACTGTTATTAGGTGTCTTCTTGATGTGGTGGTACGTTGAGGGTGGAAAGGAAATGTTTTATAGTCCCATGATTGGGTCTCAGTATGTGACCATGGACTGTGGCCCTTCTGTGGTATAAGAAAGATATTTGGTCTTTGTTCATGGTTCTTAGCAAAGACCTCCTAAAGCCCTTGGAATTTCCCATGTGATAAGGGTGATAGTAGCATCTTATGTTCTAATGAGGCAACTGTTTCCAGACCCATGGATGATTTCATGATGGGGGATGGTTACCAGGAAGAACAAGCTATGATTAGAGGCTTAGAACTTTCAGCTCAGCCCACCCTCAAGCCCCCAATGTTGAAAACTCCATCAAAACCCCTAAACCTCGGGATTCAGAGATATCTGAGTTGGTGAACACATCACTGTGCTGGGAGGCTGTCATGCCAGGAGAGGGCATGGAACCTTCCTACCCCTGTTCCCCTACTTTGCCCTGTGCACCCTTTCCATTTGGCTGTTCCTGACTTGTATCTTTTAAAATAAACTGATAATAATAAGTAAAGCATTTTTCTTAGTTCTAATAGTCATTCTATCAAATTAACAAACATGAGGGGTTATAGGGAACTTCCGAATTTGTAGTCAGCCATCCAGAAATGTGTGTGGCCTGGGCCTTGCGTTTGCAGCTGGCATCTGACATGGGGGCAGTCTTGTGGTGTTGCAGGAAGGGGGACCCCTTCCTGGGCCTGAGAATGGGCTCCTGTCTAACACTCAGAAATGAATTGTCCAAGGAGACACACATGCTGACAAAGCAAGAGATTTCACTGGGAAGGGGCACCCAGGTGGAGAGCAGCAGGGTAAGGGAACCCAGAAGAACTGCTCTTCCACATGGCTCAAAGTCTCACGTTTTATAGTAATGGGGTTCGTTCCTGGGTTGTCTCTGGCCGATCATTCTGACTCAGGGTCCTTCCTGGTGGCACGCCCATCACTCGGCCAAGATGGATTCCAGTGAGAAGGATTCTGGGAGGTTGGTAAGATATACAGACTGGCATCTCTTCTCTCCTTTTGACCTTTCCCAAATTCTTACGGTTGGTGGTAGCTGTTAGTTCTGCATTCCTTACCAGAACCTCCTGTTGTAAGATAACTCATTGCAAGTGGTTACTATCGTGTCTGGCCAGGGTGGGCAGTTTCGGTTAGAGGTTCCCCCAACAACAGGACTGGGCCCTTCAACTGTGGAATTTGATGTTAACTTTGGTTAGTGGTAGAATTGAGTTGTAAGACACCCAGTTGGAATTGGAGAGCTGGTGAAGTGGTTTCAGAAAACACACCACGTGTTTGCTGTTGGGGTTTAAACAAAACAAAACTCTCAACCTCACAAGTCTTTCTGAGGTCTCTCTCTCCCTCAACTTAGGTCAGGCAGAAAGGCTAGAGGGGACTCAAGTTAGCAATTTCCCCTGTTGCCAAAAAAACCTTGGCTCTCTGTGCACTGATGCTGAACAGAAATATGGAGACAGAGTTTTTGGAGGAAACGAAAGATAGCTTTTAATTCTTTGCCAGGCAAAGGGGAAAACACAGCAGGCTAGCGCCTCAAGAACTGTGCCCTCACTTCCCGAGGAATCAGAGGAGATCTTATAGGTGGGGCTCGAAGTCCGGGGGTGTATGATAAGGATCGAAGTCATGAAGGTCTTGCATTTTTCTTCTTGCATTATTTCAAAACAGTCACAACTGGCGTCAGGCGGCCCCGCCGGTAACTGGGCCTGTTTGTCTCTGGTTTATTGGCCTGTGACCTTCTTTCTGAAATGCAAAAATCGACAAGGGGTGACTTGTTACAAGGGAGTGCAGGGAGCTTAAACACCAGGTGCAGGATGTAATTTACATCACACAGAGTTAGGCGGTGATAGGTGCAGGATGTAATTCACATAGTGAATTTGCTCCACTTGACAAACACCAGCTGTCTGGCCCGGGGGCCCATCTATCTCCTACTTCACCCTCCCACCATGTCAGTTAGGCACTGGTAAAACAGAATCTTTTGAGGACAGGCATTGTTAAGAGCAGAATATTGTGGGCATATTTCAAAATTGTTATTTTACTGTCTCTCCAATTTTGGAGACAGCAGTCGGCCCTGTGATTAATGGTTTGATAGATCCGAGTCGTTAATTTTAAGTTTGTTTGCTTTTTTCTGGTGAGGATTATAGGAATGTCACCTTCTAAGCTCTTTACATGCCAGATGAGAATCTAGAAGTCTGACTCCATTTTTTTATGTTTGACTGCTGACAACTTTTAAAGCCTCATCCTTCCTTCTCCTGGTGCCCCACATCTGTAGAAGATGACAAGAAGCCCTGGGTGCTTACTTCTTTGGTGCTGGTAAGAGATTAAATCCTTGGTAGCCCCTGCCTTTAGGTGCAAAATCTCATGCTAGCCCACCTCCTAATCTCAATGAAAACAAACAAACAAACAAAAAAAAACCCTCAGGCCAAAATTTGCAGCAACATGGATGGACCTAGAGATTCTCATACTGAGTGAAGTAAGTCAGACAGAGAAAGACAAATATCATATCGCTTATATGTGAAATCTTAAAAAATGGCACAAGTGAACTTATTTACAAAACAGAAATAGAGTCACAGATGTGAAAAACAAACATGGTTACTGGAGGGAAAGTGGGGTGGGGAAGGTTAAACTGGGAGATTGGGATTGACATATACACACTAACATATATAAAATAGAAGGACTTCCCTGGTGGTCCAGTGGTTAAGACTCTCCACTTCCAATGCAGGAGGCACAGGTTCAATCCCTGGTCCGGGAACTAAGATCCCATGTGCTGCATGGTGTGGCCAAAAAAATTTTTTTAATTAAAATAAATAAAATAGATAACTAATAGGGACCTACTGTATAGCACAGGGAACCCTACTCAGTACTCTGTAATGACCTATATGGGAAAAGAATCTAAAAAAGGGTGGATATATGTTTATGTATAATTGATTCACTGTGCTGCACAGCAGAAGCTAACACAACATTGTAAATCAACTATACTCCAATAACAATTAAAAAAAAAAAAAAAACAGAAAAAACTCAGGCCAGGCTCCTTTCCTTGTTCTGTCAAGGCACTGCCCACCTGCTTAAGAGGCCTTCCCTGCCCTCCCCAGACACTTCCATTATGGAAGTAGTAAACTCTTTCATACGTTCCTGGCAGTAATGTGTTGTCAATCAAACCTAGGGTAGGGACCCCCCTAACACAGTAGGTTACCATAACAGTTATAGAAGGGGTAAGGTATTGTCAACTGAAAAAAATATTCACAACCTGAAAGTTGAGAGTTGTGTTTTCTTCAGTGGACATACTGAGGACTTCAAGTCCGGGAGGCAGCATTTCAAGTAACCCTGAGAAAACTGCTCTGAGGAGGCGAGGCGGGGAGCTAGGATATATAGGAGTTTTGCAACAAAGGGCAGGTAGTAGGAACAAAAGATTACTGTTAATAAAAGAAAACTAGATACAGTAAATCCCCTACATAAGAATGAGTTCTGAGTTCTGGTTCTGAGAGCACGTTCATCAGTCCAATTTGTTTGTAAGTCCAACCGAGTTAGTCTAGGTACCCAACTAACACAATCGGCTATATAGTACTGTACTGTAATAGGTTTATAATACTTTTCACACAAATAATACATAAAAAAACAATAAATAAAACATTTTTAATCTTACACTACAGTACCTTGAAAAGTACAGTAGTACAGTACAACAGCTGGCATACAGGGGCTGGCATCGAGTGAACAGGCAAGAAGGGTGACTGACTGGAGGAGAGGGAGGAGGTGGGAGATGGTAGAGCTGAAGGATGGTCAGCAGTAGGAGGTGGAGAGCAAGCTGCAGTTTCACTCACGTCTAACGTTGATGGAACGCTCATTTGCATCTTTGAAAGTTCGCAACTTGAAGGGTCATTTGCAGGGATTTACTGTATCTCAAGTAATTTAGCACTTTTCTATGTATGGGAAGATGCAAGAGTCTGGGCTCACTGAAATCATTCCTTTGATATGCACCTCAGCTGTCTGGGGCCAGTATCCTGTGTTTTCACATCCTGAGTTTCCTCCGGGCTCACCGGCTTACCGTTTTGGCGCTGCAATCGCTGATGACTGTGACATCCTTTGCTTACTGATATGGCAGGCAATATTTTATTTCTCAGTATCTTTATCAATACACTTTGCTTAATTGTTCTATTGATAAATACTCCAGATTTTTACATATCAGTGCATGCCACCCTTTATTTTTAAAAGGTACATATGATGATGAACTTATGTAATCCATTTTTTCTAAATATTGGGTTGGCCAAAATGTTCGTTTGGGTTTTTCCATAAGGTGGAAAAACCCAAATGAACTTTTTGACCAACCCAGTAGATACATGGCTTGTTACTGTGGATGAAAAATGCTGCCTGCCACATCAATAAACAAAGGATGTTTCAGCCATCAAGCCATCCCCACTGTGCACCCTGAGGGGATTCAGGGTGGAAAAAAGGATACTGGCCCTAGATAGTTAAGGTGCATATCAAAGGAATGTTTTCAGTGAGCCCAGACTCTTGCATCTTCCCACATGTAGAAACGCGCTAAATTCATTAACTTGAGATATCTGGTTTTCTTTAATTAACAATAGTCTTTTGATGTTCCACTACCTGGTTTTTATCGCAAAACTCCTGTATATCCTGGCTTCTCCCTTACCTCTTTGGAGCAGTCCCTCAGAGCTACCTGAGAGACGGCCTCCCAGGCTTGAGTCCTCAGGAAGTCCGCCAAATAAAACATAATTCTCAACTTTTATATTGTGCATTTTTTTCAGTCGATATTACTAATTTTTGCTGCCAAAACCATGAATGAAAACTCAGATTGCCACCTTACAGGGCAAACAAACATATACAAATTAGGTTATTTTCCAAACTGAATTTCTTCTTAAAATTTTTATCATAAAATATATTCAGGGGAAAAATGTACAAAATGTTTTGTGGTAAGATTTAGTAATAATATACACATCCTTGGAATCATCATGAAGATTCTTAAATGGCCTATGGGCAGTGGTGAGAGTGTCCGGACGTTCCCATCCCTGACTCATCTCCATCCTGCCCCATTCATGACCACTGTCCTGAGTTTTTGCCTATCTACATACCCTTACCATCTAAATATTATTTTTCACTCAGCAGTGTTCTTTCAGTTTTACCTCCTTTGACCTTTCGACAAACGAGTATTAATGGAATTCCATTGAAAAGGTTTTCCGGTGGCTTCTCTGCCTGTGTTTCACACATGCTAGTGTCTGAGGCTTCAGGGCTGGTCTAGGACTGTGGGGTTCATCCTCCCACCAGAGCCAAGTGCCCCTGAGGCCAGGGGACTTTTTAAAGTACCACATGAGTAGGGGTGGGGAGGGAGGGACAGAATTCTCCTAAAGGAAATGGTGAAAGATGAAAGTGGAACAGAGTCTTTTTTTGGGGGGGTAGGAGCTGCTCTGCGGGGCTTGCGGGACCTTAGTTGCCAGACCAGGGATCCAACCCGTGCCCCCTGCGGTGGAAGCACGGAGCCCTAACCACTGGACGGCCAGGGAATTCCTGGAACAGCCTCATTATTGCCGAATAGTGAGGACACAAAAGTGCCCATGTTTGTGGAGGGTCACAGTTCTGTGCCAGGCCTCAGTGGCCTTATGGTTTGACGATGTGTCCTTGGAGAGAACATTTCCCACCCACTGCCAGGACAAGGTCGGCTCAAAGACGCGACCTGCGACCTCCGACCTCCTGTCACTCAGGCACGGGGGGGCGGGGCCTTGTGAACTGTCCAATCAGGGGAGTCGCCGATATTTTACGTGGCGGCGCTGCTCCGATGACAGCGGAGGTGTGGACTGCGTGCTCAGTGCGGCTGGCTCTGGCAGTGGCCGCATCAGCTCCTGCTGCCCTTAAAGGCTCCAGGTGGTTATGCCGCATTCTGTGTCGCTGTGACCGGCACTTGCCGCGGCGGTCATGGGGTGGACAACCGGAAACTCCAGAAACCGAAAAATGGTGAGTGTGCGGGGTCTGGTGTTGGGAGAGGGGGGCGGTGGGACTGATGGAACCGGGCCTCCCCCGCGGCCAACTCCAGAGTCTGCGGACCCGAGTCAGCCGGTGGCGCGCCACACAGCCTAGGGGCTGAGTCGACAGCCGGGACCCCCGGGTGTCCTGTCCTGTCCCTGCGAACCCGAGTCTCCCCACACGGCGCGGTGGCCATAGGGAGGGACTCGGGGCAATCGTGACTCGGTCTCTGGGGTACACGTGTGGGAGCCGCTGTGGTCTGGGGGTGTCCGGTTCCCCCTTTCTCTCCAGGGGAATCATTTTACTCTCACTTTTTTAAATGTTTGAGGAGCAGGATCTCAAGTCCACAACCCTGTCCCCCCAGCCTAGCTCTTCCTAGGGCTGGCAATAAATCCCTAAATTTACAGATGTTTCCCCGCATTCCCAAATCCCGTCATCCTGTCTGCAGTTCATAGTATCACTATTAACTGTTTTTCTCCGTGGTAAGTTTCAAACGGATGCAGTATTTTAATTGTTTAATCATTTATCAACAGAGCCATGGATGGCTCTTTTAAAGATTTATTGTTATGGCTATTTTACTTGAGAGGAAAGCAGAGAACCACCACCTGGAATATGTTATATGGAATGCTTGTGCCTCTCCTCTCAAAATCTTTCTTAGTCACGGACATCCTATGGGAAGACCTTTGGGTGGAGGATCCTCTTGAGAAACTTTCCTGGGTGATCTTTTTTCAGCACTGCCTCCATTCCTGAGTTTCTCTCTTTGAAAAGATTTATTCACTTATTTGAGACTCAGTTTTTCAATAAGTGTACATTTTATTTAAATTTACAATATTTAAATATACAATTTTTAAATTTATTTAAATTTACAGTAAGTGTAAATTTTATTTAAATTTAGACCTGGGGAGACAGTATAAAGTTTTTCCAAAGAGGCAAGAAAGGTGAATTTCAGAAAAAAATTTTATTATTACATTCTGTGTATTAAAATTTTTGTTTCCTTTTTTTTTTTTTTTCCCCCCCACCCTGAGCGCATGTAGTAATATTCTGAGGTCTTTTGGGTGATTTCCAATGGCATATCAGGACTTAGACTTGCAAAATCTAGAAGTGTTCCAATACGATTGTTTACAAATCAGTTTCTTTTTTTGGAATTAATTCATTGACATCTTCATTTTCCGATAGGACTAGATGTTTTGGGATTTTCCTGTTGAACAAATAAAATTGCCTTACAGTCTTCTCTCTTCCTTTACACATAAACACTGGGTTGAGTGATTTTTCTGGATTATTGAAACACTGGGTTTATGTCATTTAAATTATCATTGGTGATCCAAAGTATTGTGACTGGAGCAGAGGCCTGAGGCCAGTGACTCCAAACTAAAGTTTCCATCTGGAGCCAGCAGTGGGGGGTTTTCTTTGGCCTAGATGTTTTATGTTTGAGTTCTGCATCCATGATATAGGTGCACTCGGAGTGTATTTTGTGTATTAAAAAAGTCTGTGGTCAGGAGTTCTGTCTCCTGGACAAAAAGTTTATGAATTTGGGAGTTTAAGTCGGATCTTAAACTGAATCTGCCTGAGAGTTTCCTCACTTGTGAGAATGTGAGGAGAGTTCTCTCCAGTGACTGCTCAGGTGTCCCTACCCTCCTTCACCAGGGACTGACCCACCTTAGGGGTTATATCTCAACCTGGGTATCTAGACCCCAAGCTTGGGAATGTGTTTAACTTTCTGAATGAGGGTTTTCATTCTTAACTGTGGGCAAGCAGGCTTCTTATCTGAGCTGATTTGAATATTTGTGTTTCTTTTCTTTAGATGCCTTTATCTATTGGATATTTCAGTCCCTTTAACTCTAGTTTCCCTTAGCAGTTTACAATTTTATTTCCTTGGTGAGTGTATACGATTTTTGATTTCTTAGGCTTTGAAAAATATAAGTTGATTGAAAAATACTTGTGTAAGGCAAGAGAATCCTGGAACCAAACAGAATTTCTGCTCCTTTTAGGCAACAGAATCTTAAGCTGTGAGATGGGTATGTTTAGATTCTCAGGCACACTTTTCATTTTTAGATCAGTTTTTGTATGTGCTTGTCCCTAGAGAACTTTGATATTTAAAAGGCTGTACAATTCTTAAGGCAAGTGAATTTCTACTTGTATTGATGAGTGAAAAAAACTATTGAATTTCTGTTTTAATTGATATGATAAAAACTATTCAAACTTAGGAAAATCTTTGAAAATCCTAGTAGGTTTCTTCATGGATTAAATGCAAACCCCTAATGCATTATAATATGCTACTCATTCCTGACCATATCCTGAGTGTGAAATATAGTGGAGGGACAAACTATGATGTCGTTTGTCCTTTTAGTTAGACATTTGAAGTTTTTCACTTTCTACAGTTTGCAGTTTTATACCCAATAGTGTTTAAAGAATTAAATTTAGAATGATTTCCTATGTAGAAAAATTAAAATAAATTTAAAGTAGCAAAAGTTAATTACAAACAGACTACTAGGTAGGAAAGTATGGTGTATATAAATTTCTCTCAATTTTAAATAATGCTTGTAAAGGATTTAAAAAATTGTAAGGTATGAAACAGTGAGATTTCCGTTTTTTTAGAACATTTTAGGCTTACAGAAAAATTGATCAGAAAGTACAGAGTGTTTCCACTTGACCCCTCTGCATCCACACAGTTTGTACTATTTTTTTACATCTCATATTATTATGGTATATTTGTTACAATTGATGGATCAATATCAATGCTATAAAGTCCACTGTTTATATTAGCCTTGACTCTTTGTGTTATACAATGTAGGGATTTTGGCAAATGTATAATGACGTGTGTCCATCATTTCTGTATCATATAGAATAGTTTAACTTTGCTAAGGATACCCTGTGCTTCACCTGTCCATTCATCCCTCCCTCAAACCCCCAAATCCTTCCCAAGCAAAGATCTTTTTACTGGCTCATAGTTTTATCTCTTCCAGAATGTCCTGTACTTGGAATCATACAGTATGTAGCCTCGTCAGAGTGTCTTCTTTCACTTAGCGATATGCTTCTAAGTTTCCTGTTTCGTTCAGGCAAATTATGCTCAGAGACTGAGACTGTCTTTGCCAGTAATTTATTTAACACAGGTTCACTGCGGGAATTATAATTTATATTTCACAAGCCAATAGCAAATAGGATAATGTCTCTTAATAAGCCCGTAAAGACATAACATACCTCAAACCAATGATAGTTTAATCACACTGTTGTTCCAGCCAAAGGGAAGATGAAAGAAATAAAGTCCAAATTTAGTTGAGTTGCACCTTTATATGAATTGGTTCTTGATAGCGTCAGTCCTTCCAACTAAAAGCTGGGTATCAGATGCCCGCTTAGATCCCTCCCTGCTGGGCAAAGGCACTAGTGTTGGCAGGCAAGGTAGGCTGCTTGGTCCAGGGGCCATTTCATGGCTTGCACCACTGCCTATGAGGAGTAGGCTCGCCAAGGCAGAAACAAATATGTCTCTTCTCTTCCTGAGACTGCTGCTTGGTTTAACGCCACTGCTATCCAAGAGTAACCTGGCCACAGCAGGAGCAAGTGTCTCATAATCTTCTGAGAGTTTTTTAGATTAGCAAAGAGTAGCCTTACCCAGACTGAACACTCAAATTAAGTCGTCACAAATTCTTGGTGTTTAAAGTTTAAATGTCCGTCATATAATTGTCACTCCTCCACATGTTCATAATGATAAGCACAATTTTGATGGCGTCATCCTGACATGGCCTCCCAAAGTAAACAAAGTCAGTCTTGGACCAAAATATCTTTACTTGACCTATAAACAAGTAGATCAAAACAACTTCACTTAAGCCGTAAATGCATAAATCTGAAATTATAACAAACCAGTACACATCAGTTTCCTCCTTGTCTGTTCATGGCTTGATAGCTCATTTCTTTTTATCACTGAACAATATTTCATCATATGGATATACCACTGGTTGTTTATTCATTCTACTATTGAAGGATATCTTGCTTAACTCTGTCTTGACAATTATGCATAAAACACCTATAAACACTGATTTGCATATTTCTGTGTGAAGACAAGTTTTCAACTCATTTGGGTAAATATAAGTATACAAGGAGTATAATCTAGGAGCTAGATCCTATGATAAGGGTATGTTTAGTTTTGTGAAAAAACCGCCTGTCTTCCAAAGTAGGCATACCATTTTCCATTCCCATCAGCAATGAGTAAGGATTCCTGTAGCTTTACATCTTCATCAATATTTGGTATTCTGAGTGTTTTGTATTTTACCTGTTGTAATAAGCGTTTAGTGGTATCTGTTTGTTTTATTTGCAATTTTCTAATGACATTTGATGTTGAGCTTCTTTTCATATGCTTATTTAACATCTGTATATCTTTATTTTATTTTATTTTATTTATTTATTTGTTTATTTATTTTTGGCTGTGTTGGGTCTTCGTTACTGTACGAGGGTTTTCTCTAGTTGCGGCGAGCGGGGGCCACTCTTCATTGCGGTGCGCGGGCCTCTCACTGTCGCGGCCTCTCTCGTTGTGGAGCACAGGCTCCAGACGCGCAGGCTCAGTAGTTGTGGCTCACGGGCCTAGTTGCTCCGCGGCATGTGGGATCTTCCCAGACCAGGGCTCGAACCCGTGTCCCCTGCATTGGCAGGCAGATTCTCAACCACTGTGCCACCAGGGAAGCCCTGTATATCTTCTTTATTGATGTGTGTGCAAATCTTTTGCCCATTTTTTTCCTCATGTTTGGGACTTTATTTTTTTTCCCCAGGGATTCTTGCTTTATTTTCAATTTTGCCCCCTTTTTTTTTTTTTGGCTGTGCCACACAGCATGTGGGACCTTAGTTCCCCAAACAGGGATCAAACCCGTGCCCCCTGCATTGGAAGCGTGGAGTCTTAACCACTGGACCACCAGGGAAGTGTCCCGAATTTTGCCCAGTTTTAAACTGGATTGTTTGTCATCTTACTGTTGCATTTTAAGAGTTCTTTAGATATGTTGGATACCAGTCCTTTGTCAGATAAGTGTTCTGCAGAGATTTTTTTCCCAATCTGTGACTGTTTTTATATTCTCTTACCACTGTCTTTTGTAGCACAGGGGATTTTAATGAAGTGAAGCTTATTGTTTTCTTTCTTGGATCTTGCTTTTGGTGTTGTATCTTAAAATTCATCAGTTAACACAAGATCACCTTGATTTTCTTCTATGTTATCTTCTAGAAGTTTTTTACTTTTGCATTTTACATTTAGAGCTATGGTCTATTTTAAGTTTTGTGTAAGGTCTGTGTCTAGGTTTACTTATTTGTTTTTGCATGTGGATATCCACTATTTCCAGCACTGTTTGTTGAAAAGACTTTCCTTTTCCCATTGAATTGCCTTTTAGTCCTCTATTGAAGATCAGTTGGCTATATTTCTCTGGGTCTATAAGAAAGCAGTTGACTTCTGTATTCTCAGTCTTGCTATACTCTCATTAATTCCTGGAGTGATCTCTAGTGTTATGGTTTCTTTCAGATATTTTACATAGAAAATCATGTCATACACAACAAAGACAGTTTTATTTCTTTCTTCCCAATCTGTATACATTTTATTTCCTTTTCTTGCCTTATTGCATTAGCTAGGTCTTCCAGTACAGTGTTGAATAGGAGTGGTGAGAGGAGACTTCCTTACCTAGTTTCTTATCTTTCAAAAAAAAAGCATCTAGTTTCTCACTATTGTGATGTTGCCTGCAAGTTTCATGAAGATGTTCTATCTCAAGAGCCTGAACTCCCCTCTGTTCCTAGTGTGTTATCATAAGTGGATGTTAGATTCTGTCAAATGCTTTTCCATTTTACTTACACT
Source organism: Balaenoptera musculus (assembly GCF_009873245.2). NCBI lineage: Eukaryota > Metazoa > Chordata > Mammalia > Artiodactyla > Balaenopteridae > Balaenoptera > Balaenoptera musculus. The sequence continues at coordinate 157,202,515 of NC_045787.1, forward strand.
CCTTTCATTCCTGATATTACTAACTTCTGTCTACCCTCTTTTCTCAGTTAGCTTGACTAGACCTTTATCAATTTTACTGATTATTTCAAAGCACACCAGCTTTTGGTTTTGTTGATAGTCTGTATTCCTGCAATTTTTATGTCTTCCCTAATTATTTCTTTTTTTGGTCATTTTACTTATTTTTATTGAGATATAATTGATATATTACTTTCAAGTGTACAACATAACGATTTAATATTTGTATACATTGTGAAGTATTACCACAATAAGTCTAGTTAACTAGACTAACATCATCACACATAGTTACAGTTTTTTTTTCTTGTGATGAAAAGTTTTGAAATTTCCTCTCAGCAACTTTCCAATATGCAATAAAGTATTATTAATTATAGTCACAATGCTGCACATTATATCCCCTGACTTATTTTATAACTGAAAGTTTGTAACTTTTGATCTGCCTTCACCTATTTCACCCACCCCTCAACACCCCCCTCCCCCCCACACACACCTTCACGTCCCACCTCTGGCAGCCACCAATCTATTCTCCATATCTGTGAACTTGGGTTTTTTGGTTTTTTGGTTTGTTTGTTTTGCTGCGTGGCTTGCAGGATCTTAGTTCCCTGAACAGGGATTGAACCCAGGCCCACGGCCATGAAAGCACCACATCCCAATCATTGGACTGCCAGGGAATTCTCAGGGTTTTCTTTCTTTGTTTCAGATTCCATATATAGGTGAGATCATATGGTATTTTTCTTTCTGACTATTTCACTTAGCATAATACCCTTAAGGTCCATCCATGTCACAAATGGCAAGATTTCCTTTTTTATGACTGACTAATATTCCATTATATATATATGTGTGTGTGTGTATGTGTGTGTGTACACATTTTTAAAATCCATTCATCCATCATTGGGCACTTAGGTTGTTTCCATGTCTTGGCTATTGTAAATAGTGTTGCAGAGAACATGGGGGTGCAAATATTGGGTTGACCAAAAAGTTTGTTTGGATTTTTTAATTTTTTGAGGAACCTCCACACTGGTTTCCATAGTGGCTTCATCAATTTACATTCCCACCAACAATGCACAAGAGTTGCCTTCTCTGCACTTCCTCACCAACACTTGTTAGTTTTTGTCTTTTTGATAATAGTCATTCTAACAGGTGTGAGGTGATATCTCATTGTGGTAGTAATGTTGAGCACATTTCATGTACCTACTGGCCATCTGTATGACTTTGGATGAGTATCAGTTCAGATCTTCTGTTCATTTTTTTAAATCAGATTGTTTTTGTGCTGTTGAGTTGTATGAGTTCTTTATATATTTTGGATAGTAATTCCTTATCAGATATGATTGCAAGTATTTTCTCCCACTCAGTAGTTTGCCTTTTCATTTTGTTGATGGTTTCCATTGCTGTGCAGAAGCTTTTTAGTTTGATGTAGTCCCACTTGTTCACTTTTGCTTTTCTTGCTTTTGTTTTTGGTGTCAAAACCAAAAAAATCATCTCCAAGACTGATGTCAAAGAGGTTGCTGCCTGTGTTTTCTTCTAGGATTCTTATGGTATCAAGGCTTATGTCAAGTCTTATGCCATTTTAAAAAATTTTTTTATTGGAGTATAGTTGATTTACAATGTTGTGTTAGTTTCAGGTGTACAGCAAAGTAAATCAGTTATACACATATCCACTCTTTTTTAGATTCTTTTCCCATATACGTCATTTCAGAGTATTGAGTAGAGTTCCCTGTGCTATACATACAGTAGGTCCTTACTATCTTTTTTTTTGAATAAATTTATTTATTTATTTTTGGCTGTGTTGGGTCTTCGTTGCTGCATGCGGGCTTTCTCTAGTTGCAACGAGCGGGGGCTACTCTTCGTTGTGGTGCACGGGCTTCTCATTGCGGTGGCTTCTCTTATTGTGGAGCATGGGCTCTAGGTGTGCAGGCTTCAGTAGTTGTGGCACGTGGGCTCAGTAGTTGTGGCTCATGGGCTCTACAGCGCAGGCTCAGTAGTTGTGGTGCACGGGCTTAGTTGCTCTGTGGCATGTGCAATCTTCCCGGACCAGGGATGGAACCTGTGTCCCCTGTATTGGCAGGCAGATTCTTAACCACTGCACCACCAGGGAAGTCCTCTATTTTTTATATATTAGTGTGTGTATGTCTATCCCAATCTTCCAATTTAGTTAATCCATTTTGAGTTGATTTTTGTGTATGGTGTAAGATAGTGGTCCAGTTTCATTCTTTTGCATGTAACTATCCAGTTTTCCCAAACCGTTTATTGAAGAAACTGTCCTTTCCCCATTGTATATTCTGGGTTCCTTTGCCAAAAATTAATTGACTATATAAGCATGGGGTTTTTCCTTAGACTTTTTATTCTGTTCCACTAATCTATATATGTCTGTTTTATGCCAATACCATACTGTTTTGATTACTTTAGCTCTGTAATATAGTTTGAAATCAGGAAGCATTATGTTACCAGATTTGTTCTTTCTCAAGATTACTTTGGCTATTCAGGGTCTTTGTGGTTCCATACAAGTTTTAGTATTGTTTGTTCTATTTTGTGGAAAATGCCATTGAAATTTTGATAGGGATTGCACTGAATTGTTCATTGCCTTGGGTAGTATGGACATTTTTGCAATCCATGAGGGCAAAATATCTTTCCATTTATTTGTATCTTCAATTTCTTTCATCAACACCTTATAAATTTCAGTATACAAGTTTTTCACATCCTTGGTTAAATTTATTCTCAGGTATTTTATTCTTTTTAATGCAGTTGTAAATAGGATTGTTTTCTCTTTTTTTTTGTCATTGAAGTAGAGAATTTTTTGGTATTTTTTTTAACAAAAGATAAAATTTAAGTTTAGACTGATGTTTCCACAGGACTACAGGATTTTAGTCTGTCTAGTAAATGTGTATCTCTTTTCTCTCAGACTGAAATTCCTGGTTTTCAAGAGTTTGATCTAATTAGAATATGATCTGATTTGCTAATTACTAGTTTGCTTTTTTTTAAATTGAAGTATACTTGATTTACAATGTTGTGTTAGTTTCAGGTATACAGCAAAAGTGATTCAGTTATATATAATCCTTTTTCAGATTATTTTCCATCATAGGTTATTACAAGATATTGAATATAGCTCCTTGTGCTAAATAATAGGTCCTTATTTATATCTATTTTATATATAGTAGTGTGTAACTGTTAATACCAAACTTCTAATTAGTATAGTTTTCTTAATTTCTCTTTTTGATAATTCATTGTTAGTGTATAGAGATAGATTTTTGTATATTGTTATTGTATCCTGCAGCTTAACTGAATTTGCTTATTGGTTCCAACAGATATGATGGAGTCTTTAGGGCTTTCTCTATATAATGTCATGTCATCTGCAAATAGTGATGGTTTTACTTCTTTCTTTCCAATTTGGATGCCTTTTGTTTCTTTTTCTTGCCGAATTGTTGTAGCTTATCATCCAGTACTATGTAGTGGGCATCTTTGTCTTGTTCCTGATCTTAGAAGAAAAGCTTTCAGCTTTTCTGTATATTAATTTTGTATCCTGCAACTGTACCAAATTCATTAATGAGCCCTAGTAGTTTTTTGGTGATGTCGCTAGGATTTTCTATGCATAGAAATTTTACTTCTTCCTTTCCAATTTGGATTCTCTCTCTCTCTCTCTCTCTGATTGCTGTGGCTAGGACTTCCAATACTATGTTGAATAAAAGTGGCAAGAGTGGGCATCCTTGCCTTGTTCCTGATCTTAGAGGGAATACTTTCAGCTTTTCACTGATGAGTATGATGTTAACTGTGGGCTTGTAATATATGGTCTTTATTATGTTGAGGTACATTCCCTCTATACCCACTTTATTGAGAATTTTTATCATAAATGGATGTTGGATTTTGTCAAATGCTTTTCCTGCATCATTCGAGATGACCATGTGATTATTTTCCTTCATTTTGTTAATGTGGTGTATCACATTGATTGATACGCAGCTGTTGAACCATCCTTGCATCCTTGGAATAAATCCCACATGAACATGGTGTGTGATCCCTTTAATTTTTTGTTGAACTTTGTATAATAATAGTTTCTTCAGGATCTTTATATCTACATTCTTCCTGGCCTGTAATTTTCTTGTGGAGTCCTTGTCTGGTTTTGGTATGAGCAGAATGTTGGCCTTGTAAAATGAGTTTCAAAGTGTTCTGTCCTATTTTTTGGAAGAGTTTGCAAAGGATTAATATTAGTTTTCTCTAAATGTTTGTTAGAATTCACCAGTGAAGCCAGCTGGCCCTAGACTTTTCTTTGATGGGAGGTTTTAGATTACTGATTGAATCACCTTACTAGTAATTGGTCTGTTCAGATTTTCTATTTTTTCATGATTCAGTCTTGGGAGGTTGTATGTTTCTAGGAATTTCTTATAGGTTGTCCAATTTTGGGGGCGTGTAATTGTTCATAGAAGTCTCTTCTGATCCTTTGTATTTCTGTGGTACCTGTTGTAACATTTCTCATTCCTGATTTTTTAATTTAATTAATTAATTAATTTTTTAATTTATGGCTATGTTGGGTCTTATTTTCTATGCGAGGGCTTTCTCTACTTGCGGCAAGTGGGGGCCACTCTTCATCGTAGTGTGCGGGCCTCTCACTATCGCGGCCTCTCTTGTTGCGGAGCACAGGCTCCAGACGTGCAGGCTCAGCAATTGTGGCTCACGGGCCTAGTCGCTCCGCGGCATGTGGGATCTTCCTGGACCAGGGCTCGAACCCGTGTCCCCTGCATTGGCAGGCAGATTTTCAACCACTGTGCCACCAGGGAAGCCCTTCATTCCTGATTTTATTTATTTGGATCTTCTCTTTTTTGTCTTCGTGAGTCTAGCTAAAGGTTTTCCAGTTTATCTTTTATTTTTTTAACATCTTTATTGAAGTATAATTGCTTTACAATGTTATGTTAGTTTCTTCTGTATAACAAAGTGAATCAGCTATATGTATACATATATTCCTGTATCCCCTCCCTCTTGCATCTCCCTCCCACCCTCCCTATCCCACCCCTCTAGGTGGACACAAAGCATGGAGCTGATCTCCCTGTGCTATGTGGTTGCTTCCCACTAGCTATCTGTTTTACATTTCGTAGTGTATATATGTCATTACCACTCTCTCACTTCATCCCAGCTTACCCTTCCCCCTCCCCGTGTCCTCAAGTCCATTCTCTACGTCTGCTTTTTTATTCCTGTCCTGCCCCTAGGTTCATCAGAACCTTTTTTTTCTTAGATTCCATACATGTGTGTTAGCATACGGTATTTGTTTTTCTCTTTCTGACTTACTTCACTCTGTATGACAAACTCTAGGTTCATACACCTTGTGACAAATAACTCAATTTCATTTCTTTTTATGGCTGAGTAATATTCCATTGTATATATGTGCCACATCTTTTTTTTCCCATTCATCTGTCGATGGACATTTAGGTTGCTTCCATGTCCTGGCTATTGTAAATAGTGCTGCAGTAAACATTGTGGTACATGACTCTTTTTGAATTATGGTTTTCTCAGGGTATATGCCCAGTAGTGGGATTGCTGGGTCGTATGGTAGCTCTATTTTTAGTTTTTTAAGGATCTTCCATACTGTTCTCCATAGTGGCTGTATCAATTTACACTGCCACCAACAGTGCAAGAGTGTTCCCTTTTCTCCACACCCTCTTCAGCATTTATTGTTTGTAGATTTTTTGATGATGGCTATTCTGAACGGTGTGAGGTGACACCTCATTGTAGTTTTGATGTGCATTTGTCTAACGATTAGTGATGTTGAGCATCCTTTCATGTGTTTGTTGGCAATCTGTATATCTTCTTTGGAGAAATGTCTATTTAGGTCTTCTGCCCATTTTTGGATTGGGTTGTTTGTTTTTTTGATATTGAGCTGCATGAGCTGCTTGTATATTTTGGAAGTAAATCCTTTCTCCGTTACTTTGTTTGAAAATATTTTCTCCCATTCTGAGGGTTGTCTTTTCGTCTTGTTTATGGTTTCCTTTGCTGTGCAAAGGTTTTTAAGTTTCATTAGGTCCCATTTGTTTAATTTTGTTTTTATTTCCATTTCTAGGAGGTGGGTCAAAAAGGATCTTGCTGTGATTTACGTCATAGAGTGTTCTGCCTATGTTTTCCTCTAAGAGTTTTATAGTGTTTGGCCTTACATTTAGGTCTTTAATCCATTTTGAGTTTATTTTTGTGTATCATGTTAGGGAGTGTTCTAATTTCATACTTTTACAGGTAGCTGTCCAGTTTTCCTAGCTCCACTTATTGAAGAGGGCTGTCTTTTCTCCATGGTATATTCTTGCCTCCTTTATCAAAGACAGGGTGACCATAGGTGCGTGGGTTTATCTTTGGACTTTCTATCCTGTTCCATTGATCTATATTTCTGTTTTTGTGCCAGTACCATATTGTCTTGATTACTGTAGCTTTGTAGTATAGTCTGAAGTCAGGGAGCCTGATTCCTTAGCTCCGTTTTTCTTTCTCATGATTGCTTTGCCTCTTCAGGATCTTTTTGTGTTTCCATAGTAATTGTAAAAATTTTTGTTCTAGTTCTGTGAAAAATGCCACTGGTAGTTTGATAGGGATTGATTGCATTGAATCTGTAGGTTTCTTTGGGTAGTATAGTCATTTTCAAAATGTTGATTCTTCAAATCCAAGAACATGGTATATATATATCTCCATCTGTTTGTATCATCTTTAATTTATTTCCTCAGTGTCTTACACTTTTCTGCATACAGGTCTTTTCTCTCCTTAGATAGGTTTATTCCTAGGTATTTTACTCTTTTTGTTGCAGTGGTAAATGGGAGTGTTTCCTTAATTTCTCTTTCACATTTTTCATCGTTAGTATATAGGAATGCCAGAGATTTCTGTGTATTGATTTTGCATCCTGCTACTTTACCAAATTCACTGATTAGCTCTAGTAGTTTTCTGGAAGCATCTTTAGGATTCTCTATGTATAGTATCATGTCATCTGCAAGCAGGGAGGGAGTTTTACTTCTTTTCCGATTTGGATTCTTTTTATTTCTTCTTCTTCTCTTATTGCTGTGGCTAAAACTTCCAAATCTATGTTGAATAATAGTGGTGAGAGTGGGCAACCTTGTCTTGTTCCTGATCTTAGAGGAAATGGATTCAGTTTTTCACCGTTGAGAACGATGTTCGCTGTGGGTTTGTCATATATGGCCTTTATTATGTTGCGGTAAGTTCCCTCAATGCCTACTTTCTGGAGAGATTTTATCATAAATGAATTTTGTTGAAAGCTTTTTCTGCATCTGTTGAGATTATCATATGGTTTTTATCCTTCAGTTTGTTAATATGGTGTATCACATTGATTGATTTGCGTATACTCAAGAATCCTTGCATTCCTGGGATAAACCCCACTTGATCATGGTGTATGATCCTTTTAAAGTGCTTTTGGATTCTGTTTGCTGGTATTTTGTTGAGGATTTTTGCTTCTATGGTCATCAGTGATATTGGCCTGTAGTTTTCTTTTTTTGTGACATCTTTGTCTGGTTTTGGTATCGGGGTCCTCCCCTCTGCTATGTTTTGGAAGAGTTGGAGAAGGATAGCTGTTAGCTCTTCTCTAAATATTGGATAGAATTCCTCTGTGAAGCCATCTGGTCCTGGGCTTTTGTTTGTTGGAAGATTTTTAGTCACAATTTCAATTTCAGTGCTTGTGAGTGGCCTGTTTATATTTTCTCTTTCTTCCTGGTTCAGTCTTGGAAGGTTGTGCTTTTCTAAGAATTTGTCCATTTCTTCCAGGTTGTCCATTTTATTCACATATAGTTGCTTGCAGTAGTCTCTCATGATCCTTTGTATTTCTACAGTGTCAGTTGTTACTTTTCCTTTTTCATTTCTAACTCTGTTAATTTGAGTTTTCTCCCTTTTTTTCTTGATGAGTCTGGCTAATGGTTTATCAATTTTGTTTATTTTCTCAAAGAACCAGCTTTTAGTTTTATTGATCTTTGCTATCGTTTCCTTATTTATTTTCATTTATTTCTGATCTGATCTTTATGATTTCTTTCCTTCTGCTAACTTTGGGTTTTTTTTTTCTTCTTTCTCTAATTGCTTTAGGTGTAAGATTAGGTTGTTTTATTTGAGGTAGGATTGTATTGCTTGTTTCTTGTTTCTTGAGGTAGGATTGTATTGCTATAAACTTCCCTCTTAGAATTGCTTTTTCTGCATCCCATAGGTTTTGGGTCGTCGTGTTTTCATTGTCATTTGTTTCTAGGTATTTTTTGATTTCCTCTTTGACTTCTTCAGAGATCTCTTGGTTATGAAGTAGTGTATTGTTTAGCCTCCATGTGTTTGTATTTTTTACAGATTTTTTCCTGTAATTGATATCTAGTCTCATAGCATTGTGGTCGGAAAAGACACTTGATACGATTTCAGTTTCCTATATTTACCAAGGCTTGATTTGTGATCCAAGATATGATCTATCCTGGAGAATGTTCCTTGAGCACTTGAGAAGAAAGTGTATTCTGTTGTTTTTGGATGGAATGTCCTATAAATATCAATTAAGTCCATCTTGTTTAATGTATCATTTGAAGCTTGTGTTTCCTTATGTATTTTCATTTTGGATGATCTGTCCATTGATGAAAGTGGGGCGTTAAAGTCCCCTACTATGATTGTGTTACTGTCGATTTCCCCTTTTATGGTTGTTAGCATTTGCCGTATGTATGTATTGAGGTGCTCCTATGTTGGGTGTGTAAATATTTACAATTGTTATATCTTCTTCTTGGATTGATCCCTTGATCATTATGTAGTGTCCTTCTTTTTCTCTTGTAATAGTCTTTATTTTAAAGTCTTTTTTGTCTGATATGAGAATTGCTACTCCAGCTTTCTTTTGATTTCCCTTTGCATGGAATATCTTTTTCCATCCCCTCACTTTCTGTCTGTATGTGTCCCTAGGTCTGAATTGGGTCTCTTGTAGACAGCATATAAACGGGTCTTGTTTTCGTATCCATTCAGCCAGTCTGTGTCTTTTGGTTGGAACATTCAATCCATTTACATTTAAGGTAATTATCAATATGTATGTTCCTATTACCATTTTCTTAACTGTTTTGGGTTTGTTTTTTAGGTCTTTTCCTTCTCTTGTGTTTCCTGCCTAGAGAAGTTCCTTTAACATTTGTTGTAAACCTGGTTTGGTGGTGCTGAATTCTCTTAGCTTTTGGTTATCTGTAAAGGTTTTAACTTCTCTGTCTAATCTGAATGAGATCCTTGCTGGGTAGAGTAATCTTGGTTGTAGGTTTTTCCCTTTCATCACTTTAAATATGTCCTGCCACTCCTTTCTGGCTTGCAGAGTTTCTGCTGAAATATAAGCTGTTAAGCTTATGGGGATTCCCTTGTATGTTATTTGTTGTTTTTCCGTTGCTGCTTTTAATATTTTTTCTTTGTATTTAATTTTTGATCGTTTGATTAATATGTGTCTTGGCATGTTTCTCCTTGGATTTATCCTGTATGGGACTCTCTCTGCTTCCTGGACTTGATTGACTATTTTCTTTCCCATGTTAGGGAAGTTTTCAACTATAATCTCTTTAAATATTTTCTCAAACCCTTTTTCTCTTCTTCTGGGACCCCTATAATTCGAATGTTGGTACATTTAATGTTGTCCCAGAGGTCTCTGAGACTGTCCTCAATTCTTTTCATTCTTTCCTCTTTATTCTGCTCTGCAGCAGTTATTTCCACTATTTTATCTTCCAGGTCATTTATCCTTTCTTCTGCCTCATTTATTCTGCTATTGATTATTTCTAGAGAATTTTAAATTTCATTTATTGTGTTGTTCATCGTTGTTTGTTTGCTCTTTAGTCCTTCTAGGTCCTTGTTAAACATTTCTTGTATTTTCTTCTTTCTGTTTCCAAGGTTTTTGGATCATCTTTTCTATCATTACTTTGAATTCTTTTTCAGGTAGGCTGCCTGTTTCCTCTTCATTTGTTTGGTCTGGTGTGTTTTTACCTTGCTCCTTCATATGCTGCATATTTCTCTGTCTTCTCATTTTGTTTAACTTACTGTGTTTAGTGTCTCTTTTTTGCAGGCTACAGGTTCGAGTTCCCATTGTTTTTGGTGTCTGCCCCCAGTGGTTAAGGTTGGTTCAGGGGCTTGTGTAGGCTTCCTGGTAAAGAAGACTGGTGCCTGTGTTCTGGTGGGTGGGGCTGTATCTTGTCTTTCTGGTGGGCAGGGCCGTGTTCAGTGGTGTGTTTTGGGGTGTCTGTGAACTTAGTATGATTTTAGGCAGTCTCTCTGCTAATGGGTTGGGTTGTGTTCCTGTCTTGCTAGTTGTTTGGCATGGGGTGTCCAGCACTGGAGCTTGCTGGCCGTTGAGTGGAGCTGTGTCTTAGGGTTGAGACAGAGATCTCTGGGAGAGCTCTCACCGATTGATATTACATGGGGCCGGGAGGTCTCTGGTGGTCCAGTGTACTGAACTCGGCTCTCCCACCTCAGAGGCTCAGGCCTGGCACCAGGCTGGAGCACCAAGACGCTGTCAGCCACCTGGCCAGGTATGTGGGGAGTTTCTTGCCCTCTGGGAAGTCTGAGGTCTTCTGCCAGCGTTTAGTAGGTGTTCTATAGGAGCTGTTCCACATGTAGATGTATTTTTGGTGTATTTGTGCAGAGGAAGGTGATCTCCACATCTTAATCCTCCGCCATCTCTACTGGATATCTGTCTTATATTTTAAAAGGTCTTAGTTTCATTGATTTTTTTTTTACTCTCTTTTTAGTCTTTTTCATTTATTTCCACTATGATCTTTGTTATTTCCTTCATTTTATTAACTTTGGCATTTGTTTTTTCTTCTTTTTCTAATTCCTTGAGGTGTAAAGTTAGGTTTTTTTGAGATCTTTTTTGTTTCTTGATTTATCAGTGTCACTATGAACTTCCCTCGTGGAAATGCTTTTGCTGCATCCTGTAAGTTTCAGTATGTTGCACAATAGTCCCCCTTTATCTGCAGTTTTGCTTTTTACAGTTTCAGTTACCTGCAGTCAACTGTGCTCTGAAAATATTAAATGGAAAATTACAGAAATAAACATTTTTAAAATACTTTAAATATTTTTTTAAATAAAGTTTTGAATTGTGCATTGTCCTGAGGAGTGTGATAAAACTTTGTGCCATCCTGCTCCATCTTGCCTGGGATATGAATCATCCCTTTGTTCGTTGTATCCACACTGTGTGTGCATGTGTATGTATAGGAAAAAACATTATATTTGTGGGGTTAAGTACTATTCATGGTTTCAGGCATCCACTCAGTGTCTTGGAATGTATCCCTCACAGATAATGGAGTTCTACTATATTTCCAGTTCATTTGTCTCACGGTACTTTTTAAAATTTCTCTTTTGATTTCTTTAACGTATTGGTTGTTCAGTATAATGTTTAATCTCCACATGTGAATTTTCCAGTTTTCTTCTCATAATTGATTTCTAGTTGTATTGCATTGTGGTCGGGAAATATGCTTAATATGACTTTAATCTTAAATGTATTAAGACTTGTTTTGTGGCCTAGCATATGCTCTCTCCTGGAGAATGTTCCATGTGCCCTTGAGAAGACTGTGTATTTTGTTGCTTTTGGCCGGAATGACTGGCCTAATATGTCACTGAAGGCCAATGTTTCTTTATTGATTTTCTGTCTGAATGATGTATCCACTGATGAAATTGGGGTATTAAAGTCCCTTTCTGTTATTGTATGGCTTTCTACTTCTCCCTTTAGATCTGTTAAATTTTGTTTTTTATATTCAGATGTTTCTATTTTGAGTGCATAAATGTCTACAAATGTTATATCCTTTTTGGATTTACTCCTTTATCATTATATAATGACCTTTTTTGTCCCTTATAACAGTCTTTGTCTTAAGTCTATTTTGACTGTTACAAGTATAGGTACCCCAGCTTTCTTCTGGTTTCCATTTGCAAGGAATATATTTTTTCCATTCTTTCAGTCTTTGTGTGCACTTTTATCTCAGGTGAGGTTTTTGTAGCCAGTATATAGGTGAGTCTTTTTTTCTTTAATCCATTCAGCCACTCTTGTGTTTTGATGGGAGAATTTATTATTTCTTTTACATTTAAAGTAATTATCAATAGATATGTCCTTATTGCTATTTTGTTCACTGTCTTCTGGCTGTTTTGTAATTCCTATTTTCCTGTCTTCTTCACTTGCTTAGATTCCTGTCTTTTTTGGTATGCTTAGATTCCTTTACCTTTATGTTTTGTGTATCTACCACAGGCATACCTCAGAGATATTGCAGGTTCAGTCCACTGCAATAAAGCAATTATCACAATGAAGCAATTATCACATGAATTTTGGTTTCCTAGTGTATATAAATCTATGTTTACCCTATATTAAGGTCTATTAAGTGTATAATAGCATTATGTATAAAAAGTGTACATACCTTACTTTTAAAATACTTTAGAGCTAAAAAATACCAACCATCATCTGAGCCTTCAGTGAGTCATTGTAGTAACATCAAAGATCATTGATCACAGATCACCATAGCAAATAGTATAATAATTTAATAATTTGAAAGAAGAAAGGGGAATCAAGATGACAGGGTAAGGGGATGTGGAACTCACCTACCCCTACAAACACATCAAAAATACTTCTACAGTTCTCACAGAAAATTAACTGGAACCTGGCAGAAGAACGTTTTTTTTTTTTTTGGCCCACGCCGCACAGCTTGCAGGATCTTAGTTCCCCAACCAGGAATCAAACCCACGCCCCCTACAGTGGAAGTGCAGAGTCTTAACCACTGGACCACCAGGGAGGTCCCCAGAACTTCTGTACAACCAAAGCTGCAAGAAAGATCTCCATGTAACTGGGTAGGACAGAAAAAAAGACATCAGGTTGGGATCTGTGATCCTGGGAGGGATCTGAAAGGAAGAGAAGGTCCACACGGGCAGCCCCTCACCTTGGGGAGCAAGCAGGTGGAGCCACAATCTGTGCGTCCCAGTCCTGGCATCCTGCAGAGAGGAGACTAGCCCCCTTGGCTGTTTGGAGAACCACTGGGACAGTCAGAAGGTCTGGAGAATCCAAGACACTACTCGCAAGGAGTGTGCACATGCTGACTTGTCAACAATCAGGGCAGAGAGAGCCTGGCACTGGCAGCTGCTGCCTCGCCACTCCCCAGTCTGAATTGGGCGAATACCCCGGCCCTGCACACTCCACGCCACAGCCTGGTGGGAGATCTGGGCCAACTGGGCCCTGGGAAAAGACTCGGTCTGGACACAAAGACGAAGGGTCTTGAGTGTGATCTTGGTGGGGCAGCTGGAAGCAACCATTGTCCTAGTGCACACAGGGCGGCACCCCAGGAATCCCGGGCAGACAGGCCCTGGGAGAGGACTCAGTCTAGCTGTGCAGAGACAACCCGGAGAGCCCGGGGTGTGATCCAGTAGGGCAGCAGCAGACATTGTCATGCGTACAGGAACATGCAGCAGCTCATCTCTCGTTGCCCATAACTGGCGATTCCCTATGCATCGGGCAAATGAGAACACCCACATCAAAGTGGGTGGAAGCTGAGGCACAGTCTTACCATAACCACCCCCCCTCCACATGGCACTCCACCTTCAGGAAGGGACTCAAAACTCCAGGCTTCTCCTTGAGGAGCAAAGGGTTTAGATCCCACACTTGGCACCCCAGCTTTTACGAGTCACACATGAAGACAAGCCCCCCAAACATCTAGCCTTTCAGGGGTCAGGGGCACAACTGCACAGCATGTGGGATCTTAGTTCCCTGATCAGGGATGGAACCCGTGCCACGCCCCCTGCAGTGGAAGGGCAGAATCCACTGGACCACCAGGGAAGTCCAAAAACATCTAGCTTTGAAAACCAGTGGGGCTTGTGTCCATGAGACCAACAAGGCTATAGTGAACTGAGAACAGTTCTTAAAGGGTCTTTTCTAATGTTTCACCTGTTTATATCTTTTTCAGACATAGCTTATTTTATTGCAATTCACTTTATTGCACTTTACAGATAATGCATTTTTTGCAAGTTGAAGGTTGGTTGTAACCCTGTGTGAAGCAAATCTCTTGGCACCTTTTTTTCAATAGCATTTGCTCACTTTGTGTGTCTGTCACATTTTGGTAATTCTCACAATATTTCAAATTTTTGTTACATTTGTTATGGTGGTCTGTGATCAGTAATCTTTGATGTTACTGCCACCACTTGCTGAAGGCTCTGATGATGGTTAGCATTTTTTAGCAATAAAGTATTTTTTTTAACATCTTTATTGGAGTATAATTGCTTCACAATGGTGTGTTAGTTTCTGCTTTATAACAAAGTGAATCAGTTATACATACACATATGTTCCCGTATCTCCTCCCTCCTGCATCTCCCTCCCTCCCACCCTCCCTATCCCAGCAATAAAGTATTTTTAAATTAAGGTATGTACATTGTATTTTTATACATAACGCTAGTGCACACTTAACAGAGTACAGAATAGTATAAATAGAACTTTTACATGCACTGGCAAACCAAAAAATTCATGTGATTTGCTTTATTGTGGTAGTCTGGAACTGAACCCTCATTGTCTCCAAGGTATGCCTGTACCTTCTAATGAATTTCTTTTACTGTTTCTTGTAAAACCAGGTGTATTGATGTCAGAGTCCCTCAACTTTTCTCAGAAAGTATTTCTCTGTCACTTTTTTTTCCTGAGATGCAGCAGTCCTAGAGATTTTTTTTTTATTACAAAGGCTTATCGGCTTTTTACATTTTTTTATTGAAGTTTAGTTGATTTATAGTGTGTGTTCATTTCAGGTATACAGCAAAGTTATTCAGTTATTATATATATATTCAGTTATTTTATTTATATATATATAATTATTTTCCAGATTCTTTTCCCATATAGGTTATTATAAAACATTCTCCCTCACTTTTTTTTAAAGTATTTATTTATTTACTTATGGCTGTGTTGGGTCTTCGTTTCTGTGCGAGGGCTTTCTCTAGTTGTGGCAAGCGGGGGCCACTCTTCATCGCAGTGCGCGGGCCTCTCACTGTCGCGGCCTCTCTTGTTGCGGAGCACAGGCTCCAGACGCGCAGGCTCAGTAATTGTGGCTCATGGGCCCAGCTGCTCTGCGGCACGTGGGATCTTCCCAGACCAGGGCTCGAACCCGTGTCCCCTGCATTGGCAGGCAGATTCTCACCCACTGCGCCACCAGGGAAGCCCCTCCCTCACTTTTGAAGAATAATTTTGCTTGACACAGAGTTGTAGGATGGTGTTTTTTACCTTGTGCACTTTAAATATTTCATTCCATTCTCTTCTTGCTTGCATAGTTGGGGTTTTTTTGTTGTTGTTGTTTTGTTTGTTTTTGGTATGTGAATGTTTACAGCAGCTTTATTCATAATCACCAAAACCTGGAAACAACTCAAATGTCATCTGGTGAATGAATAAATTATAGTGCATCTGTACAATGCAATCCTACTCAGCAATAAAAAGTAATGAACTATTAATATATGCAACAACATGGATAAATCTTATATATATATTTATTGCTAAGTGAAAGAACCCAGATTCCAAAGGATAAATACAGTGTGATTCCAGTTATATGATATTTCTTGCTTGCATAGTTTTTGAAAAGAGGTCTGATTTAATTCTTATCCTTAAGTAAAACTAAGGTTTGTTTTTTCTCTCTGGCTTCTTTCAGAATGTTCCCTTTGTCTTTGATTTTTCTCCAGTTGAAAATGATGTGCTTGGCAGTGCAGTTTTTGGTGTTCTTTTTTTGTTTTTCATGTTTTGTGTTTTTCTTAGCTTCCTGGATCTGCAGTTTGCTGTCTATCACTAATGTTAGGAAAGTCTCAGTGATGATTACTTCACTTATTTTTTTGTTCCTTTCTGCTTTTCTATCAGGTATTCTCATTGTGTGTATTTTACACCTGCTGTCATTGTTCCAAAGTTCTTAGATGTTGTGTTCTTTTTTGTCTTTGCATTAGGCCCTGGTGGAATAGTCTCTTTTGAGGATAGGCCTTGTTAAGAATAGCTGTTTCAAAATAGCTTCTTTCTGTCTTTCCAATTTTGGAAACAGTGGTTTGCTCTGTGTCTTCAGTTCTTTGTTTTTTTTCTTGTGAGGTTAGGAATGATGGTTTCTAAGTTCATTATACAATGAACAAGAAAAGAGAAGTCTCTGTCTCCAGTTTTTTATGTTTGACTGCTGACAGCTTTGAAGCCTCATCCCTCCTTCCTCCTCTTGTGACCCACATGTATCCATGATGATAGGAAAGCCTTAGTTATCCTTCCTTTGGCAGTGACAAGAGATTCAATTCATGCCTGCTCCTGCCCTTGTATGTGAACTCTCTCTTCAGTCCACCCACAACATCAACTAAAAAAATAAGTCCATGTACTTTTCCTTACACTCTCAAGCCATTTCATGCCTTCTTGAGAGGCCTGCCTTACTCCCCAGAGACCTCAATTATGGAAGTAATAAACCCTTTTGTACACTATTGGCAGTGTGTGGTGTCATCAACTTACATATTCCTATACTCGGGGCTGGGCTGTTATGCTTCTGTGCACCATATGGGAGCTCAGAAATGAGAGATGTTGGGAGGATTGCCTCTGGAGTGGCTGGCCAGGAAACTTCCACCTGAAATTAGAGAATGGAGGTTTTACATTCTTTGGAGGAAAGTGCTGTGAATCCTTTATGTGTTATATAATCATGGGCAGATTCACCATCAGACCTTTGTGGAGTGTAGTGAATTCCTGTGCAATATGCAGCTCTTCACCTGTTCCTCAAGGTTATTTAGCAAGGGCTTTGACCAAAAAGAAATCTTTTAGCACTTTATCATTTCATTATGTGTGCCTGTGTGTGCTAAAAACTGGTGAGAAGCAGCCCTGAGGCTCATTGTGTATAGGGTTTTGTGGAGGTCTAAGTAATTTTGTCTTTTTAGCATGTCATATCATGTGAAGTTGTCTGAGCCTTAAGTTCTGAATATTCCTAGCTCCATGAATGGGACAGAGAGAGAATGGAGAAGATGAGTCTGCAATAAATTTTACACAAGCTAAAAGTACTACTTCTTTACAAGAATATTTTAATGTAGCCAGTTGCACCTGGCTATTTCTAATCACCTGGAGTAATTCTCAGGCCAGTATGGCAAACTGATCCTTGTCACAAGTTGGATTTCCACAGGCCTCCTGGACTCTCATGTTTGGTGATGGGAATAGAAGAAAAAGCTTCCAGTTCTTCACTGTGTTTTATTCCTTAAAAACTCCTGCAGATTTGACCTCATACATCAATGGAGTGTACTGAGTTAAATGGTGTGTAATAACAAAGGAGATGAGTTTTTTTTCACAAGAGATTGATTTGTTTAAAATGATATTTGATTCATTTGTGTAGCATTTCTCTCATTTCTCCAAGGTGCTCTAGACCCTGACATCAGAGAGCAATAACATTTAAAGTGATCACAGTGAAAATGAATAAATAATTTGCATGTGTTCATTATGCTGTTAAATTCATGAAGAAGTAAGTAAGGACATAGGGTCAGTTTCTGATGACCAAGACATAAAATAAATGTTTGAAGGTGACAGAATCATATGTAATCTTCCTGTAAATTGAGTATAAATCCCCAGTTCTGTCAGACTCGCACATCTTACTGGAAACATATTTGGGATGTTTTAGGACCCAGTGACCTTCGAGGATGTGGCTGTGAACTTCACCCAGGAGGAGTGGGCTTTACTGAATCCTTCGCAGAAGAAACTTTACAGAGATGTGATGCAGGAAACCTTGAGGAACCTGGCCTCAGTAGGTAAGCATGACAACATTCCTTCACTTCGTCAGTTAGGGAACAAGTATTTCTTGCCCATCAACACTGTTCCAAGATGTGGAATATGGAAAAGGAATACAGTAGTCCCCCCCTTATCTGCAGGGGATACTTCCAAGACCATCAGTGGATGCCTGAAACTGCAGATAGTACTGAATCCTATACATACATACCTATGATAATAAGTTTATTTAGAAATTTGGTGCACAGTAAGAGAGTTGATAACAATAACTAAGAATAGAACACGTATAATAGACATGAACTTAACATGCCTAAGTGTTTAAGTGTCCATAACTTTTGCAGTTTGAGATCAGACAGCAAAACTAAGATCAATTTCTTTTTCCTTCTTCACAATTTCACGATAGAAGATTCGTTTTTCCTATAGATCTTAGCAACATCAGTGTATGATTTTTTCTTCCCTTAAATTAAGAACTTTCATCTTTTCACTTGAAGCACTTTATAACTTTTCTTTGGCATATCCTAATTACCAACATCACTATTCTTGCACTTTGGGGCCATCATTAATTACAATAAGGATTACTTGAACACAAGCACTGCAATACCACCACAGTGATCTGAAAACTGAGATGGCTGCTAAGTGACTGATGGGCAGGTAGCATATGCAGCATGGATACACTGAACAAAGGGATGATTCACATCCTGGACAGGACAGAGCGGGACGTTGCAAGATTTCATCATACTACTTGGAAGGGTGCACAGTTTAAATTAATATTTTCAGACTGCAATTGACTGTAGGTAACTGACACCACAGAAAGCAAAACTGTGGGTAGGGGGGACTGCTGTACATTGGTAAATAAACTAAGCATGGTCACAGCTCATCGTGGACCTAGAATCTAATATTTTTCTATAATTTCCAATAATTTGCATTATTTTTCTGGGTCTGCATTTTAGGAAAAAAATGGGACAATCATAACATTGAAGATTGGTACAAAACCCAAGGGAGAAAACTAAGGTGAGTCACACACACAATAGATAGCAGTGTGCCACATGAGAATCCTGGTATGTCATAAACTTTTAAAATAAGCAAAAAAAACAACCCAGCTTAAAGTTATCCTTAAATTTTTTTCACCAAAAACATTTACTTAAACCTGACATAGATGTCCAGTGTTTTTGGAAACAATATTAAGAAACCCAATATATTAATATTATGTTTTCATAATAGCGTATGTCAAGTCCTCTTACAGAGCTTTCAGTATAAATCCACCCTCAAAAAATGCAGAAGAGGCAAAAAACCTTCCCTTTTGCTATAAAATATAAAAATGTAATTCTAATACCCTACTAATAAATGTGAAATTGTTAAAGAAATCATTAATAATTTCTCATTTTTTACAGAAGTCCATAGGGTAGAAAAAGCTCGTGTGAGAGCAAAAGAAGTAATCAAGATGAGAAACTGTCAGCCAGATTCCAAATCTTAATCTGAACCAGAAAACTCTTCCTGGAGTAAACCATGTGAATGTAATGTGTGTGGGAAAGTCTTCTTCATGGGTCATTCATTCCTTATAGGCACATCAGATCTCACAGTGGACACAAACCATATGAGTATCATGAATATGAGGAGAAGCCATATAAATGCAAGGAATGTGGGAAAGCCTTCAGTTACTGCAAATCTGTTCACAGACATGAAAGGACTCACACTGGAGAGAAACCCTATGAATGTAAGGAATGTGGGAAAGCCTTCACATGGCTCACAACCTTTCGAAGACACATGATAACACACACTGGAGAAGGACCCTATAAATGTAAAGAATGTGGGAAAGCCTTTAGTTGTTCCTCTTCATTTCGAGCACATGAAAGAACTCACACTGGAGAGAAACCGTTCGTATGTAAACAGTGTGGTAAATCCCTCAGGTCTCCTCTAGGTTTGCGAATACATGAAAGAAGTCACACTGGAGAAAAACCCTATGAATGTAAGCAGTGTGGTAAAGCTCTCAGTTGTCCCAGTTCCTTTCGAAGACATGAAAGGATTCACACTGCAGAGAAACAATATGAATGTAAACAATGTGAGAAAACCTTCAGTTCTCCTCTAGGTTTGCGAATACATGAAAGAATTCACACTGGAGAGAAACCCTATGAATGTAAGGAATGTGGTAAAGCCTTCATTTCTCTTTCAAGCGTTCGTACACACATGATAACACACACTGGAGATGGACCTTATAAATGTAAGGAATGTGGGAAAGCCTTCATTTGTCCCAGTTCATTTCGATCACATGAAAGGACTCACACTGGAGAGAAGCCATATGAATGTAAACAGTGTGGTAAGACTTTCAGTTGGCCCAGTTCCTTTCGAATACATGAAAGAACTCACACTGGAGAGAAACCCTATGAATGTACAGAATGTGGGAAAACCTTCATTTATCGCACAACCTTTCAAGGACATGTGAGAAAGCACACTGGAGAGAAACCCTATAAATGTAAAGAATGTGGGAAAGCCTTCATTTCTCCCTCAAGTGTTCGAACACACATGATAATGCACACTGGAGATGGACCTTATAAGTGTAAGGAATGTGGGAAAGCGTTCAATTTTCCCAGTTCATTTCGAATACATCAAAGAACTCACACAGGAGAGAAACCCTACGAATGTAAACAATGTGGCAGAGCCTTCAGTTGTTACACATCCTTTCGAACACATGAAAAAACTCACACTGGAGAGAAACCTTATGAATGTACAGAATGTGGGAAAGCCTTCATTTATCGCACTACCTTTCGAGGGCACGTGAGAATACACACTGGTGAGAAGCCCTACAAATGTAGAGAATGTGGGAAAGCCTTCAGTCGACCCAATTCCTTTCGAAGGCATGAAAGATCTCATACTTAATAGAAACCTCTTGAATGTAAGCAATGTGGGGAAAACATCAGTCGGCCTTCATTCTTACATGTGAAAACTCCCACTGGAAAGAAACCCTATATGTGTAAGAAATCTGAGAAAGCCTGATACAAATTAATCCATGTATAATGTTCCAGAAAAAAATAACATGAAAATAATTCTTAGAGTTATATTGTTTTTATCAGTGCCTCATTCTTAAAGGGGATCTCTCGACTGGTTATTTACTACTTACGTTCAGAAATGAACACTGAAGTGGAAGAATTCTGTAACTACTCTGTAAGCAGTACTACATAACGATTAACAGATATTGTTTTGCCCTTAAATCAATTAACATTTTTTTCTTTTCATTTTGAAGCCTGTTTGATCCATGGTTGAATTGACATGTATTTCTAATATGCAGGTTGGTTTAATTTTTATGCTTTGATTGTTTTGTGTGGGAATATTGATAAATGACATTTTGGTATTTGTTGGGATTTTCGTACTGGCCTCCTGTAGTGCCAGGTATTGGATATTCCTTACCCATATATAGTCCATCCTCCTTATGAGAAAATCTACTCTTGTTTTGGCCAGAAGAGCCTTATTTCATTTTCCTTGCTAGTAAAAGATGGCATAAATTTGTAAATATCATAGTGTATATAGTCTCATGTGAATTATTTCTATGTTTTGCCCTTTGCTCTTTGTCATTCCTTCTGGCTAGGATTTGAATAATAAAGAGTTTGCATTAACACATCATTGACCAGGGGATTTTTGCAGAAACTAACACCTGTGGCCGGTGATTTGTTATGTAAATGAATATTGAAACACCCACGTTTGAGTAAATATCAACAACTTTTTTTGCACTTAATGTATTTATTTGAAACTTCGTACCTGTCTTAAAGCATTCTAATATTTCTTTAGAGTGTGATAGGCAGTATAGCAAGCACCTCTGTGCAGGGGAACAAAACATCTATTACAAACATAGTGTGTTTCACTGCGCTTTCCCCTGGAAGAGCAGACTTTCTGGCAGCATTTTTTTTTTTTGGTCCTATGGGTATCATTTTCTCTAAAATATGTTCTTTTATTTTACCTGATAGTCAACAAGGTGGATCTTTGCGGGGTACTCTTTTAAAAAACGCCACAAGAAGGACCAGGTGCGGGACTACCACTGCATTCACCAGAATGGTCAGTTACCCATTCTCTAGCTACTGCTAACAAAAATTGCTTGTAAGTCATTTTATTCTGTGCATTAAGGCTACAATAAATTTTAAATGCATTGAATAAACCACAGTTACTCAAATGGAAACCCACTTTCTTATACCATTTTCAAGTTTTCCAGAGGATGTTGAAGTTTGCCAGATACTGATCAGATCGATCAACTCCTTTCATATATTTATTATACTCTAATATACAAGTGGGCTTAGTTATCTGATGGCAGTCCTCCTGTCTTCCTTTCCTGTAGATGCTATGATGCGTCATGAATAGTTGTCACCCTGTGGACTAGCCTCTTGTCTTTCCATGTAAGAAGAATCACTTCTCCTTTCCGTAAGAATGTCATTTTTTCCCCTCTGTAGATTTTTAGATTTTTCTTTAATTGGTTTGGTAGACCATGATTCTCTCTTATAGTCCCACAAACTCTGGTTTTAGTTTTCAACAATATTTCAGATGTGGACACACTGTTGTAATATATTGTCTTGGTAATATGGTGCCATGAACCAAGATAAGGTTGTAGGACTGATAATATTGTTTCTTGCAGTTTCTTTACTTCACCCATGTAAATCTCAAGGTTGCATATATACCCAGTTTCACTTTCACTAACAATCCTGACCAAAATTCCATATTTTGTAAGTTTTCCAGGATTTGAATCTGAGTTGTCCTTTCCACTTTATCATTCTCTCATCAAGTTATAGCTCTTGTTTGGGTATACAGATTGATTGAAATTTTGGTAGAAAATAGTCCAAAAGAGGTTTAACTTTTGAAATTCTGCAGGAAGTGGAGTTTTCCGAATTATCATTAAAGTAAACAAATGTCATTATTTGTTCGAACCTTCTTCTCATCATAATCTTTGGGAAGATAGGTGTTTCAATTAAGGGATCAGTCGACCAATATTCTTTCCAGTGTGATTTTCTTATTTGTCCCATCGAAAGTATTAACCCAAGAAACTTCTTCGTGTCACTATTGGTTACATCAGTCCGTTTTAAAGTCTTATCATAATTTTTATATGATTTTTCATTCTGTTGGTGATACAAGTTTGTTTGAGAAGGAACCAGCTCAAAAAAGTTGTTACCAAAAATTAATTCTGTTATTTCACTAACGCTTTGTGGGTTATTTGCACCTGGCACACCTGTAAAGTCTTCTGATTTTTGTGAAATGTTGTCTTCAATCCACTCTTCTGTAGAAGCAAAGGAGCATTCTCCAGCACTGTGAGTTTCATTTTCATTTCCTGTATCAGAATCAATCACTAAGGCTTTCTGTCTTTTTTTGGTCTAATATTTACATTGTCTGAATCAGAACTATATTCTGAGACACTAGTATATACGTCACGTGGACAATCAGAGAAAGTATCTGCATAAAATTCACCAAAAAATTCTTCACTCAAAATCTCACGATGTGTCATTTTTGAAAATTTTATGGTCATAAACTTGCATTTATAATATATACAAGATTGGAACAAAAACCTAACGGAGCGGGCTTCCCTGGTGGCGCAGTGGTTGGGGGTCTGCCTGCCGGTGCGGGGGGCGCAGGTTCGGGCCCTTGTCTGGGAGGATCCCGCGTGCCGCGGAGCGGCCTGGGCCCGTGGGCCACGGTTGCTGGGCCTGCGCGTCTGGAGCCTGTGGTCCGCGGCAGGTGGGGCCGCGGTGGTGGGGGGCCCGCGTGCCGCGGTGGGGTGTGGCCCCCGCTCGCCGCAGCTGGGGGGGGGCCCTCGCGCAGAGGCGAGGACCCGGGACAGCCATAAATAAATAAATAAAATTAAATTTAAAAAAAAACTAAAACACCTAACAGAGCAAAATGTGAATGATAATGACAATCACAAGTTGTATAATGAATCTTGATCAATTTTAAGCTCTAACAACTTTGCACAGTGCTGTTAATTGTATCACTGTCTAAAAACTTATTGGTACACCTCTGGTCAATCACATTCAGGTAACGAAAGATGTATTAATACATCTCCTGTCAATATTGTGGACTTCCCTGGTGGTCCAGTGGCTAAGACTCCGCACTGCCAATGCCGGGGGGCTGGGTTCAATCCCTGGTCAGGGAACTAGATCCCACATGCTGCAACTAAGATCCAGTGCAGCCAAATAAGTAACTACTAAAAAAAATAATTGTTAAGACAGACCTGTCACAACAATAAAATGTTGAATTGGAGTTGGCTCTCCTACATTGTTTTGTCACCTGGGTAATGTGACATTTTCTATAATCCATTTCTCTTATGGTTCCATGTGAGAATTCACATGTAGCCTCAGTCGCATGGGATTTGGAATTCAGAAATACAGGAGGCATTAGTCAGATTTCAGCACCGTGCAGGGAGACAGACATGTGTAGGAACTTTGAGAACACTTGTTCTAGCCTGTTTTCCTGATTCCGTAACCTGCCAATCCAGAGTATCCTGGAAACGACAATCAGCTGGTTGACTTCCATCTTCTCAGACGTGTAGGTTTCCACACATCTTCTCAAGTTCCACATCAAAAATCCATCATATTTTGGATTTTCCTGCAAGTTTCCATGAGTCCACCAGGCAACTAATTCTAACTTTTATGGTTCAGAGTATTCTCTGATGCTTGGACTTCCATCTTCTCTAGATCATATTCATGTAAGGTCTAATTTGTGTAGTGAACACCTAATTCTGGTAATACTGCTAGTGACCATGTGTTCCTGATTCCGCTATGACAGCTATGGTTGCACAGTCCAAAATAACCACATTGGAGTTTGTTCCACTGCTGCACTGTGCAGTGACTGCCCTGGCCCAGTCCCTCCATGTGAAAATTGGCACCTTCCTCAGATCAGGCAGATTGTGGGTGCTTCCCATTGCTCACAGCTGTACGCAATTCCTCAGTACATTTTCAATTATGTTTGATTGTGATTACAAACTACATTTTTGTTGAACAAAGTCTTCTGTTGTCTCTAGAATATTTTCATTAATTGTTTTCATACAATTTGCATACTAATGTGTTTTTCATTTCCTGAGCACGTATATTAAAACATTCTGTTGTAACTATAGATTTTCAGGTGAACTTTGTAATTTGGTCAATTAATTGCTACACATTCTCATTCAATTATCCCTTGTATATACATGTTCGGGTATTTTTTTCCTCTGGTAAATTTTATTTTTATTTCTACATAGTTATGATTTTTGTGTTATGATTTTTGTCTTGAAATGAATTTCTCATTTGTTTTGTCAGCATGATGTGGCCAGAACCCACTGGGATCACAGCAGCAGTCAACAAGGTGGTGGTCATAAATTGTAGTACTCAGAATGACCACAAACCCTAAATGACTGGATTTATCAGTAAGAGGGTGCTCAAAAGGATTTACGATTTGGGCTTTTGCTGGGTGATTTGATTACTCTTCAGGGAAGCAGGATGTTTCTGGATGTACTGGATGCTGCAAGAAGGTGAACTAATTCTATCATAGGTGATCATAATCAATGTTTTCTAGAAGACAAAAACAGTGTAGTGAAGCTAAATTTAATTCACAGGAAGCTCCGCAGTCAGTCATATTATTAAGAAGAGCAGAATCTTGGTCATTTTTATGATTTGGAATTGTCTCATCATTTTTAGTAATATGGTTACAAAATACACTTATTTTTGTCTTGATCCATTTGTGATCACTGAACAGCTTTGTCTGATGATGGAAGTGTTTGACATTTTTCTCTTCAACATGATAAAAGAACACAAGGCCAGCATCCAGTCCCCCGGTGTCGCTTTTTGCCTTTCCTGCTCATTATCTAAACACTCTTACACTTCCTGTGTTATACTGGATGGATAGTGTTTACCATAAAGTACCTCAGTGAAAATATATAAATTCACTTTTTAGTAAAGTATACGATACCTTTTAATATCTCCTTTATAACTCAGCTGAGACCTATATTTTCAGGTAAATTGTGAGGGAACACAAACCTAGCAAGAGAGAAAGACAGGATCACTGTTCCAGTTAAGCATTTCTTGCTCAGAGACTATACTCTTGATGCTGTTTCAACATGCCTGGCACTAGATTCAACACCTACCCAATTTAGCACAAATAAGCCACTCTAGGATTTGGATATAAAGGCATGAAACAAGTTCTTACAGTCCTGGTGCTCATATTTTGTGGAAAAAGGGAGATAGTTAACAAATGATAAAGCTTTGGTTTATAAGATGGAAATGAGAGCTTTGAAGGAAAGTAAACAATGACGTGTGAGACCATAGAGAGGCTGGGAGTGTGTGTATATCTTATGAGGGTAGGAGCCTCAAGTGAGTGAGGATGTCATTATTGATCACTTGTGTTTCTATTAACTTACAGGAACTGCTTGGGTGTGGAAGTAAATAGAGGGCAGCAATGTAGAAAGTCCTGCTTGCTTTGATTACTGGTAAAGATTCCCGATAAAGGTAAAGATATAGATATGGTTCATCTTCATTTTTGCAGTTTCCTATATACAACATGTGATCATGAGTTTGGACATAGGTTTCTGGGACTTGAGACTTTCCTTTGATCTGGCCACAGACATTTGTGGCATCTTTTTGTTTAACATCCTTTAAGAAACTATTCACTTTAACTATTTCAAGTTTCATATTTGGCATTTTCATTTTGCTTGTATACTGACTGACACAGTATATACTCTGTTTAACCCTGGAGTTCCCCCCAGTCTGAGAAAAGGTTATGTTCATCTGCACTGTTCTAGCCCATCCTGAGTTTATCCTGTGAGTAGAGTGATATTTATGTAAGTCTACTGTGATTTCCTGGTGGAAAAAACAAAAAGAGCTATGGATGTTTAGAAGGCAATTATCCAAGGAATTACTGAGGTGAGCTACAGAGAGAGGGTATCATTTTGAGTAATATCCTAATTTAATGTGAAAGGAGATAGCAGAAATTTTTAATGCCTTTCTATAAGAGAATTAGTTGAAAGCTTTTTTTTTTCAGTGACCCACAAAGCCTCATATCCCATCTTGCTGTTCACAGGTATCATTTCCATATGCTTAGACTTCCAGCACATATTCTAGAGTAGGAGGATACAAAAGTAACAGCTCTGAGTTTTATTAAAGAGCAAAGGAAAGCCAAATTCTGTCCATTTTTAGTGCTAACTTACATTTTCTTACCACTGTAAAGATTGTCATTTCATAATTATTAGTCTCCCTTTTGATGTCCCTGCCAATCATTCCTTCCATCATTCCTAACAACGAGAAGGTTAACCATGGTAGAAGAGGTTATTACCCAAACTTACAGAGCTCACAGTAATGGAATCTCAGTTTTGAAAGCCTAATGTATGCCACCAACTTAACTGAACACTTGTCAAAATTTTAAACTCAGAAGAACACTGCAAGGGACTTCCCTGGTGGTCCAGTGGCTAAGACTCTGCACTTCTAATGCAAGGGGCCCAGGTTCAATCCCTGGTCATTGAACTAGATCCCACGTGCCGCAACTAAAGATCCTGCGTGCTGCAACTGAAGAGCCCATATGCTGCAACTAAGACCTGACACAGCCAAATAAATAAATATTTTTAAAAAGAAGAATAACACTGCAAGAAATTACTCACTTCGAAAGAAAATATGGCATCAAATTTTACAGATGACTCAAGTGGCAGTATGTTCTATTTATGGTACATTCTGGAAAGGTGCGACCGAAAACATCAGTCAGTGTTGAAGGGGTTTGGTAGAAAGGGGCATCACAAAAATGTTCTTTTGGGGTGATGGAGTATAACCCATCCTTTGGTGGTAGTGTTACTGTACATTTGTGAGAGCTCACAACTACACTTAAAATATGGTATATATACGTATTTAAAATAATTAACAAGAAACAAAAACAATGCTTTCACATGCTAGGAAAATGTTAAACTTTGCTGAATCTTGGTTTTTACATGTGCAACAGTTATTTCCACCACCTTTTGGTACTATTTACGAAGAATTGAAGGGCCAGGAAGAAGAACTCAGTCCTCAACAGGATTCTCTTGAAATCTCATTTTAGAAAACACCCTATAGGGCTGCACTGGCCCTCATCTCATAACAGGAGTGGAGTGAGAGGGCTCCCAGATCTTTTGGGTTTAAGTTAGGTTCCACGGTCAGATCTTTGGAAGTACTATGGTTCTGAAACATAAAGGTGTATCCCACAGTCTCCCCAAGTGGAATCTGCCTGGGAACATCCTAATTCATGATCATCAGCATCATATCTTTTCCAGGCTCATCTTAAGGCCATTTCCAGCTCTACATTTTCCAGCTCAAGCCTACTCTGTGCCTCCTACTGGCAAACATTTTTAGAAGTCCACACCTGCCCCACTCTGGAAAATTTCTCTGTGGCAACACCAGGGGGCTGTGAGCTGAGATGGTGGAAGAAACAGCGGTCAAACCCATGTCATGGGCACATACCTCTCAGCTGCAACAATCCCAGGTGTCCCATAATTATCGTCTCTACTTGCTTACTAACTTTCTACTTGCTTACTTACTTTCTACTTGCTTACTTGCTTACTTTCTAGCCAGCTTTCCATTTTGTCTTGGGTCATGAAGCCAGGATCCCTCAGGCTTTTTTCACCACAGAGGCTTCCTCATTGTAAGGACAATGATACCTACAGGATAAAGCCAAAAATGGGACCTCTGGCACATCTCAACTACAGGAGGAAGTGTGTTCCCTTCTGAGTAATGCAGTTGTTCTGGAGGAGGTCACCCCTTTTCTAGACTCATTGGCCATTTGAAGAGTCGCTTAGGATCACATGAAGGACCATGAGAGTTCATATACTTTATAGACCATGTGCTACCACCACACCTGATGGAGTCCACTGGAGAGAATGGCAGGTTCTGCCCCCGATCAAACAAGATATCCCTGATAAAAACTGCACCCAAGCATCCGCTCAAATTCCAGCAAGCACACTAGCACTACAGGATGCCCTGGCAAATAGTCAAACTCATCTGCACATTTTCACAGATCCTGTGACCGTTGTCAGTGATCTTGCTATCCAGTCCCACCAGTAGTGACAAGAACTCCTTATCTAACTCCTTATCACTGCTCTGGAATAAAGAACTCTGGGAATATCTTGCCTCACAGTTACCCAATCAAGGTCACTCCTAACTGCACGTATGAAACCTTTCAGACCTGATGGTATTAATCTTGGCCCTGTGGGCCCATGAAATGTGAAACCATTGAGAGACCTCTACCCTAAAGCTCTAGGCAGAATGCAAGGGACTCCCCTCCTCTGCCATGGCTAACTTACTAACTGCCAAGTTTACCTGATAAGGAAAAAAATGCCCCTAGTAGTATAATCAGTGGACATAATTTCCAGGCTGAGGAAGGAGTCCCTACAGCTGATGGAAAATAGACTTAATAGGACCCTTCATCCCCTCAGCAGGACTACCTGCTATGCTCTGACCATGGTATATACTTATATAGACATATTCGTCACTTATCCTATTAGACATGCCACTGGTGAAGCCAAAACGGAAGGACTCACCAAGACACTGATGTGACCTACTCATTTCTCAAAAACAAATTTAAAAAACCCTCAAGACACTGGGCTCTAGAAAAAGGCATTCAGCGGCACTTTTACTTCTTATGACCCCAGGATACAGCCCTCATAGAAGCTAGAATGGCTTCCTTAGACAAACCGTGTTAACTTCTAAATGAGTCTTCCTGCTGTTTGAGGCATTAGTTAGACCCTCCCACCCACCCACCTCGGTACATGGGCCCATTACTTTGTTCTGATCCTCAGGCTTAGTGACACCTTATAAATAGAGGCCTTTCTGCACGAGACTTTTCTGTCAAATGGTCATTCTCAACAATCCTTTTGTTTACTGTAAGAGTTTCCAGTAACAAACACTCATATCCCACCACCGGACCTTCCTCCTAACACCACCTATACTCTGTACCCTGGATGTCAATATTTTATTTGGGGCATCCTCCTTCATAACACGATGTGGCCCTTCCCAACACAAATGTGCCGTTTTCCTACCAATTTCACTCACTGTCCTGAGAGTCACTGGCATTGCCCAGGGTACACACAATGCCATTCAACAAACTCACATCACTGATCTCAGTCAAGAAATGTCTGAAACATTCTAAACACATGCAGCAGGCAACTAACATTTTAGAGACTTTCCATGAAGAGGAACTCCCTGGCAGCCATGGTGGCTGATGACTAGTTGGCTTTAGACTATTGGCCACCCAGGGAAAGTTCTGTTCCCTTAAAGTATTGCTTGCTGCCTGTGGGTAAACAACATGGCAAGGGGCCACCAATAGCTCAACACATGAGAAAACAAATGAAAATAATGAATAACGTTACTAAGGTAATTGAATTGAGTTCTGGAACCCCACTGACATATTTTCCTGGATTTCTCCAACTCCTTAGGATGACTGGAATTGGAATGCTTTTTTCAAGACTTCCTCGTCTTAATTATAACATGTTGCTTGTGCTTTTCAAATGGCTATTCAAACTCTTGTGAGATGTGGCATAATTCAGTCAACAATCATCAGAAGTGAACTTTTAATAAAGACACTGATTCCATTTTTGATGTGTGAGTGTTAATTGGTTTTAGATACCCACTCACCCTTCCTGGTATGCAATAGGCAATCAAGTTACAAAGGTAGTCACATGCCTCTTTTCTCTTTGTGCCAGTGGATAGGAGGGTCAAACCTTGAATACCCAAACTCAACTCCTTGAAACATTAAAGGCCCAACCCACTCTCCTCTTTGCTGCAGCCACCTGCACCCACTTACACTTGCCCTACTCTCCTAAAAATTGCCTTTGCGGAATAAACCAGGAGCAGAAGGCACTCGAGCCAGTAAACTGTAGGAACACATAAATTGCTGAAGACACAGTGTAAACTAGCTTGAGAATTAAAAGGTCTGCAGAACCCAGTCTTAGCGGGCCACCCACAATTCATGAATTCTTCCTGCAGGAACCAAACCATGTTCTTACCATAAAGATTAAAAAAAAAAAATTGCCTCATGCTTCATGCAGCAAACAGGGAAATATTTTGATATATACACAGTGCATTTTGTTCTTTGTATCTTAGGCTATTTCTCAAAGGAAACTAGCTTGCCAAAGCTTTATCTGATTAGAGAAAGAGCAATTATGCAACTCCAGCCCTTTTCAGCTTTCCTCTCTGATTAAAAAAAAAAAGGAAAAAAAGAAAGGCTGAGAACTTTCTCTGATTTTCATAGTCCAGTCCATAGAAACAGTCCTATGCACAGTCTGTTCCACCAAAACTTTGCAGGCTTAATCATAACGTAATAGAACATATTCCATCCCAAATACCTTACCACCATATATCATAAGGGTCCCAATATAGTAACAGTGGATTAAAACAGAGAGCTGCAAGACATAGACTCTACTCAAGAATGAGCTTCTGGGGGCTTCCCTGGTGGTGCAGTGGTTGAGAGTCTGCCTGCCAATGCAGGGGACATGGGTTCGAGCCCTGGTCTGGGAGGATCCCACATGCCGCGGAGCAACTGGGCCCATGAGCCACAATTGCTGAGCCTGTGCGTCTGGAGCCTGTGCTCCACAACAGGAGAGGCCGCAATAGTGAGAGGCCCGCGCACCGTGATGAGGAGTGGCCCCCACTTGCCGCAACTGGAGAGAGCCCTTGCATGGAAGCGAAGACCCAACACAGCCATAAATAAATAAATTAAACCTTAAAAAAAAAAAAAAAAAAAGAATGAGCTTCTGGGACTACTCAAACACCAGGAAGAAAAATTCAAGGGCACTAGAGGTTATTGAAGCTCCTGATACTTAGAGCTATGACAAGCATTAAACATACTGTAACTCCTGTTTAAGAACACATAAAACCTCACACTAAAGACCTCTTTGCCTCAAATTACCTGATACATCTGGTTTTCAACCAAAAATTAGACGGCATACTAAAAGGTAAGAGAAAACACATTGTGAAGAGAGAAAGCAATCATCAAAACAATTCTCAGGTACAGGAGAGATTCTTGAATGACCAGGCTATTAATTTAAAATAACTATTAGGGCTTCCCTGGTGGCGCAGTGGTTGAGAATCTGCCTGCTAATGCAGGGGACATGGGTTCGAGCCCTGGTCTGGGAAGATCCCACATGCCGCGGAGCAACTAGGCCCGTGAGCCACAACTACTGAGCCTGTGCGTCTGGAGCCTGTGCTCTGCAACAAGAGAGGCCGCGATAGTGAGAGGCCCGCGCACCGCGATGAAGAGTGGCCCCCACTTGCCACAACTAGAGAAAGCCCTCTCACAGAAACGAAGACCCAACACAGCCAAAAATAAATAAATAAAAATTTAAAAAAATAAAATAAAATAAAATAACTATTAATATCACACAAAGCTGACTTCAGAACAAGGAAAATTATCAGGGAGAAAGAGGGGCATTACATACAGATAAAAAGTGCCAATTCTCCAGGAAGACATAATAACCCTTTATTATACATGTGCTGAAACAGATTGACAGAATAAGTGATGCAAAAATGTACAAAACTGCAATATGAGAAGGAGGAGCTTCAAGATGGTGGAAGAGTGAGACGTGGAGATCACCTTCCTCCCCACAAATACATCAGAAATACATCTACATGTGGAACAACCCCTACAGAACACGTACTGAATGCTGGCAGAAGAACTCAGACCTCCCAAAAGGCAAGAAACTTCCCACGTACCTGGCTAGGGCAAAAGAAAAAAAACAGAGACAAAAGAATAGGGATGGGACCTGCACCTCTGGGAGGGAGCTGTGGAGGAGGAAAGGTTTCCGCACACTAGGAAACCCCTTCACAGGTGGAGACTGCGGGTGGCGGAGGGGGGAAGCTTCGGAGCCATGGAGGAGAGTGCAGCAACAGGGGTGCGGAGGGCAAAGCGGAGAGATTCCCGCACAGAGGTTCGGTGCCGACCTGCACTCATCAGCCCGAGAAGCTTGTCTGCTCACCCGCTGGGGTGGGCGGGGGCTGGGAGCTGAGGCTCGGGCTTCGGTCGGATGCAGGGAGAGGACTGGGGTTGGCTGTGTGACCACAGCCTAAAGGGGGCTAGTGCGCCACAGCTAGCCAGGAGGGAGTCTGGGAAAAAGTCTGGAGCTGCTGAAGAAGCAGGAGACTTTTTCTTGCCTCTTTGTTTCCTGGTGCGTGAGGAGAGGAGATTAAGAGCACTGCTTAAAGGAGCTCCAGAGACGGGCGCGAGCTGCGTCTATCAGCGCGGACCCCAGAGATGGGCATGAGACGCTAAGGCTGCTGCTGCCACTACCAAGAAGCCTGTGTGCAAGCACAGGTCACTATCCACACCTCCCCTCCCGGGAGCCTGTGCAGCCTGCCACTGCCAGGGTCCCGTGATCCAGGGACAACTCCTCCGGGAGAATACACAGCGTGCCTCAGGCTGGTGCAATGTCATGCCAGCCTCTGCCGCCACAGGCTCACCCTGCACTCCGTACCCCTCCCTCCCCCCGGCCTGAGGGAGCCAGAGCCCCCAAATCAGCTGCTCCTTTAACCCCGTCCTGTCTGAGCAAAGAACAGATGCCTTCAGATGACCTACACACAGAGGCGGGGCCAAATCCAAAGCTGAACCCCGGGAGCTGTGCGAACAAAGAAGAGAAAGGGAAACCTCTCCCAGCAGCCTCAGGAGCAGCTAATTAAATCTCCACAGTCAACTTGATGTACCCTGCATCTGTGGAATACCTGAATGGACAACGAATCACCCGAAATTGAGGAGGTGGACTTTGGGAGCAACGATATGTTTTTTTTTTTTCCTTTTTCTCTTTTTGTGAGTGTGTATGTGTATGCTTCTGTGTGTGATTTGTCTGTATAGCTTTGCTTTTACCATTTGTCCTAGGGTTCTGTCGGTCCGTTTTTTTTTTGTTCAGTTTTGTTTTGTTTAGTATAGTTTTCACGCCTTGTTATCATTGGTGGATTTATTTTTGGTTTGGTTGTTCTTTCTTTTTAAAAATTACTTTAAATGATTTTTTAATAATTATTTTTTGTTTTTTATTTTAATTATTTTATTTTATCTTTTTCTTTCTTTTTTTTTTCTCTCTTTTATTCTGAGCCGTGTGGATGACAGGCTCTTGGTGCTCCAGCCAGGCGTCAGGGCTGTGCCTCTGAGATGGGAGCACCTACTTCAGGACATTGGTCCACCAGACACCTCCCAGCTCCACGTAATATCAAACAGCGAAAATCTCCCAGAGATCTCCATCTCAATGCCAAGACCCAGCTCCACTCAAGGACCAGCAGGCTACAGTGCTGGACACCCTATGCCAAACAACTAGCAAGACAGGAACACAACCCCACCCATTAGCAGAGAGGCTGCCTAAAATCATAATAAGGTCACAGACACCCCAACACACACCACCAGACGTGGACCTGCCCACCAGAAAGACAAGATCCAGCCTCATCCACCAGAACACAGGCACTAGTCCCCTCCACCAGGAAGCCTACACAACCCACTGAACCAACCTTAGCCACTGTGGGCAGACACCAAAAACAACGGGAACTACGAACCTGCAGCCTACAAAAAGGAGACCCTAAACACAGTGAGTTAAGCAAAATGAGAAGACAAAGAAACAGCAGATGAAGGAGCAAGGTAAAAACCCACCAGGCCTACCAAATGAAGAGGAAATAGGCAGTCCACCTGAAAAAGAATTCAGAATAATGATAGTAAACATGATCCAAAATCTTGGAAATAGAATGGAGAAAATACAAGAGACTTTTAACAAGGACCTAGAAGAACTAAAGAGCAAACAATCATGAACAACACAATAAATGAAATTAAAAATGCTCTAGAAGGAATCAATAGCAGAATAACTGAGGCAGAAGAACGGATAAGTGACCTGGAAGATAAAATAGTGGAAATAACTACTGCAGAGCAGAATAAAGGAAAAAGAATGAAAAGAATTGAGGACAGTCTCAGAGACCACTGGGACAATATTAAATGCACCAACATTCGAATTATAGGGGTCCCCGAAGAAGAAGAGAAAAAGAAAGGGACTGAGAAAATATTTGAAGAGATTATAGTTGAAAACTTCCCTAATATGGGTAAGGAAATAGTCAATCAAGTCCAGGAAGCACAGAGAGTCCCATACAGGATAAATCCAAGGAGAAACACACCAAGACACCTATTAATCAAACAATCAAAAACTAAATACAAAGAAAAAATATTGAAAGCAGCAAGGGAAAAACGACAAATAACATACAGGGGAATCGCCATAAGGTTAACAGCTGATCTTTCAGCAGAAACTCTGCAAGCCAGAAGGGAGTGGCAGGACACATTTAAAGTGATGAAGGAGAAAAACCTACAACCAATATTACTCTATCCAGCAAGGATCTCATTCAGATTTGACAGAGAAATTAAAAACTTTACAGATAACCAAAAGCTAAGAGAATTCAGCACCACCAAACCAGCTTTACAACAAATGCTAGAGGAATTTCTCTAGGCAGGAAACACAAGAGAAGGAAAAGACCTACAATAACAAACCCAAAACAATTAAGAAAATGGTAATAGGAACATACATATTGATAATTACCTTAAATGTAAATGGATTAAATGCTCCAACCAAAAGACATAGACTGGCTGAATGGATACAAAAATAAAACCCGTATATATGCTGTCTACAAGGGACCCACTTCAGACCTAGGGACACACACAGACTGAAAGTGAGGGATGGAAAAAGATATTCCATGCAAAGGGAAATCAAAAGAAAGCTGGAGTAGCAATTCTCATATCAGACAAAATAGACTTTAAAACAAAGACTATTACAAGAGACAAAGAAGCACACTACATAATGATCAAGGGATCAATCCAAGAAGAAGATATAACAATTGTAAATATTTATGCCCCCAACATAGGAGCACCTCAATACATAAGGCAAATACTAACAGCCATAAAAGGGGAAATCGACAGTAACACAATCATAGTAGGGGACTTTAACACCCCACTTTCACAAATGGACAGATCATCCAAAATGAAAAATAAATAAGGAAACACAAGCTTTAAATGACACATTAAACAAGATGGACTTAATTGATATTTATAGGACATTCCATCCAAAAACAACAGAATACACTTTCTTCTCAAGTGCTCATGGAACATTCTCCAGGATAGATCATAGCTTGGGTCACAAATCAAGCCTTGGTAAATTTAAGAAAATTAAAATCCTATCAGGTATCTTTTCCGACCACAATGCTATGAGACTAGATATCAATTACAGGAAAAAATCTGTAAAAAATACCAGCACATGGAGGCTAAACAATACACTACTTAATAACCAAGAGATCACTGAAGAAATGAAAGGAAATCAAAAAATACCTAGAAACAAATGACAATGAAAACACGATGACCCAAAACCTATGGATGCAGCAAAAGCAGTTCTAAGAGGGAAGTTTACAGCAATAAAATCCTACCTTAAGAAACAAGAAACATCTCAAATAAACAACCTAACCTTACACCTAAAGCAATTAGAGAAAGAAGAACAAAAAAACCCCAAAGTTAGCAGAAGGAAAGAAATCATAAAGATCAGATCAGAAATAAAAGAAAAAGAAATGAAACAATAACAAAGATCAATAAAACTAAAAGCTCGTTCTCTGAGAAGATAAACAAAATTTAAAAACTCATACAACTCAATGGCAAAATCCTAAACAATCTGATTAACCATGGGAAGCATATCTGAATTTTTCCAATGAAGACATACAGAAGGTCAATGGGTACCTGAAACAATGCTAAACATCACTAGCCATCAGGTAAATGTAAATCAAAACCATGATGAAATATCACCTCACACCTGTTCGAATGGCTAATATAAAAACATAAGCACTGGGCTTCCCTGGTGGCGCAGTGGTTAAGAATCTGCTTGCCGATGCAGGGGACACGGGTTTGAGCCCTGGTCTGGGAGGATCCCACATGCCGCGGAGCAACTAAGCCCGTGAGCCACGACTGCTGAGCCTGCGCGTCTGGAGCCTGTGCTCCGCAACGGGAGAGGCCGCTACAGTGAGAGGCCCGCGCACCGCGATGAAGAGTGGCCCCCACTCGCCACAGCTGGAGAAAGCCCTCGCACAGAAACGAAGACCCAACACAGCCAAAAATAAATAAATTAATTAATTAATTTTAAAAAAAACAACAACATAAGCACTAATAAGTATTGGTGAGAATGGGTATAAAAGGAAACACTTGTGCACTCTTGGAAGGAATGTAAATTCCTGTAGTCACTATGGAAAACTATATGGAGGTTCTTCAATACATTAAAACAAAACCAGCATATGATCCAGCAATCCAATTTCTGGGTATTTCTCCAAAGGAAAAAAAAATGCTAATTTTTTTCATTTATTCATTTTTTAAATTTTTTAAAACATTTTTATCAAAGTAGAGTTGATTTACAATATTGTGTTAGTTATAGGTGTATAGTAAAGTGAATCAGTTACACATATACATACGGCCACTCTTCTTTAGATTCTTTTCCAATATAGGTCATTACAGAGTATCAAGTAGAGTTCCCTGTGCTGTAGAGTAGGTCCTTATTAGTTATCCATTTTACATATAGTAGTGTGTATATATCAATCCCAATCTCCCAATTTATCCCTCACCCCTCTTCCCCCTGGTAACCATAACTTTGTTTTCACCATCTGTGACTCTATTTCGTTTTGTAGAGAAGTTCATTTGTACCATTTTTTAGATTTCACTATAAGCAATATCATATGCTATTTGTCTTTCTTTGTATTGCTCAACTATATAAAAGAATGAAATAATACCATTTGTAGCAACATGGATGAACCTAGAGATTGTCATACTGAGTGAAGTAAAAAACACTCGTTTTGAAAAGATATGTGTACCCCCATGATCACTGCAGCTTTATTTACAATGGGTAAACTGGAAAACAAACAATGTCCATAGGTAGATGAATGGATAAAGGTGTTTTATATTTATATATTTATATATGTATGTGTGTGTGTGTGTATATATATATAATATATATATAATGTAATATATATGTATATATATATTATATATATATATATATATATATATATATATATAAAATTCGGCCATAAGAAAGAATGAATACCTTGCCATTTGCAACACATGAGTGGATCTTAGGGCATTTAGCTAAGTGAAGTAAGTCAGACAGAAAAGACAAACACCATATGATCTCACTTTTATGTGAATCTAAAAGAAAAAAGAAAAAACAAAAGCACAAGCATGTGGAAATAATAGAGAACAGATTAATAGTTGCCTAAGCTGGGAGGTGGGGAGTGGGCAAACATGGGTAAATGGTGTCACAAGGTACAAACTTCAGTTATAAAATGAGTAAGTCATGGGAATGTAATGTGCAGCATGGGGGTTATCATCAATAAAACTGTATCTTATGTTTTAACGTAGCCAGGAGAGGGGATCTTGAAAATACTTATCATGTGAAAAATGTGTAACTATGTATGGTGATGAATGCTAACTTGATTAATTGTGGTGATTAGTTTGTGATATACAGAAATATCAAATAACTACTGTTGTACACCTGAAACTAATATAATGTCATGTCAATTAAATTGAAGTTAAAACAACAGCGACAACAGCACAAGGGCTGGTTCAGCCAAAATGTTGGCTCAGACAAGAATCAAAAGCATTATGGACCCAGGCAAGTGCCCCAGGAATTCCTAGCCTATAGCATCACTATCAATAGGCTGGGGCTAAAGGGGTCCATGATACAGTCTACATTATCAAGAAGAGCAGTTAAGGTAGTGATGTAAAACAGAATAAAAGTCCCAAAGTGAAATTCCTCCACAATTAAATTACATAAATGGACTTATATGCCAAAAGTAATTTTATTCACATGAGTAAGACAACTCATGATTATTCTTTCAGGAAAACGAGGAAAAATTATGGGGCATGATATATATGTCATTTGAGAATAAATTACTTTTAAGTAATCCAAGTTGTCCCATGAAAGATATGGAAATTTCCAAATATTTCTGATCCAAGGTTGAGAAAAACTTTGGGAATGGAATGTAGGAAAATGGACCAAAGAAAAACTTCCTATAATCAGACAGAGCAGAAAGCTTAATAAAGTGAGTTACCAAAATTGTATAGAAGAGTTGAATTCAAAGAAATAGAAATCCCAGGAAATAAATGGGAGAAAATTCTATTCCACACTCATCAAAAAATCACAATTTCTTGTTCCAAGGCTTTGAGTCCTACAATCAAGGGCACTTCTTCACCTCCAGAACAGTTTTCCACTTTATACCTGTCGTCCCATAGAATCTCTTCAGAGCCCCTTTTATGTCTTTGTTCCACAGACTGTAGATGAAGCATGGGTGTGACAACACTGTACATCACTGAGGCTACTGCTACTGAGTGTGAGCTGTGGGTAGCAGCATAGATAAGGTACACTCCTAGGAATGAACAATAAACAGGGAGGCAACTGAGAGGTGAGATGCACAGGTGGAAATGCTTTATACGTCCCATGAGCTGATGAGATTCTAGAAAGAAACAATCTTAGAGTAAGAGTAAAGGATACTAGAGGACCACCAGCCAGCAGCCCAGTAGAAAAATACAACACGATGTCGTTAAGAAAAGTATCAGAACAAGCAAATTTGACCATCTGGTGGAGATCACAGAAAAAGTGGGGGATTTCCAAGTATGTATAGAAGGACAGCCACAACAACATTAAGCTTTGTAACAAGGAATTTAAGACACTCTAGATCCAGGACATCAACAACAGCAGTCCATAGAGCCAGGGGTTCATGATGACATTGTAGTGCAGGGGGTGACATATAACCAAGAACTGTTCATCAGCCACCACAGCCTGAAGAAAGTTGTCACAACCTCTAAAGAGTGTGGAAAAATACATCTGGGTGATGCAACCTGTATAGGTTATAACATTGCTTTCTGTGTGTATATTCACAGCATCTTTGGGATGTGTGTGTAGTGATGAGACAGATGTCTACAAAGGACAGGTTGGAGAGGAAGAAGTACATCGGTGTGTGGAGGTGGGAGTCTGAGCTGACGGCCAGGATGATGAGCAGGTTTTCAAACACAGTGATCAGGTACATGGAGAGGAAAAGCCCAAATATGAGGGGCTGAAATTCTTGTTCATTTGATAACACCAGAAGAAGAAAATTTGAAATTTGGATATCATTCCTTGGTCCCAAGTGGTGGTGGTGGTAGCTAGGAATGAAAATTTTAAATAATATGATTAAATGTTAGGAGAGTGAGCATTAGTGACATGCTACAATTACAATACTATGTGGGAAAAAAGCAAGTATAAAAAATGGATGGATGTGTATTTTTACTGGGAGTTCAGGACGACCTAAAAACAAGGTGACATTTGAGCAAAGGCCTCATGCCAAACTGGGTGGAAGACAGGAGGCTATCTGGGTATGTGCTCTGCAGAGGAAAGATCCAGTGCAAAAGCCCCGAGGAAGGTGTTGTTTCAGATGTTCAAGGCTCAAAATGTAGCCAGTGTGGTGAGCAATGAGTACAGGGGGAGTGGTGAGAGATGGTGTCAGAGAGGATTGAAGAAAGAGGTTCCCTCCCTGCTGCTGCTGAGACTTTAAGACACAGGAAGTCCATTGTTCACATTCTGTTCCTTGTATTTTATTAATTTTCATTTCAAAGAATCTTGTGAATACACATAGATCCCCTCCTTATCTTCACGTGTTGGGTAACATTTTGTCCTCTATTTTTTTTTTCTGCACGTATCTTTTATTTTTTCTTTTTTTAACATCTGTATTGGAGTATAATTGCTTTACATTGTTGTGTTAGTTTCTGCTGTACAACAAAGTGAATTAGCGATATGTATACATATATCCCCATATCCTCTCCCTCTTGCATCTCCCTCCCACCCTCCCTATCCCACCCCTCTAGGTGGTCACAAAGCACCCAGCTGATCTCCCTGTGCTATGTGGCTGCTTCCCACTAGCTATCTATTTTACATTTGGTAGTGTATATATGTCCATGCCACTCTCTGACTTTGTCCCAGCTTACACTTCCCCCTCCCCATGTCCTCAAGTCCATCCTCTAGGTCTGCATCTTTATTCCTGTCCTTTGCCTGTGTTCTTCAGAACCTTTTTTTTTTTTTTTTTTTTAGATTCGATATATATGTGTTAGCTTACGGTATTTGTTTTTCTCTTTCTGACTTACTTCACTCTGTTTGACAGACTCTAGGTCCATCTACCTCATTACAAATAACTCAATTTCGTTCCTTTTTATGGCTGAGTAATATTTCATTGTATATATGTGCCACATCTTCTTTATCCAGTCATCTGTCGATGGACACTTGCTTCCATGTCCTAGCTATTGTAAATAGTGCTGAAATGAACATTGTGGTACATGACTGTTTTTGAACGATGATTTTTTCTGGGTATATGCCCAGCAGTGGGATTGCTGGTCATATGACAGTTCTATTTTTAGTTTTTTAAGGAAGCTCCATACTGTTCTCCATAGTGGCTGTATCAATTTACATTCTCACCAACAGTGCAAGAGGGTTCCCTTTTCTGCACACCCTCTCCAGCATTTATTGTTTGTAGATTTTTTGATGATGGCTATTCTGACCGGTGTGAGGTGACACCTCATTGTAGTTTTGATTTGCATTTCTCTAATGATTAGTGATGTTGAGCATCCTTTCATGTGTTTGTTGGTAATCTGTATATCTTCTTTGGAGAAATGTCTAGTTAGGTCTTCTGCCCATTTTTGGATTGGGTTGTTTGTTTTTTGATATTGAGCTGCTTGTATTTTGGAGATTAATCATTTGTCAGTTTCTTCATTTGCAAATATTTTCTCCCATTCTGAGGGTTGTCTTTTCATCTTGTTTATGATTTCCTTTGCTGTGCAAAGCTTTGTTTCATTAGATCCCATTTGTTTATTTTTGTTTTTATTTCTATTTCTCTAGGAGTTGGGTCAAAAAGGATCTTGCTGTGATTTATGTCATAGAGTGTTCTGCCTAAGTTTTCCTCTAAGAGTTTTATAGTGTCTGGCTTTACATTTAGGTCTTTAATCCATTTTGAGTTTATTTTTGTGTATGATGTTAGGGAGTTCTAATTTCATTCTTTTACATGTAGCTGTCCAGTTTTCCCAGCACCACTTATTGAAGAGGCTGTCTTTTCTCCATTGTATATTCTTGCCTCCTTTGTCAAAGATAAGGTGACCATATGTGCATGGGTTTATCTCCGGGCTTTCTATCCTGTTCCATTGATCTATATTTCTGTTTTTGTGCCAGTACCATACTGTCTGATTACTGTAGCTTTGTGGTATAGTCTGAAGTCAGGGAACCTGATTCCTCCAGCTCCGTTTTTCATTATCAAGATTGCTTTGGCTATTTGGGGTCTTTTGTGTTTCCATACAAATTGTGAAATTTTTTGTTCTAGTTCTGTGAAAAATGTCATTGGTAGTTTGATAGGGATTGCTTTGAATCTGTAGATTGCTTTGGGTAATATGGTCAGTTTCATAATGTTGATTCTTCCAGTCCAACAACATGGTATATCTCTCCATCTGTTCGTATCTTCTTTAATTTCAATGACACATTAAACAAGATGGACTCAATTGATATTTATAGGACATTCCATCCAAAAACAACAGAATACACTTTCTTCTCAAGTGCTCATGGAACATTCTCCAGGATAGATCATAGCTTGGGTCACAAATCAAGCCTTGGTAAATTTAAGAAAATTGAAATTGTATCAAGTATCTTTTCTGACCACAACGCTATGAGACTAGATATCAATTACAGGAAAAAATCTGTAAAAAATGCAAACACATGGAGGCAAAACAATACACTACTAAATAACCAAGAAATCACTGATGAAATCAAAGAGGAAATAAAAAAATACCTAGATACAAGTGACAATGAAAACACGATGACCCAAAACCTGGGATGGGATGCAGCAAAAGCAGTTCTAAGAGGGAAGTTTATAGCAATACAGTCCTACCTCAAGAAACAAGAAACATCTCAAATAAACAACCTAACCTTACACCTAAAACAATTAGAGAAAGAGGAACAAAAAAACTTAAAGTTAGCAGAAGGAAAGAAATCATAACTATCAGATCAGAAATAAATGAAAGAGAAACGAGAGAAACAACACCAAAGACCAATAAAACTAAAAGCTGGTTCTTTGAGAAGATAAACAAAATTGATAAACCATTAGCCAGACTCATCAAGAAAAAAAGGGAGAAGACTCAAATTAATAGAATTAGAAATGAAAAAGGAGAAGTAACAACTGACACTGCAGAAATACAAAGGATCGTGAGAGATTACTACAAGCAACTGTAAGCTAATAAAATGGACAAGCTGGAAGAAATGGACAAATTTTCAGAAAAGTCACCTTTGTCAAATATTAGTTGACCATATATGTTTGGGTTTATTTCTGGGTTCTCAATTACATGCCATTGGTTTATGTGTATGCTTTTATGCAAGTACCATATTGTTTTGATTACTATAGCTTTGTAGTATGGTTTGAAATCAGGAAGTGTGATGACTCCATCTCTTTTCCTCACCGCTCAGGATTTCTTTGGCTACGCAAGGATATTGGTGTTCCATACAAAATTTAGAATTGATTTTTTTCTATTTCAATGAAAAGTGCCATTGGAATTTTGATAAGGATTGTATTGGAACTATACATTCTTTGAGTAATATGAACTTTTAACAATATTAATTCTTCTGACCCATGAACATATGACTGTTTCACTTATTTGTGCCTTCTTCAACATCTTTAATGAACTGCCTTAAACTTTTAGGTGTACAGATGTATGAATTTATTGATTAAATTGATTCCTAAGTATATTTTCTTTCATTTTTATGCTCTTGTAATTAAGATTGTTTTCTTAATTTATTTTCTATATTGTTCATTTTTAGTATATACAAACACAACTAATTTTTACATATTGATTTTCCTCCCTGCAACTTTCTTTGTTTATTAGTTCTAATGATTTTTGAAGAAGAATTTATTTCCTATATATAATACCATATCATCTGCAATCAAGGACAATTTTATTTCTTTCTTTTCAATTTGGCTGCCTTTATTTTCTTGCCTAATTATGCTGTCTAGGACTTTCAGTACTATATTGAATAGAAGTGGTGAGAGTGGGCACTCCTGTCTTGTTTCTGATCATAAAGTAAAAGCTTTCAACATTTCATCATTCAGTATGATGTTAGTTGTGGACTTGTCATATACGTCTTTTTACTGTTGAGGTACATTATTCTATACT
Organism: Balaenoptera musculus; assembly: GCF_009873245.2. Lineage (NCBI taxonomy): Eukaryota > Metazoa > Chordata > Mammalia > Artiodactyla > Balaenopteridae > Balaenoptera > Balaenoptera musculus. The sequence continues at coordinate 157,246,352 of NC_045787.1, forward strand.
GACTTTGGTAGAGTTGTCATAAAAAGAGGTTGAATTTTTGTCAAATGATTTTTCTGCATCTATTGTGATGACCATATATTTACCTTTAATTCAATAACTGTTGTGTATTGCATTTATTGATTTGCCTATGTTGGACCATCCTTGTATCACAGGAATAAACCCCATGTGACTATGTGGAAAGGGGTTTCTGAGCAGGGCAGGGGCAATCATTGGTGATGCTTACACAGGCAGTACATCAGAGGCAGTCTTTATCTCAGGACCTGCTCAGGCCAAGAGGGTCCATGCCCCAGCCCATGCAGAGTGCCCCACACCAGCCTCTCTTGCTCCAGCACTGCTCCCCTCTGGGGCGAGGGTGCTGGTGCTGAGATGGGGGGACCACACACTGAAGGGGAACAGAATCAGCTCAGACCTGACCCTCAGGACTTCTTTTCTAGCAACTTGGGACCTGGCCCCATCCCTGTTAGACCAGTAATGGCCACTAAGGAAAGGTGAAGCCCTATCCCACATCTGGTTCCAGCCCTAACCGCTCCACCTCCAGCCTCACCTCCTATCAAGATGATCACTAGCAGTACACCCTAAGGAAAGGCATGAATTGTGATACCTTCAAATCCAGTTCTTCCGCCAAAGCCACTGGGCACACACCAACTTTATATGGCTGCACCCACAGAATGACACCACTTCAACACTGTGAAAGGTAACCATGGCACATAGTCGCATACAGAGAGAGAAAGTTAAGCAAAATTAAAAGACAGAGAAATGTGTCTAAATTGAAAGAGCTGTGATTTATGTCAGAGTGTTCTGCTTATGTTTTCCTCTAAGAGTTTTATAGTGTCAGGCCTTACATTTAGGACTTTAATCCATTTTGAGTTTATTCTTGTGTATGGTGTTAGGGAGTGTTCTAATTTCATTCTTTTACATGTAGCTGTCCAGTTTTCCCAGCAGCACTTATTGAAGAGGCTGTCTTTTCTCCATTGTATAGTCTTGCCTCCTTTATCAAAGATAAGGTGACCATATGTGTGTGGGTTTATCTCCAGGCTTTCTATCCTGTTCCATTGATCTATATTTATGTTTTTGTGCCAGGACCATACTGTCTTGATTACTGTAGCTTTGTAGTATAGTCTGAAGTCAGGGAGCCTGATTCCTCCAGCTCTGGTTTTCATGATCAAGATTTCTTTTGTTATTTGGGGTCTTTTGTGTCTCCATACAAATTGTGAAATTTTTTGTTCTAGTTCTGTGAAAAATGCCATTGGTAGTTTGAAAGGGATTGCCTTGAATCTGTAGATTGCTTTGGGTAGTATAGTCATTTTCACAATGTTGATTCTTCCAGTCCAAGAACATGGTATATCTCTCCATCTGTTTGTATCATCTTTAATTTCATTCATCAGTGTCTTATAGTTTTCTGCATTCAGGTCTTTTGTCTCCTTAGGTAGGTTTATTCCTAGGTATTTTATTCTTTTTGTTGCAATGGTAAATGGGAGTGTTTCCTTAATTTCACTTTCAGATTTTTCATCACTAGTGTTTACGAATGCAAGAGGTTTCTGTGCATGAATTTTGTATCCTGCTACTTTACCAAATTCATTGATTAGCTCTAGTAGTTTTCTGGTAGCATCTTTAGGATTCTCTATGTATAGTATCATGTCATCTGCAACCAGTGAGTTTTACTTCTCCTTTTCCGATTTGGATTCCTTTTATTTGTTTTTCTTCTCTTATTGCTGTGGCTAAAACTTCCAAATCTATGTTGAATAATAGTGGTGAGAGTGGGCAACCTTGTCTTGTTCCTGATCTTAGAGGAAATGGATTCAGTTTTTCACCGTTGAGAACGATGTTCGCTGTGGGTTTGTCATATATGGCCTTTATTATGTTGAGGTAAGTTCCCTCTATGCCTACTTTCTGGACAGTTTTTATCATCAATAGGTGTTGAATTTTGTCAAAAGCTTTTTCTGCATCTATTGAGATGATCATATTGTTTTTCTCCTTCAATTTGTTAATATGGTGACCCACCTCCTAGAGAAATGGAAATAAAAACAAAAATAAACAAATGGGACCTAATGAAACTTAAAAGCTTTTGCACAACAAAGGAAACCCTTAACAAGATGAAAAGAAAACACTCAGAATGGGAAAAAATATTTGCAAACAAAACAAATGACAAAGGATTAATCTCCAAAATATACAAGCAGGTCATGCAGCTCAATATGAAAAAAACAACCCAATCCAAAAATGGGCAGAAGACCTAAATAGACATTTCTCCAGAGAAGATATACAGATTTCCAATAAACACATGAAAGCCTGCTCAACATCACTAATAATTAGAGAAATGCAAATCAAAACTACAATGAGGTATCACCACACACTGATCAGAATGACCATCATCAAAAAATCTACAAACACTAAATGCTGGAGTGGGTGTGAAGAAAAGGGATCCCTCTTGCACTGTTGGTGGGAGTGTAAATTGATACAGCCACTATGGAGAACAGCATGGAGGTTCCTTAAAAAACTAAAAATAGAATTACCATATGACCCATCAATCCCACTACTGGACATATATCCTGAGAAAACCGTAATTCAAAAAGAGTCTTGTACCACAATGTTCACTGCAGCACTATCTACAATAGCCAGGACATGGAAGCAACCTAAGTGTCCATCGACAGATAAATGGATAAAAAAGATGTGGCACATATATACAATGGAATATTACTCAGCCATAAAAGGAAAGGAAATTGAGTTATTTGTAGTGAGGTGGATGGACCTAGAGTCTGTCATACAGAGTGAAGTAAGTCAGAAAGAGAAAAACAAATACCATATGCTAACACATATCTCTCCATTCTGATGAACTTAGGGGCAGGACAGAAATAAAGACACAGACATAGAGAATGGACTTGAGGACACGGGGAAGGGGAAGAGTAAGCTGGGACAAAGTGAGAGAGTAGCTTTGTCATATTTACACTACCAAATGTAAAATAGATAGCTAGTGGGAAGCAGCTGCATAGCACAGGGAGATCAGCTCAGTGCTTTGTGACCACTTAGAGGGGTGGGATAGGGAAGGTGGGAGGGAGGGAGATGCAAGAGGGCAGAGATATGGGGATATATGTATATGTATAACTGATTCACTTTGTTATACAGCAGAAACTAACACACCATTGTTAAGCAATTATACTCCAATAAAGATGTTAAAAAAAAAAGAAGAAGATGTGGCACATATGTACAATGGAATATTACTCAGCCATGAAAAGAAACGAAATTGAGTTATTTGCAGTGAGGTGGATGGACCTAGAGTCTGTCATACAGAGTGAAGTAAGTCAGAAAGAGAAAAACAAATACCATATGCTGACATATATATGTGGAATCTAAAAAAAAAAATGGTTGTGAAGAACCTAAGAGCAGGACAGGAATAAAGATGCAGACGTAGAGAATGGATCTGAGGGCACAGGGAGGGGGAAGGGTAAGCTGGGACAAAGTGAGAGAGTGACACTGATATATATACACTACAAAATGTAAAATAGATAGCTAGTGGGAAGCAGTCTCATAGCACAGGGAGATCAGCTCTGTGCTTTGTGACCACCTAGAGGAGTGGGATAGGGAGGGTGGGAGGGAGATGCAAGGAGGGGATATGGGGATATATTTATATGTATAGCTGATTCACTTTGTTATACAGTGGAAAATAACACAACATTGTAAAGCAATTATACTCCAATAAAGATGTTTAAAAATAAATAAATAAATAAATAGATTGAAAGAGCAAGAGAACAGCAGTGAAAAAACAACTAGCGAAACAAATAAACGATTTACTGATAAAAAATTCAGTGCATTAGTAATAAGATTGCTAACTAATTAGGGAAAGAATTAATGAACATAGTGATAATTTTAACACAGAACTAGAAAATACTAAAATAATAGAACTAAAGAATACAATAACTGAAATGAAACAACTAGAAGTATTTAATAGCACACCAGGTGATACAGAAGAATGCATAAGTTATCTGGAATATAGAATAATGGAAATCACCCATACAGTCAGCAAAGTGAAAACAAATTAAAAATGAGAATAGTTTGAGGGATCTATTGGACTACACTAAGAATACCAATATTCACATAATTTGGGGGTCCCAAACGGAGAAAGAGAGAGAAGATGGTCAAAATGTATTTGATGAAATTATGGCTGAAAACCTCCCAAACCTGAATAAGGAAGCAGATATTCAGGTACTGGAAGCAAATAGGTCTCCCCAAAAAAATGACAGCAACTGGACCTGCACCAAGATATATCAATTAAAATGGGAAAATTAAAGATATATGTTTCTAAAGGCAGCACAAGAAAACTGTTGTGTACAAGGGAGTCCCAAAAGTCTATCAGCTAATTTTTTTTTTTTTTTGCAGAAACTTTGCAGGTGAGAATGGAGTGGCATGATATATTTAAAGTGCTGAGAGGGAAAAACCTGCAAACTAGGGCACTCTACGGAGCAAGATTATCATTTAGAATTGAAGGAGAGATAAAGAAATTTTCAGACAAGCAAAGACTAAATAATTTATCAATACTAAACCTACCCTAAAAAAATGATATAGGGTTTTTTTTAAGAAGGAAAGAAAAAGTCATAACAAATGGTAAGAATCTGTAAGAATGAGAAAATCTCACTGGTAAAGGCAAACATATAGAAAAGGATGAGGATCAACCACTTCAGCTAGTATGAAGATTTAAAAGGCAAAAAATAATTGCAAAATTAACTATAACTACAATAAGAAGTAAGGGAATGAACAGGGAGATGGCAAATATGACATTAAAAACACAAATGTGAGGAAGGGAGTAAAAATGTAGTCCTATTAGAATGTGTTTCAACTTAAAGGACAACCTGTTTTAAAAAGTAGATATAGTCATAGGTCACATATACAAACCTCGTGGTAACCATACATCAAAAACCTACAATAGATACACAAAAACTAGGAGAAAGGAACACAAGCGTATCGCTAAAAATCATCAAATCACAAAGGAAGAAACAAAATGAATATGAGAAGAACTATAAAAACAAACAGAAAGCAAGTAACAAAATGGCAATAAGTACATGCCTATCAATAATCACCTTAACTTTCAATGGACTAAATGGTCCAATAAAAAGACATAGGGTAACTGATTGGATTAAAAAAAAAAAAAGACCCTTCAATATGCTGCTTTCAAGAGACTTCAGAGCTAAAGACACACACAGACTGAAAGTGAGGGGATGAAAAAAGATATTTAATGTAAACGGAAACAACAAGAAAGTGGGGATAACAATACTCATATCAGAAAAAAATAGACTTTAAACAAAGTCTATAAGAAAAGACCAAGAAGGGCATTCTCAAATGATAAAGAGATCAATATAAGAGGAGAATATTACACTTTTTAACATATATGTACTAAATACAGGAGCATCTAAATATACAACACAAACATTAACGGACATAAAGGGAGAAATTGACAATAATTGAATTATTGTAGGGGACTTTAACACCCCACTTACATTTATGGACAGATCATCTAGGCTTAAAATCAGTACAGCGACAGAGGTCTTAAATGGAACAACAGACCATTTGACTTAATAATTATCTATGGGACACCACATCCCAAAACAGCAGAATACACAGTCTTTTCAAGTGAACATCTGTATGTCTTCCTTAGAAAAATGTTTATTGAGTGTCTTCTGCCCATTTTTATTAGGGTTGTTTGTTTTTTAATATTGAATTGATTGAATCATCTCTATTTTTGGATAACAACCCATTATTGGATATATAATTTGTAAATATCTTTTCCCATGAGTAGGTTGTCTTTTCGTTTTGTTGGTGGTTTCCTTCACTGTGCAAAGATTTTAGTTTGATGTAGTCCATTTATTTATTTTTATTTCCCTTGCCTGAGGAGATATATACAAAAATATTGCTAAGACCAGTGTCAAAGACGTATTGCCTATCTTTTTTGCAGCTTGTTGAGTAACTTCCTGACATTATCTCGAATTCTCTACTTGTCTGATCACAATCTTCCATGACATTAAGATTGGTTTCTGGAAAACTGTCATTTTCTTTTCTTAAAACAAATTATTATAGTTGATTTACAATATTGTGTTAGTTTCTGATGTACAGCAAAATGTATCATATATATATGGATATATATATATATCTGTTCTTTTTTAGATTCTTTTCCCATATAGATCATTACAGAGTATTGCGAGGAGTTCCCTGTGCTATTATTTTCTTTCTCTGATTTCAGGTGACTGTGGTTTTCATGGGTTGCTCCTCTGCCAGTGCATTTGAAAAAAAAAAAAAAAAATATATATATATATATATATATACACACACACACACAAGCTGACCCTTGAACAACAAGAGGGTTAGGGCCTCCAACCCTCTGTATAGCCAAAAATCCTCCTATAACTTTAAAGTAATTTTTCTATATCTCTGGATAAACTAACCATAATAAAAATAATATAAATTGTCTTGGTTGTTAAGTGTATTTTTTATATGAGTAATGCAACTCATGACTATTCCTTCAGGGAAACAGGAGAAAATTACTTGGGATGACACATGTCATTTGAGAAGTAACTATTATTAATAAATCTATGATCTCCATCCAAGAAATGGAATTTCCAAACATTTTTGATCCAAAGGTAGGAAAATTTAGAAATAGAAAAAACAAAAACTGCCTATATATCAGACTGAGGATAAAGCTTAATAAGAGAGTTACTAAATTGTATAAAGAAGCTGAATCAAAAAAATAATAAATCCCAGGAAATAAGTAGAAGGAGCAAATTTTATTTTACAATGATCAAAGAATCACAATTTCTCGTTCCAAGGCTTTGAGTTATGCAATCAAGGGCACTTCTTCACCCCTAGTACAATTGGCCATTTTATACTTGGCATCAAATAGAATCTCTTCAGAGCCCTCTTTATGTCTTTATTTCTCAGACTGTAGATGAAGGGGTTCAGCATGGGTGTGACCACAGTGTACATCACCGAGGCTGTTGCACTTGAGAGTGAGATGTGGGTAGCAGCAGAGCTAAGGTACACTCCTAAGGCCGTACAATAAAATAAGGAGACAACCGAGAGGTGAGACACACAGGTGGAAAATGCTTTATACTTCCCCTGAGCTGATGAGATTCCTCGTATGCAGAAAACTATTTTAGAATAAGAGTAAAGGATACAAGCAAAAGGACCAACACCCATCAGGACAGCTGCAAAATAGATCACCACGTTATTTAAAAAGTTGTCAGAATTGGAAAGTTGTACCACCTGATTCAGTTCACAGAAAAAGTGGGGGATTTGCACATCTGGACAGAAGGACAATTGCAACACCATTAAGCTGTGTAACAAGGAATACATAGCAATCATTACCCAGAATATCAGAACCAGCAGTCCACAGAACCGGGGGTTCATGATGACCATGTAGTGCAAAGGGTGGCAGATGGCCACAAAGCGGTCATAGGCCATCACTGTCAGGAGGAAGTCATCTAATTCTCCAAAGAAAATGTAAAAATACATCTGGGTGATGCAGCCTTCATAGGTTATGACTTTGCTCTGGGTCTGAATATTCCACAAAATCTTTGGGATGGTGGTAGAGGTGAAACAGATGTCTACAAAGGACAGATTGGAGAGGAAAAAGTACATGGGGGTGTGGAGGTGGGAGTCTGAGCTGACAGCCAAGATAATGAGCAGGTTTCCAAACACAATGATCAGATACATGGAGAGAAAAATCCCAAATATGAGGGGCTGCAGTTTTGGTTCCTCTGAAAGTCCCAGAAGAAGAAATTCTGAAATTTGTGTATTGTTACCTGGTCCCATGGGGTAGAGGCGACTATCAGGAAAAAGGAAAATAACATGACTAATTTTCACACAAACTGGCATAACTCACATAGCTGAAATACTGCAATTTCTATTTATCCCTCAAGAAATTAATGTTAATATTTTATTTATAGGTAAGTTCTCTTTGAGGGTATAATCCATTTCATCTCTGACTAGGAATTTTTGTCCCATTCTCAGCATATTTCCAAAGAGGTCATATATTCTAGAGTTTTAATGTATTCTTTCATACATTTGAGAACTATATATTGAGTACCAACCATGTTCCCAGCACATGAAGGCAATAAGTGGAGAGTGCTAAAAAACCAATCTCCCACAATACAAGGATGGTGAAAGATGACATGCAAATAAAATATTATATAATATGTCATATGGTGATAGATGCTATGAAGAAAAGAAAACCAGGTATAAAGGAGAGAGTAGTAGGAGGTGTTATTTTGTACTGAGTGCTGGTAAAGGCAACAAACAATGTGATAATTGAACAGATAGCTCAAGAAAGAAAAAGAAGGAGCTAGTAAGATAATAGGAGAAGTGTGTGCCTCGCAGAAGGAAAGGACATGAGGAAAATGCTTGTTCCATGTATTCAGATCCAAACAAGGAAGCCAGTGGGGCAGAGAAATAAGCAAAAGGGGGAGTAATTTGAGATGGTGTCAGAGGATGCTGAGGAAAAAGTGGCCTCCCTGCTACAGTTAAAACTTCAATACACAGAGAATCTCTCCTTCCATGTTGTTCCATGCACATGAATTGAGCTGCAAAGGCTTCCTGTGAATTATATCAGATCACCTTCTTAGTTCCATCTGTTGATTGAATTCTGGCCTCTGTATTATAAGTCATCTTAATATTTGAGTCCAGGTGCCTCTACTTTAAGAACTGCTCTCACTCCACAAGGCACAGGCACAGACATACACCATGGCCTCCTGAGCTGTGTTATTACTATGCATTTCTCACCCAGATCCACCCTCCTTAGGCCATAAGTGATTGCAGCTCAAGCTGGTCAGATCAGATTATCCTTCTCCTCAAGAATGTATAAATGGTCCCCAGAAATTCCAGTTCATAAGCTTCCCATGGAACAATAAACTTGGGGTTTCTTTTTGGTATGGCCACTTTCTGTTCCATATTTAAAGAACTATAAAAAGCATGAGAGAGAGGGAAAGAGAGAGAGAGAGGGATGGAGAGGAATGAAATGGACATTAAGGGGAAAAATATCCAACAAACTCAAATGGCCCCTGAGACAATGCAATGAAGAAAAGCTTCCTTGGTTAGTCAACATTCCAACTCCAGTGACATCTCCTTGATGCACAGGAAAAATAATTTTAAAATATCTTTTTGCCAAGGACATAAACAGTGATATCTTTATGATGTGAAACACCTTACAGTTTGAATAGCCCAAGAGGAAAATAAGCAAAGGGAATAAACTAACAATTCAAAACCATCAATTTACAAAATACAACAAAAGTTGCATATGTTTTATAGGAAGCAGTAGAAGACTTCATTTTCCTGAGGCTTTTCCCTATTTGTTCACTCCTGTTAATAAATAAGATGCTTAGACTTACTGTCCTCTTTTACTGGAAGCATTTTATGCCTGCCATTCCTTCTTCTAATTGAGCTTCCATTAATACCGTTTAATTGTCAACACTGACACTTGCATTTCCAAGTGCAATGTTCACTTTATTTTTAGACCATAAATAAATACATTAATTTAGGAAAGCCAGCAAACAACCACAGTGATCTCTGGCATCTGGGCTATGTTAGATTGGCTCTCAGGTGACCTCAGGTACAAGTTCTTGGCTTCCATCCTATCTGATTCTCTCCTGTGGTGTCTGTGGAGCTCTCAGACTCACCTGCATGCAGATTCATAGAGGAAGCTTTCCCTGTAGATGTCAAAATTCCCCCCTAAATGACTGATGATGCAGACAGAAGTTTTGTCCTCAAATAAGACAACAGGAAGAAATACAATCAAGCATTGATCTCCCAGCCAGATTTAGGACTGCAAAAGCAAGGACCATGTCTTGTCCAACCAAAGTTGCACAAGCTGAGGGATGGCAGCGGAGGTGATATTTAGAGCTTCATATTTCAGCTTATTAGGCATGTTTTCCTCTTGTTACTCCAATGACTAAGTGCATGATTTCCCTTGGAGACACTGGTCTGGGCAGAATGGAACTTTTTTCTGCTGATTCTTTGTTCCTAGGAGACTATATTATAAGTTAGGTGAGTTCAGTTTTTATTACTCCTTCTCCATTAACTCTCCTGATTCCAAAGCGCTAAGCCTCCCAGACTGCCTCATCAACTGAGTTCAAATTTTCTCTAAAGTGTAATATTGAGGATTTGTCTTGAGTAGGTCACGTGGGTTTTCAAAGCTTTCATTCGTGGTGGGGACACAACCTCTGAAGTCTCTAAAACTTACTATTCCCCTCTTCAAAAACAGGTGTAACTTTGCTCCTGTAATATAAAACCTTGGGCATTATATTCCCTGGATTCATGATATTTTTCCCAGGACAATTAGGAATGTTCTACTTATATCAGAAGTTAAGAGCTGTCCTTTTGTCTCTCATCATAAAATGTTTGTAACTATAAGAGACATATTTAGATATTGTTATGCCCCATAAACTAGCTTAGCATATTACAGAAGTTGTCAAATTTAGTTTTAAAAGCAGTGCATTCTATGAGGTAGTACTTTTATAAACTCCTTTCTCCATTGTAGGAATGGGACTCAGAAGGATTTAATGTTCTGCTTAAAGGTATAAACCAAGTGAGGGATGGAGTCTGATTAGAATATCTCAGTTCTGGAACTCTGGGGCAGTGATTCTCAACCAGAGATGATTTAGCCCCTAGGGTTATTTGGCAATATCTGTAGGGATGTTACTAATCTCCTATAAACCACAGAACAGCACACAACACAAATACTCTCCTCCAAAAGTCATCATTATGATGGTGAGAGACTATTCTAGACCAGAACATCTATAAATTCACTGTGCATACAAATCACCATGGTTTGTAGTTGAAATGCAAATTCTGACTCATCAGGTCTCTGTTGGGCCCAGGGACTGCATTTCTAACAAGTTCCCATGTGTAGTTGATGCTGCAGATCTTGGTCTGTGTATCACATTTGAGTAGCAAGGCTGTGGTCCTGTCTTTGAGTCAGGTATACACAGGTTTAGTCTTCTCCACCAAGAATCTTTTATGCAGGTGAATTTGAAAGAAATGTTTTTCACTCACTTTATAGGTGATTACACATAATGTATCACTCTAATCACAACAACCATTCCTTCACCCTAATGAAAACAGGAACCTTTCACATGAACACCAAAACCCATACTTCAATGAATACATATAGAGCATGAAAATGAAATATTTTGCTTAGTAATACAAAGTGTAGTTTAAATTTTCATCTTATTTATGTTTTTCCCTAACTCAAAAGCCATGTTAATTGTATGTATTCAAATCTGTGCTTCTGTGTAGACTCCACTTGGAAACCTGTAGTTGATTATCATTTGTCGGTGACTAGGGTAGTCACTGCAGACACAGCTGAGTAAGAGAACATTATCCTAAAGTGAAGAATAAAACTGAATAACCACCTGTAAAACATACTATAGGTTAAAGTCTCCATTTGCAAGAAGAGCAGTTAAGGCAGTGATTTACAAAGGAATGGTGTATACAAAATCAAAAACTGTAGTCTTAGTTTTCCTCTATTATAAGATTATATAAAATGCCTTGGCTAGTAAGTGTAGTTTTGTTTTTGCACGGTAGTTTTATTACTTACGACAATTCTTTCAGTGGCACAAGAGAAAAATTATTTGGGATGATATATATCATTTGAGAAAAAATTATTCTTAAGAAATCCATGTTGCCCCATGATGTAAATGGGAATTGTAAATATTTTGAATCAAGTTTGGGAAAAAATTTGAGAAGGTAGAAAATGGACAAAGGGGGAAATTGTTTATAAATCAGGGAAGGAAACTTATAAATGTGAGTTGCTTCAATGTTACAAAGAAGTAGAGTCAAAGAAATGAAAATTTCAGGAAATAGAGAGAGGGAGCAAGTTTTACTTCCACACTCTGATCAAAGAATATCAAATTCCGGCTCAAATGCTTTGCACCCTTCAAAAATGGGGATTCTTTAACCCTGTGACAGTTGGTCCTTTTATAGCTGCCATCCCAAAGAATCTTTTCAGAGACCTCTTTATGCCTTTGTACCTTAGACTGTAGATGAAGGGGTTCAGCATGGGTGTGACCATGGTGAACATCATAGAGGCTGTTGCACTTGACTGTGAGGAGAAGGGCTTGAGTAGTAGCAGAGCTGAGGTACACTCAAAGCCCATAAAATAAAATAAGGATACAAGTGAGAGGTGAGATGCACAGGTGGAAAACGCTTTTGTCCAAATATACTAAGAGTAGGTAAATGTATACCTGTTTGATGGAGACTTCATAGGTCATGACTTTGCCTTCTTTGGGATGGTGGTGAAGGTGAAATATATCTAAAAAGAACACATTGGAGAAGAATTACACAGATGTGTGGAGGTGGGAGTCTAAGATGGTGGCCAGGATGATGAGCAGGTTTTCCAGCACAGTGATGAGGTACATGGAGAAGAGAAGCCCTGTTATGAAGGACTGCAATTCTGATTCCTCTGATAATCCCAGAAGAAGAAATTGTGAAATTTGGGTATCATTTACTGGTCCCATCTGGTCCTCACCAACACGTGCTGATTTTTTTCTCTTTGATAATACCCATTCTAGCTGGTGGGAATTGTATCTCACTGTGGTTTTGGTTTCCATTCCTCTGATGATTAATGATGTCGAGCCCCTTGTCTGTGCTTCTTGACCATCCGTGTGTCTTTCTTGGGAAAAAAAATGTCTATTGAGGGTCCTCTGCCCATTTACTAATATGTTTTTTTTATATTGAGTTGATTGAATTCTTTATATTTTTGGATAACAACCCCTTATCAGATATATAATTTGCAAATACCTTTCCCCATGAGTAGGTTTCCTTTTAGTGTTGGTGGTGGTTTCCTTCACTGTGCAAAGCTTTTTCGTTTGATGTAGTGTCCTTTGTTTACTTTTATTTTCCTTGTCTGAGGACATATATCCCCAAAGATACTTCTAAGATCGATGTCAAAGAGGTGCTGCCTATGTTTTATTTATGATTTGTAACTTTTAATTTGTCTTTAATCTATTTTGAGTTTATTTTTTGTATGTAGTGTAATAGAGCGATTCAACTTCATTCTTTTGCCTGAAGTTGTCCATTTCAGAAAATATTCCTTTTCATGTTGTGATTCAGTTACCAAATGAAGTAGCTAAAGTTATTTTAATGTTTTTTTTAAACATTATACTATAATTGTTTAACAACCTACTCTGATATAGAGTTTCAATTTTTGGTTTCTGTCTATCACCTTACTCAACGTTTTGCGTACTTTTGCCTTTACATTTCAGGTAGAAGAGTTCATTTCAACATCCTTATAAGACGGTTCTGGGTGCTGAACTCCCTTAGCCTTTGTTTGTCTGGGAAAGGCTTTATTTATCCTTCATACCTGAGGGATTACTTTGCTGGATAGAGTATTATTGGATGATAGTTTTTATGTTTCAATATTTTAAGTATGTCTTTCCATTCTCTCTTGGCCTTTTGAGTTTCTGCTGAGAAATCTACTCATAGCTTAATGACGATACCTTTGTAGGTTACTCTCCATTTTTTCTGGCTGCCTATAACAGTCTTTCTTTGTCATTGACTTTTGACAGTTTTAATATAATGTGTCTTGGAGAAGGTCTTTTGCATTGATATACTTAGGTCTTCTATTATTTCTTCCCCAGACTTGGAAAGATCTCAGCTATTATTTCTTCAAATAAACTCTCTCTTTCTCGCTCTCTTCTCCTTCTGGGATACCCATTATGCTTGTTACCTTTTCTAATGGAGTCATATAGCTCTTGTAGAGTTGCTTCATTTAAAAAAAAAAAAAAGTTTCTCTCTTCTCTTCTTCCTAAATCATTCTATCTTTGAGCTCACTATTTCTATCCTCCATATGGTGTACTCTACTTCTAGTGCTATCTAATGCATCCTTCATCTAATTTATTGAATTCTTTAGCTCCAGAATTTCTGTGTGGTTATGTTTAACAGTTTTCATCTCTTTGGAAATTGTTCCTCACGTTCATTATTTTTATTCCTGAACTTATTTAAGTGCCTTTGTGAATTTTCTTGTATCTTGTTGAGTTTATTCCTGACACTGTTTTGAATTCTCTACTTGTTTGATCACAATCTTCCGTGACTTTAAGATTGGTTTCTGGAAAATTGTCATTTCCTTTTTATGATTCCATGTTACTGTGGTTTTTCACTGGGCTCAATGGGTTGCTCCTCTGCCAGTGTGTTTGAAATTGAAAGCAGCTTTCTTATTTAAGTAAAACCTTGTTTACTTTGATTCTAACAATTCAACAGAGTGGGAACAAGAGGCTCTTCTATGTTTTGCAGTTAGATGACTCTGTAGCACAAGTATTTGGTTTCTTTTACCTGAGCTGCATGTGGCTATATTGGAGAAACTATATTTTTTGCATTTCATGGCCTCTGCCAGAGGTGTCATCAGTGCCCTTGTCATCACTGTTTGTGCCTCCAGGGTCACTGGTGCCTTGGTTCTGCCACTGTCCCTGCTGTGGTTGGTATCTCTGCTGGGGGAACCAGGATGGTGGGCACTATTACCATATCCAGGGTGACCTAGGTCAAAGGCTGCACCATCTATGCTGCCTGATTTCCTGTGGCTGTAGGTGCTGCTGCATCCAGGAGGCCAGGGCCATGTGTGACACCCCCACTGGTGCTACCAGGTTCTCTGGGCTATGGGCTCAGCTGCCTCAGCCGTGGGGCTGGGACAAGGGGCACTGCCTCTGCTGTTCCCCTGATTCCACGTCCTCTTTGTATTCTAATCCACCCACCTTCAGATATATAACTATGTGAATCTCTGGAGGTCTGGCGTTTTGGGCAGAGAAACTTTTGTTTAGTTATAGATGTTTTACTAATAGTAGATTGAAGGAGTGGGACAAAGGGAGAGTCTTCTGCCACCATGATGCTGAGTCTTCTATCACCAATGATAAACTATTTTTTCCACAAACTATAAGATTAAAATACATATATAAATGGAGTAGACTATCATATATTAGTGAAGAAAGAATTGCAACATGGCTGCATACAACCTCATGGATGAGCTTTAGAGTTACAACATATAGAATTACAGGTGAATATAGACTCATGAGGAGCCCAGCAGAGATCAAAACAACTCCTCAGTATTAAATCTCATTTGATAATAAAGGCATTATATTAAAACCTTTACTATTAGGATGAGTGGTTATGCAGCAATAACTAACCGAATAAAATATTAAATAGTATAGAACTGAGAGCAATTATAATTATCTTCTCATTCTATGCATTTATTCTGATATTTAAAGATAACATTCAACATTACTCTGTTTTTGAATTTTATTATAGATAATTGTATTAAAAAGTTACTCCATTGCAGTTTCCTCCCAGGTAAGCAGGAGATTGGCAGACACGTTAGTTTGCACAAATTGTAACCCTGAACCACATGACTAGTTAGGTGTTCCAGCTCTCTAGTGAGTCATCTTTTGATCATGAGATATATACACATACATATACATGTATAAAGAGTTGACCCTTGAACAGTGCAGGGGTTGGGGCAATGACACCCTCTGCAGTTGAAAATCTGCATATAACCTTGCAGTCAATCCTCTTTAACCACAGTTTCACACCCGCTGATTCTGCCAACCCTTTTATAAAGTTATATAAATTGTCTTTGTTTTCAGCTGTACATTTTTTTATATGAGTAATTCATCTCATGACTATTCTTTCAGGAAAACAAGGTAAAAATTACTTGGGATGATATATGTCATTTAAGAAGAAATTATTCCTAAGAAACTATTGTCAGTCCATGAAAAATTGAGAATGCCCAAGTATTTCATATCCAAAGTTTGGAAAATTTTGAAGTAGAAAGAAAGCACATTTTTAAAAATGCTTATATAATAGACTTAGGAGAAAGCGTAATAAAGTGAGTTACTGGATTTGTATAGAGAACTTAAAAATAACATGGAAATCACAGGAAACAAAGAGAAGGAGCAAACTGTATTCCACAATTAACAAAGAATCACAATTTCTGGTTGTGGGACTTTGTGCCATGCAATCAAGGGCATTTCATCACCCTTAGGGCAATTGACCCTTTTGTGACTGCCATCCCATTGAATCTCTTCAGAGTCTCCTTTATGTCTTTCTTGCTCAGAGAGCAGATAAAGGGGTTCAGCATGGATGTAGTAGTGATGAACAAAGAAATGAAGAAGAAAAGATTGATAAACTGTGATTTCATATTTTACTGTCTTATGAAATTGTGGAAATGGCTTTGGTTGCCAAGTTGTTTTTTCTTTTTCCAAAGGAATAGTACAAGTCATGATTATTCTGTTAGTAAAATGAAAGAAAAATTGCTCAGTATAAAATATTTTACTTCAGAAGAAATTATTCTTAAGAAATGCATGAAGTGTCATGAGATAAATAGGAATTTCAATATATTTCACTTAAGGTTGCAAATCAATTTAGGGAAGTAGAAAAATGACAAAGAAAAAAAATTAGATAGCAGAGAGCATAAAGCTTAGTGAAGTGAGTTAGGTAACTTGTATAGAGAAGTTGAAATCAAATAAATGGAAATACCAGAGAGTAAATTGAAGGAGCAAGTGTTCTTTCCACAATCTGATCAGGGAATCACAATGTCAGCCTCTAATGCTTTAAGCCCTGCAATAACTGACACTTCTTCACCCCAGGACAATTGGCCCTTTTATAACTGCCACCCCAAAGAATTTTCTTAGAGCACTCTTTATGTCTTTATTCCTCAGACTGTAGATGAAGGGGTTCAGCATGGGTGTGACCACAGTGTACATCATTGAGGCTGCTGCACTTGAGTGTGAGCTGTGGGTAATAGCAGGGGTAAAATACACTCTAAACACTGTACAATAAAATGAGGAGGGCTTCCCTGGTGGCGCAGTGGTTGAGAATCTGCCTGCCAATGCAGGGGATACGGGTTCGAGCCCTGGTCTGCCTGGTCTGGGAAGATCCCACATGCCGCGGAGCAACTGGGCCCGTGAGCCACAACTACTGAGCCTGCGCGTCTGGAGCCTGTGCTCCGCAACAAGAGAGGCCGCGATAGTGAGAGGCCCGCGCACCGCGATGAAGAGTGGCCCCCGCTTGCCACAACTAGAGAAAGCCCTCGCACAGAAACGAAGACCCAACACAGCCATAAATAAATAAATAAATAAATAAATAAAAATTAAAAAAAAAAAATACTAACCACCCCATATTTCAAAAAAAAAAAAAAAAAAATGAGGAGACAGTGGAGAGATGTGATGCACAGGTGGAAAATGCTTTATACTTCCCCTGAGATGATGAGATTCCTCCTATGGAGGAAACTATCTTAGAGTATGAGTAACATATCCCAGCGAATGGACTACCACCAAACAGCCCAACTGCAAAATACATCATGGTGTTATTAAGAAAGGTGTTAGAACAGGGAAGTTGGATTACCTCTTTGAATTCACAGAAGAAGTGGGGAATTTCCGAGACTGTACAGAAAGAGAGCTGCAATGCCAGTAAGGTTTGTAACAAGGAATTCAGGGCACCTATCAGCCAGGATATCAGCACCAGCAGTCCACAGAGAAGAGGATTCATGATGACTGTGTAGTGCAGGGAGTGGCAGATGGCTATGAAGCAGTCATAGGCCATCACTGTCAGAAGGAAGTCACCCAACTGTGAAAATAGTAGAAAAAAATATATCTGTGTGAGGCAGTCTTCATAGGAAATGACTTTGTTTTGAGTCTGTATATTCACCAGCATCTTTGGAATGGTGATGGAGGTGAAACAAATGTCTAGAAAGGACAGGTTGGAGAGGAAGAAGTACATGGGGGTGTGGAGGTGGGAGTCTGAGCTGACGGCCAGGATGGTGAGTAGGTTCCCAAACACAGTGATCAGGTACATGGACAGGAAAAGTCCAAATATGAGGGGCTGCAGTTCTGGGTCATTTGATAGTCCCAGAAGAATAAATTCTGAAATCTGTGTATTGTTGCCTTGTGCCATGTGGTGGTGATCACTACTAGGAAAGAAAAAAGAACATGATTAATTTTTACACATGTAGGCATTAATATAGTGAAAAACTTTAAATTATATATTTCGGTCATTTTTAAGGGATCTTCTGGGATAATCTGTAATTAGAAATTCCTGTCCCACACTCAGGCTTTCCACCAATAGGTCATCTATTACACAGTTTAAATGCAAGTTTATCTCATGCATTTGAGCAGTTTATGTTGAGTACTGACTATCTTCTGGGGTAAAAGTACAGGATTCTGAGAACAAAACTCCCTAAATCCAATAATGGATAAAAATATAAATTAACAAATACAAAAACATATTACCATGTCTTATGGTGACAGATGCTATGGGAAAAAAAAGCAGGTATAAAATAGAGTGAATAGAGGTGTTATATTTTACTGGGAGTTCAAGAAGACCTGCAAATAAGGAGAAAGTTGAACTGAGACTTGAAGGAAGACAAAGCAGAGACTCCAGATTATCTGGGGGAACGAGTGTGCCCTGTGAGGAAAGAGTCAGTGTAAAGGCCCTGAGGATGACACTTGTTTCAAATATTCAAGACTCAGAGGGGAGCCAAAGTGTCAAGGGGAATGAACAAGAGGCAGAGTGATGAGAGATGGTGTCAGAGGATGCTGAGGAACAAGGTGGACTTCCTGCCGATGCTGAAACTTCAAGACCCAAGGAGGGAGCCACTCATTCACATATTGGTCCTTTCACATTTAAAATTTTTCTTTTAAAATTTAAAAGGATTCCTGTGAATAGAAAAGGATCCCTTCCTTATTTCCAACTGCTGGTTAATATTGTTGTATCTGTCTTTTAAGGGTCACATTTTGGAGTAAACTTAAGTACCACTGCCCAGAGAAGTGCTCATTCCCCACAACACACACACACACACACACAGAGTACATTATGACTTACTGCGCTTATTACTCCCTGGCTCTTCTCAATTCCAGCCACAATAGTTAGGAAAGGAATGATACAAGGCAAGTGGTCAACATCAAATTATCTTTACCATAGAGAATATAGAAAATAGTACCCAAATTCAAGCCGCCTGTGGAGCTTCATTTTGATATGACCATTTTGTGTCCTGTATTAAAGAAAAATTTTTTAAGTACTTGAAAAACTGAGAAGAAAGAAAAGGGAATTGTGGAGGAAAACAAGATCCACCTGTAGGTCTCACCCCTTGGTGGCTGCTTTGTTCTAGGGCACAGGCGTTGGGGTGTGTATATCTCAGTTCTGCAGGCACTTCATCCTCTAGGAGAGTCTGATGACCTCAGTGATGTACACCATGGTCACCCCCATACTGAACCTCTTCATCTACAAAATAAGATCTGATAAGTTCTGGTGGTCCCTGAGAGATTGAGATGAGGATAAAGCTTCATTAGTTCTGGCAGCATTCCACCCCCATTTATACCCCCTTGATGTCCAGAATACCTAATAAAGTAGCCTAAAGCAATTTATCAAAGGAAAAATGAGTTATTATCTTTATGCTGACAAGATATCTTACTGGTTGAACATCGACCTAGAAAATTAACAACAATTAATTATTCTTAGAAAATTATTAGATTGTCATACACAGTGAAGTAAGAAAGAGAAAAACAAATATCATATATTAATGCATATATGTGGAATCTGAAAAAATTGGTATAGAAGATCTTATTTACAGAGCAGAAATGGAGACAGACGTAGAGAACAAAGGAATGAATACCAAGAGGGAAAAGGGGGGGGGGGATGAATTGGGAGATTGGGATGGACATATATACACTATTGATACTATGTATAAAATAGATAACTAATGAGAACCTAAAAATAAAGCACAAATGAAAAAAGAAAATTATTAGGAGCCATTGTTATTTTAGAAAAATTAACAACAGAAAATATACAATGTTCAACATTAGATGAGGATTTAAAACATAAATGGTAAAAGACTTTTCTAAATCATTGTAAATACAAAAAAAAAAAGTGAATCAGAAAACAAATGTGTGAATCTCGGATCTATCACGTATTAGCTGTTTGAACTTAAGTGGGATTACGGATCCATTTAAACGTTAACATCCTTACTCAAATCATGGGGATAGTGGTATCCATCCTCCTAATTGGTATACAAATCTAGTCGATATAAAAAGCTTAGCATAGTTCTTTCATGTTACTACGTGAATGATTATCACTGGTGATGAGATTTGGCTGATTTTTTTCTTCTATTTCACAAATGTCTCCATTGCTTTCCCACCTCTTCCTAATGAAGAATTACAAATTAAAGTTCAATAGGATACTAGTTTTGCATATTAAATCAAATATTTTCATGTGAATACCCAGCATGAGAGAAGATATTGTGAAAAGTATGTCTCAAGAACTCTGTTGCAAGCTAGTATCTACCTCCACGGCTCTGTGTCTTTCTAATAAATACACAACATGCTTAAAAGCATCGCATCTTTAACAAATACCTTTAGTTCACTGAACATACCTCTAAACCTACTTTTCTTACTCCCCTTAACTAGGAAAATCCTCTAATGCTCTCTAACTTTACTGGAACCACTTTATGCTCCCAATTACTTCATTAGCCTCATCCAACTGGACTTCAATTCCCATCACTTAATCATCAACAATGACTCTTGTGCTGCTGAGTTCATCAAACACTTCTCTGTTTAACATACTAAATAAATGAATTATAAGTTAATTAGGAAACCTAGAAAACAAACATGGCAAATATCTCAACTCTGGATTAGACTAATTAGGCTCTCAGGTGACTTCAGATAAAAGTTTTCCACTTGCATTCTCTCTGAACCTTTCCTGAAGTACCTATTGAACTCTCAGACTCACCTGGATGGGGTCTATGAGAGGAAAGTCCCTGTGTGTATATCTGAGTTCCTCCCTGGATGGTTGATGATGAAGACTGAAGCTCTGTTCCCAGGCACATCAGAAGAAAGGAGTGAAGCATTAGCCCCCCAACCAGAGTTATGACTCCAAAAGCATCAACCAAGTCCTGTGCAGTTCAAGGATGTAGAGCCAGAGGCACTGTAACAGAGGAGATATCTACAGCTCCCTATGTCTGTTAATTAGGCACTGTTTCCTTTGTTACTCCCATCTCTGAGCACAACACTTCCCTGTGGGATGCTGGAAACAAAGCAAAATATTCCTGCTGATACTCTGTTCCCAGGAGACACGGTTAGAAGTCAGGTGAATCCAGTCTGTGTTACTGCCTCTCATGAACTCTCCAGCCTTTCCTAATCTGCAAATGAGGAACCTATTTTGACTAGTTTCCATGGACCTCCAAATTACTGTCTTGTTCCAGGGATCAACAGCTCCTGATATCTCCAGAATATTGGTAAGCCCTCTGCAACAAGAGTGAGGTGTGTTGTTTGCTGCAAAACCACATATAATTCTTCGCTTCATGTGACTTTTTTACAAATCAGGGAATTCATGCTTGTATCTCTAATTTAGAGCTGTCACTCCTCTTTGAAAAAAGTTTAATTATAAGACATGTTTAGGTATTTTTAAAAACCACACACATAAGATATAATTTTATTTGGATTGTCCTATTTTATTTTTACAAAAGTCCGTTCTGCATGGTCAGTACAAATATGTATCTCATCTGAAATTTGCAGAATTTGGACTCACAAGGGTTAAGTGATCTGCCCAGTTATGAGCTGAGAAATGGATTGGCTCTGATTGGAACCTCCTCAAGGTGTTTCTAGTTCTCATGCTCTAGGCCAGTGGGTCTCAAACGGGGTGATTTTCCTCCAGGGAACACCTGACACTGTCTGGAGTTTTTGGTTGTCAGAACCTGGGAGTTGCTACTGCCACCTAGTGGATTGAGGCCAGGGATGCTGCTACACAACCTATGATGCTCAGGATGGCCCCCACCACAAAGAATTATCCAGTACAAGGGTCAGCAGTGAGGAGGTGACAAACAGATCATGACTTCTCCAACATCAACTTATATTGGAATTACCTGGGGGTCTTGTTCAGATGCAGATTCGGATTTGGCAGGTCTAACATGGGCCCAGAGATTCTGCACTGGTAACTAGCTCTCAAATGATATTGATTCTGCAAATTGGTCTGTGGACCATTCTTTGATTCCCAAGGCTATGGTCCAGTGCTAGAGTCAGGTGAGGGATTTTTTTTTTTTTTTTTTTTTTTTTTTACTTTTTGGCTGTGTTGGGTCTTTGTCTCTGTGGTGAGGGATTTTGAAGCCTTCTCCACCAAGCATCCTGAGTCTGAGAATAGCCATTAAGAGACCTTGCATATTTCCACTGTGCTCTAAAGACTCTGCCATTTTAGTGAGAAGAACTCGCCCTGGTAAGCCCGTTGATGACACATGGAGCAGAGCTCCTCCAGGGCAGCCACAGCAGGAAGCAGAGCTGCCCCACTTACTGCAGTAGTTGCTGAACAATACCCATCAACTAGCTGGAAGAATGGCACCTACTTCCCACAAATTTAAAATAGTAAATAATTTAGTGAATGCCGATAATGTGCTAGGCACTGCTCAAACAATTTTACTAGTGCATCTTTACTGAAACTCACATTTACCTTAATTAATAAGGAAACAGGCTCAGAGGTTACAACCATCTCCAAAGATACACAGGTGTCAGTGTTGCCATAAATTAAATCAGGTGTTCTGGGCTCCATACACTATGCTGCGGTGGTCTGAAGGGCTACACCCAGGTGCTTTAGTGAGAGAATTGCTTGTTAGGCTGTTGGAACCACCAGCACAAGAACCTAAGAACAGCTTATGGCTGGGCCTCCATCATACCTCTCCTAGACTTAATATTTGACATATTTTAGATTGACTTTAATGGGGTACATTGGCATAGGGAGCAGCTATGTTGAGAAGAGGGTCAGGATGGTGGATGGGTCTGACAGATCAGCCATGGTCTGGGGAGACTGCAGAGCCTGAGTGATATAAATCTCCTGGATCTTCTGTTACCAAACCGAACCCGGGTTTGCTCACCCGCTGCACAACAAAGCCAGTCTATTGACACCAGGTAGTGGTGAACAAAAGTACAGCATTTATTTTCAGGGTGCCAAGCAAGGAGAATGAGCAGCTAATGCTCAAAGACCAGAACTCCCCAGTGGATTTCAGGCAAGAGTTTTTAAAATCAGTGTTAGAAGTGAGGGTCGCAGGGTATGTGATCATGGACATTCTTCTGAATGGTTGGTGGTGAGGTAACAGGGTGATGTTTTGGGAATCTTAACCATCAGGCTTCTGGTTCCAACCTTGTGGGGTCTGCATGCTTGTGCTCAACATGTAGTCAACATCCTCCTCCACTTCTCTAATCATTAACTGAGTCTACTCTCTGGAATATGGGAAAGTCCTGAAAGATGAAGGCTTTTTTCTACAAACAAGAAGCAAGTGACATGAAGGGGCTTGTCCCTGGGAGAGCCCTCAGGGTCCTGCTCAGTTTCACATCTAGTAGGTGAAACCCACTAGCAGAAGGGAAACCATATTTAATGTTCTTTCTATTTTACAGTGTTGTCTCTCATTTACTTACTCCCTTTGTCTGAATCTACACTCTAAATCATGGTTAAGAAAACTGTTATCCACTCACAACCTGTTTTTGTAAAAAGGCTTTATTGGAACACAGCATAGTGGGTTGAATAGTGCCCCCCTCCCAAAAGATATATCCACATCCTAACCCCCAGTACCTGTGAATGTGACCTTATTTGGGGGAAAAAAAGTCTTTTTACAGATATAATCAAGGATCTCGTGGTGTGATCAACCTAGATTTTCCAAGTGGACCCTAGATCCAATGACAAGTGTCCTTAAAAGAGGCACAGAGCAGAGAGACAGAGATAAGACCATGTGATTATGGAAGCAGAGATTGAAGGCATGCACACACAAAATCCAGGAATGCTTGGAGTCACTAAAAGCAGGAAGAGACAAGGAATGGCATCTCCCATAGAGCCTTTGGAGGGAGGGCAACCCTTCTGACATCTTGATTTTAGACTTCCAGCCTCCAGAACTGTGATAAAATAAATTCCTGTTGTTTTAAGCCATCCAGTTAGTGGTTAGTTGTTACAGCATCCACAGAAAATGAACACCTACAGCCAAGTCCATTTGTGTAGGTATTGCCTACAACTGCTTTCACACTAAAATAGGGGAGACTTAACGTCCCTGAAACGGACTTAACTCCATTGCAACTGATTCCCCACAACGCCTAAAATATGTATTATCTAGTCCTTTATAAATATGTTTGCCAATGCCTGTTCTAAGTCACTATTGGTACTGATTTTATATACAAAGTACTCTTTCTCATTGGAAAGGAATGCTCTGAATAGCCCACCTGGTTATATAGCTAGAAAAATTACCCATGTGAGTTTAAAGATGTGAATGCATTTACCCCTGATGAAAAAAACTGAATAACTGGGTCTGTACAAAGAAAACTCTACCTCTGCAGCCAAAAAATTTACTCTCCATCAAGTGAAATAGCCCATGCATTTTCTTCAAAATCTATCTCCAGTTTTCAAAACATGGCAGGTTGAAGTTCCAGGGAGGATCTTATTTGGGATGTGTGTGGTCAGGCAACAGCTATGTCTGGAGACTCAGTGTCACTCACAGGCAGCACAGAAGCTCATGGGATGATCTTTTCAATATACCCTGCATGGGAGATTATATACATGGGGGAGATATTCATTCCAGGGGAGATGGACGCATTGGTAGGAAGGGAATATGTACCTGGCCCCCCAAGGTGAACCCATGGAGACTGAACTGGCAGAAAAGTTTCCTTTTTATGGGCTCTTGGCTTCAAGAGAGCTGAATTGCTTAGGGAATTGAGCAACAATAAAACAATTTATTTAACGAAGAGCTCTGAGTATTCAGCCTCTGCAGAGCTCACCTGCAGCTCATTATCCCCAGGCTAAGAGCATTCTCTCTGTGCGTCTCTGAGATGTGCAATCACTCCAGAGAACCAGCGCAGGAAACCCACTGCCTGCCCTTTCTGCACCCATTGTCCAAGGAGAGAAGGGCCAGTAGGACCAAATTCTTCAAGTGATGTCATTAAGGGATGCCAGAGTAGTCCAGTAAGTACTGTGGGAAAGCGGTGTGGATAGAAGGAAATATTTTATTAACTGTGTCTTCTGGGGAAACAGGTTAATGAGATTGTGAAATGGATAAATCAATATCCTTCACAGTTCATATCCCTGCCTCTGAATGGAATTCTTGCAGTGCATTCCTTCTGAGCTCCTTTCTTCTCACTTCCCATCTTAGAGCACAATTTTAAGCCCTCTCTCTCCTCCCCTAGAAGGAACTGGCCCTCCCTTATGTCTGCTCAACTCCAAGCCTTCTGCTCTGTTTCAACGTTAACATTTACTCTTATTTGAGAAGCATGACTGAGGCAGCCCTGCAGAGTGAGAAAGGACCTGACTTGGAGTCAGGGAGGTGTGATTCTAATTCAGCCCTTTCTATCTAGCACATGGTGGAGTCTGGAAATATTTCTTACATTTTGCAGACGATTTCTCATCAGCACAAGAGTGAGTATAAGGAGATTTGAGAGAATTCTTTTGGAACTATGAACAGAATGGGACAAGTGTCTAGGACCTAGTGTCATTTTAAAAACATCATGTATTTTTTCACTCATTCACATAACATGATTTAAAAGAATTTTAAGGAAACTACACAGTACATGAAACAAAGCAAAACACTTAAATGTATATGACAAGAGAAATATTGTGGCAGAAGTAAGAAAAGGGGAAATAAAACTAGGTGAATAACTACATAAGCAAAAAAAATATATACTATGAAATGTTACATAGTTGCCAAAATTGGGCTCCTGATATGACTCTGAGAATTCCAGTGAAGACAAAGGTCTCTGTTTGTACTGTTAGGATAAAATTTGGCTACATAAATGGAAAAAGTAAAAGAAAAAGTGTTACTATCCAATGAGGGTTTAACTTATCTCCCTCATAAAAAGGGTGGCCAGCACGATGTCTCCATGCTAACAAGAGGTTCAGGGTTCATTCTAACTCTCTGCTCCCACATCCATAGTGTATGGTTTTCCAAGATATGTCAGCTGCAAGAGTCTCATTGTCTTGTGCAAATTCCAGACAAAAAGGAGATAGAAAGGGGAAAGGCTTCTACAGAGCATTTCAATATTCCTACCCAATAATTTAACTTACTATCCATGACTGTCCATGATTGAAGAGAATGTGGAAGATATGGTATCTTTGCTGGGCACATGACCACTTCCAAATATAATCAGGTTCTGTTAATAGGGAAGAGGGGAATGGAAAAGTTGTGCAGCCAATCTATAATGAGCAATCATAAGATTGCCAGTATCCATAACACTAAAACAAACAATTGCTTGATAGGAGCATGACCTTTTTGACACTAAAGCCAAAAGGACATTGATCTTCCTAACTCTTGTAAAACAGTCACATTGTGTGGTGAAGGGAGCACTGTCTCCAGCCAATTCCCTTCAAGGAATCCAAAAACACTTTAAGGTTCTTGAAGTATTTCTTAACATAGGCTAGAGACATCACATGTGATAATACCCACACTGGGGTAGAGCTGCGGCAGAGACATTACATCATGGCTCAGGTATTAAGATATTTTGGAAAAAATCAGCAGTAAACCTTGATCAGAGTTACAAGTTCAGATCCCATCTGAATGACAAGAGCTTTCAGACTCCTGAGTAGTAAAGACTTACTGCACTGCCTTAGAGGACAATTTCCTGTATTAACATTAATTTGGTGACTCCAATTAACACGTCTCCATCTGATCCTGCTTTAATACTCAAATTAAGATTTTGGAATGACCTGTCTCTGTATATTTCCTGGAGCTTTGTTATTTTTACATACCAATCTTATATGCGTTTGATAAGAAAAATCTCCCCCCCCCCCCCCCCCGCAAAGTTGGTAACCTGAAACCATTATTACCAGATTCCAGATGAGTGGTACACCTCATTTGGGAGGTCCTAAGAGACTTCCAGTGAATCCAGCCAATGTCTCACACCTGAAACGATTTCCCTGTTTTTGGAGTCCTCCCTCTGTGGATCAACATGAAGACATGGGGATGCTCTTGGGATTGTCTCAGGTGAGGTTGGGTGTGTTCAGGAGGCATTGCCATATCTTTGAATGAAGGCATCAGAGTCTCAATGATCCTTGAACCGATGTGTGTCTCCTTCCTCTAGAGTGTGGAGAAACACCAGGTCAGGGACTCTGAGATTGTTTCTTTGGGCACTCTTAAGAGTGGAGGTCAAAACTAAAGAAGTGATGCCTATAAAATAAAGAACCTCGTGCTTGTGGATTTACATATGTAAGTAGAAGAATTCAATGAGTAACCAAACTTCCTGCATGCTTAGGTCCACTTGCTCCCCATAAGCTACATTACTCAACATCTATCATAACACTAGGACAAGTTATTAGCTGGGTAGAAGAGAGAATGTAACTACAGAAGCCCTAAAACTGCAAATATGACCCCATGCCCTTGTTCTGCAGACTGCAAATCCAATAATGAGAATTAACATACTTTTGCCTTTCAGAGACACCACTGTGGTCCAGGTAAAGCCTGCCTGCCCTCATCTCCTTCCCTTCCTGAGGGCAGAGCTCTATCCCCACCAACAAACACCCCCACACACACACACATTTACCAATGAAATGCATTCCTTGAATTATGTGATGGAATTATTGGGCTGGAAAGGCCCAACAAGTACTTTGCCAAGAACACGCATTCTTAATGGAGGTGAAACCACCCCAAGGAGGCAAAAGTATATTTTTCCACAGAGTGAAAAAAAACATAGGTATTACAATGATTTGTGGCTCTCTAGAGCACTACTGTGCATTAACAGATAAATGATATATCTGTGGTTAACATTTCAAGAATGGGGAGATGGGGAGGCATTCTGGAAAAAAAATGCCTAAAAAGTTTCCTGAAGGGGCAAAAATGAAAAAGGATAGAGAAACAGTGGTCTACAGGTATTGAGTTAGAGGAAGTTCTGGTAAACACTAACTCCCATAAGACAGAGGAGTGCAAAAAGAGAGGGAAAGTCCATTTGCAAGAATTCTGTACCATTTAAGTCTTTAGCTATGAGTGGATCTTTGCATTCATGACATCCTCTCTCCATCCTCTCTCTCTTTTTTTTAAATAAGTTTATTTATTTATTTATGTCTGCTTTGGGTCCTCGTTGCTGCGCACAGTCTTTCTCTAGTTGTGAACGGGGGCTACTCTTCGTTGCGGTGCGCAGGCTTCTTGTTGAGGAGCACAGGCTCTAGGTACGTGGGCTTCAGTAGTTGTGGTTCGCGGGCTCTAGAATGCAGGCTCAGTAGTTGTGGCTCATGGGCTTAGCTGCTCCGCGGCATGTGGGATCTTCCTGAGCCAGGGCTCGGACCCATGTCCCCTGCATTGGCAGGCGGACTCAACCACTGAGCCACCAGGGAAGCCCTCCATTCTCTCTTGACACCTATTTTATGCCTCTCTCATTCACAATTTCAATTCTAGGAGCTTTTTTTCATGATCTAGAACTTCCATTCTCTAGAGTGTTTCTATTTTTCCTACAAGAGCCAGCTTCTCATCTCTCTCTTATCATTTCATCTCCTGTACTCATAAGTGAGGAGTTACTATGCAACAATACAATAATACTGACTTCCATGTTTACTTATATGTTTATCAGTGTTATTTATTTCTTCATATGGTTTCCAGTTACTGCCCAGTGTTCTTTCCTTTCAGCCTGAAGGACTCCCTTTAGCATTATGTATAGGGTAGGTCTACCAACAACAAACTCCTTCAACTTGTTTATC
Source organism: Balaenoptera musculus (assembly GCF_009873245.2). Lineage (NCBI taxonomy): Eukaryota > Metazoa > Chordata > Mammalia > Artiodactyla > Balaenopteridae > Balaenoptera > Balaenoptera musculus. Next base: position 157,275,008 of record NC_045787.1, read on the forward strand.
TAGGAATGTCTTAATTTCTTCTTCTTTAAAAAAATAATTTGAGTTGAAATTCACATAACATAAAGTTAACCGTTTTTAGGCAAACAGTTGTATTGTGCAGCCACTACCTCTACCTAGTTCTAAAACATTTCCATCATTCCAAAGTAAAATCATTTATACATTATAAGAGCAGTTTCTCTCCATTACCTCCTGCCCTAGTCCCTGTGTATGTACTCATGTGTATGTCTCTATGGATTTATGTATTCTATATATTTTATATACATGGAATCATACAATATGTGGTCTTTGTGTTGAATTTCCTTCACTTAGCATAATATTTTGCATTTTCATCCAAGTTGTAACGTGTATTTCTTTTCATGGCTTAATTCTTTTTCATGGATTATATTCTTCATTTTTGAAGGACAGTTTTGCTGGATATACAATTCTTGGTTGATGTCTTCCCCCACACACAGCCCAGCACTTTAAATATGACACCCCCACTACCTTCTGACTGCCATATTTCTCATGAGAAATCAACTGTTAATCTTACTAAGATTCCCTCTTATGTTATGAGTCACTTCTCTTTTGCTGCTTTCAAGATCCTCTCTTTGTCTTTAAGGTTTTTGACAGTTTGATTACAATGTGTCTCAGTATAGATCTCTTTGAGTTTATCCTGCTTGGAGTTTGTTGAGCTTCCTGAACATGTAGATTCATATCTTTTATCAAATGGGGAATTTTTAAATTTTTCAGTCATTATTTTTTCAAATATTTGTTCTACCCCTTTCCCTCCCCTATCATTTGGGGACTCCAATTATACATATGTTGCTATATTTGATGGATTTCATAGGTTTCTTAGGTTCTGTTCATTTTTCTCATTCTTTTTCCTTCTTGCTCCTCAGAATACATAATCTCCATTGACTTACCTTCAGGTACTAATACTTTCTTCCACTTGACCATATATGTTAATGAAGACTAGTAGTGAATTTCTCATTTCAGTTACAGCACTTTTAAACTTTAGAATTTCTATTAGGTTGCTTTCATAATTTTTATCTGTTTATATATGTTCTCTATTTGGTGAGACAGCCAGGTTTCCTTTAACTCTTTGTGCATGGCTTCCTTTAGTTCTGTAAGCATATTTAAGAAAGTTGATATTAAGTCTTTCTCTGGTAAGTACAAGGTCTGGGCCACCTCAAATTCAGGTTCTACTATTTTATTTTTCCTGTGAATGAACCATACATTCTTGTTTCTCTGCATGCATTATATTTTTTTCTTGTTATTCTTGAAAACTAAATATTTTGAATTTTAAATTGTCATAATTCTGGAAATCAGATATTCCCCTCCTCATTGGGGTATGTTGTTACTGCTTATTGTGGATAGTATTTGTTTGTTTGCTTAATGACTTCTATAAACTAATTTTTTAAGATTGTATTTTTTGTCATGTGTGATCACTGAAGTCTCTGTTCTTTTATCTTGTTGGTCAGCTAGTGGTAGAGAGATTTCCTTAAACTCTGGAATCAAAGACTAAAATTTCCCAATCTTTACTGTTTGGCTGTGTGTGTGTGTGTGTGTGTGTGTGTGTGTGTGGACATTCTTTTAATACTCAGCTGGGCATTTTATATCTCTTTGCTTTTGTCTTCACTTGTTGCTTGCCCAGAACCTTGAATATCAGTCAGAGGTGAGAGATCAGGGCTTTTTGATGTTTTCTGAGCAGGCTTTCTACCTTGGATATGTGCCAGGCCTTTTAAATTCCAAATAACATGTGAACACTTTTATAGTTATATATCCAAACCATCTCACTCCCCAGCATTTTCTCCCAGGCATTTCAGTGTACCTATCATTTGCCTCAACTCATATGTTTTGCCCCAGACACCAGCAGATAGTTCATCTGTCTTTAATTATGCTTGACAATTGCACTCCACATAGCTTCTTTCCCACCTTGAGAGAAGTTTCAAGTTAGGCAAAGTAAAGGTAAAGACTTTTTTTAGTCCTTCAAGGAGCCATAAGACAGGTCAAAACAGAAAACACATTTTTGCTGCTCCAGCAGTAGGAGTCCACACAGGGACTGTGGGTTGCCTTATTCAACACTGCCACTGTGCCAGGAAGGGGATGTTAGGGAAATAATAAGTTAAATTACCAAAAAGCTTTCTAACCTGATTTCAGTCACATTTTTCTTGATTAAGGGTTCACTTCTTTTTATAAACCATCAGTTATTTTTCATATTCATGATAAAGTTGATACTGACAGTTTCCCCAGGAGTTTCAGTGTTTTTGTGGAGTGTTGGGGCATTGGAGTTTCCTACTCCACTATTTTCTCTGACATCAGTCCCTAACTAGCTTGTAAGCCTTTTTTAAAGTATGCATGTACAGATATGCTCATGTACAAAAACTCTGAATCCTAACCTTAAAAAAGTTTCCTAATATACCATTAGCCTAACATGCAGTACTTATATTAATGTTTTAAACTGTACTTTCAGAAATCCTACTGAAAGATAAGCAAAAAGCCATAATGTGTGACAGGATTTCCAATGACACAGAACAGAGTGTCACCAAATAAAAATGTAAAATGATGTAATATATGATTATATAAGCAATGCAAATTGTGAATATTATAGATATTTGCACTGAAAATTAAACGTTGGGTATATAAACAATGTTTGGAATAGATAATACCAATGTATGAACTTATTAACTCCACATACATGGCATTAAAAAAACATAATTATTGACTTTCTATTTTTGCCTACATGTTAAATAATGAGGTTTGAGGGAATGTGTAGAGGAAAATAAAAGTGAGGCCATAAAAGCTAAAGGACTATATAGATCAATGGAACAGGATAGAAGGTCCAAAGATAAACCCATGCACATATGGTCTCCTTATCTTTGATAAAGGAGGCAAGAATATACAATGGAGAAAAGGCAGCCTCTTCAATAAGTGGTGCTGAGAAAACTGGATAGCTACATACGAAAGAATGAAATTAGAACACTTCCTAACACCATACACAAAAATAAACTCAAAATGGATTAAAGACCTAAATGTGAGGTCAGTCACTATAAAACTCTTAGAGGAAAACATAGGAAGAACACTCTATGATGTAAATTACAGCAAGATCCTTTTTGACCCACCTCCTAGAGAAATGGAAATAAAAAACAAAATAAACAAATGGGACCCAATGGACTTAAAAGTCTTTTGACACAGCAAAAGAAACCATAAAACAAGATGAAAGACAACCCTCAGAATAGGAGAAAATATTGCAAATGAAACAACTGAAAAGAATTAATCTCCAAAATATACAAGAAGCTCATGCAGCTCAATATCAAAAAAAACAAACAACCCAATCCAAAAATGGGCAGAAGACCTAAACAGACATTTCTCCAAAGAAGATATACAGATTGCCAACAAACACATGAAAGGATGCTCAACATCACTAATCATTAGAGAAATGCAAATCAAAACTACCATGAGGTATCACCTCACACCAGTCAGAATGGCCATGATCAAAAATCTACAAACAATAATAGCTGGAGAGGGTGTGGAGAAAGGGAACCCTCTTGCACTGTTGGTGAGAATGTAAATTGATACAGCCACTATGGAGAACAGTATGGAGGTTCCTTAAAAAACTATAAATAGAACTACCATATGACCCAGCAATCCCACTACTGGGCATATACCCTGAGAAAACCATAATTCAAAAAGAGTCATGTACCACACTGTTCATTGCAGCACTATTTACAATAGCCAGGACATGGAAGCAACCTAAGTGTCCATCAAGAGATGAATGGATAAAGAAGATGTGGCACATATATACAATGGAATATTACTCAGCCATAAAAAGAAAGGAAATTGAGTTATTTGTAGTGTGATGGGTGGACCTAGAGTCTGTCATATACAGTGAAGTAAGTCAGAGAAAAACAAATACTGTATGCTAACACATATATATGGGATCTAAAAAAAAAAATGGTTCTGAAGAACCTAGGAGCAGGAGAGGAATAATGACGCAGATGTAGAGAATGGACTTGAGGACACAGGGAGGGGGAAGGGTAAGCTGGGACGAAGTGAGAGAGTACCATTGACATATATACACTACCAAATGTAAAATACATAGCTAGTGGGAAGCAGCTGCATAGCACAGGGAGATCAGCTCGGTGCTTTGCGACCACCTAGAGGGGTGGGATAGGGAGGGTGGGAGGGAGATGCAAGAGGGAGGGGATATGGGGATATATGTATACATATAGCTGATTCACTTTGTTATATAGCAGAACCTAACACAACATTGTAAAGCAGTTATACTCCAATAATGTTAAAAAAATAAAATAAGAAATAAAAGCTAAAGGACTAGAAGGCATAGATGCTCTAGACCAACACTAATTTTGACAATTAATCAAACATTAATGAACATGTGAAACTCCAGGTGATCTTGTTAAAATGTAGATTCTGATTCAGCAGGTCTGAGTGGGGCCTTGGATTCTGCATTCAAAGAAGCTCTTGAGTAATGTGACCTGCTGGTCTACATGCCACACTTTCAGTAGACAGGTTATAAAGCATATGACAACTTTGAAATTAAGACTACATTTCCAGATAGTAGTGACAGCAAAGAAAAGGATGGAAGCATTTCAAACTCCCCAACTAAAGGCAGTTAGAAAAAGGCAGTACTTTATTATTTCTTTCACCTGAATTTAAAGGTAACCACATTTCTGTGCTGCTTTTATTATGAGATAATTGAATGTTGCTTTTTTTGCTATATCTTGGCAGTTATTTCATCTACATGGAATCAGGAAATCAAACACATGCTTTGGAATTTCTCCTCTTGGGATTTTCAGCAAAGTCGGAGATTCAGTTCATTCTCTTTGGACTGTTCCTGTCCATGTACCTGGTGACATTCACTGGGAATCTGCTCATCATCCTGGCCATCGTCTCAGACTCTCACCTCCACACCCCCATGTACTTCTTTCTCTCCAACCTGTCCTTTGCTGACATATGTTTCACCTCCACCACCATCCCAAAGATGCTGCTGAACCTCCAGACACAGAGCAAAGTCATAACATATAAAGCCTGCCTCAGCCAGATATTTTTTTTCATTGTGTTTGGGTGCCTGGACAATTTATTCCTGACCGTGATGGCCTATGATCGCTTTGTGGCCATCTGTCACCCCCTGCACTACACAGTCATCATGAATTCCCAGGTGTGTGGACTGCTGGCTCTGGGCTCCTGGTGCCTCAGTGTCATGGGTTCCTTAATTGAAACCTTGACCATTTTGAGGCTCTCCTTCTGCACAAATCTGGAAATCCCACACTTTTTTTGTGATCTTCCTGAAGTCCTGAAACTCACCTGTTCTGACACTCTCATCAATAACATAGTGGTGTATTTTGCAACTGGCCTTCTGGCCGTGATTCCTTTCAGTGGAATACTTTTCTCTTACTATCAAATTGTTTCCTCCATACTGAGGATTTCCTCAGCTGGGGGCAAGTTCAAAGCTTTTTCCACCTGTGGGGCTCACCTCTTAGTGGTTTTCTTGTTCTACGGCACAGGCCTTGGGGTCTACCTTAGTTCTGCAGGCACTTCATCCTCTAGGACAAGTCTGGTGGCCTCAGTGATGTACACCATGGTCACCCCCATGTTAAACCCTTTCATCTACAGTCTGAGGAACAGGGACATGAAGGGGGCTCTGGGGAGACTCCTCAGCAGGGCAACATCCCTCAGTGACAGGACTGTTGCAGGACTCCCATAAGTAGCAAGGATCAAACCTTGCAGGCATTTTTCATGGATCTTGGATGTATCCAAACATCAGTTTATTCTCTTCTAGTCCTGGAATCATTATATCTTACTGTATCTTGATTTTGACCACATTTAAAGACAGTGTATTATATTTCTAGGGTTGCCATGACAAAGTACCACAAACCAGGTGGCTTAAATAACCACCTTTATTGTCTTACAGTTCTAGAGACTAGAATTCTGAAATCAAGGAGTCAGCAGGGTCCATTCCTCCTAAGGGCTCTGATGAAAAATCTGTTCCATATCTAGCTTCTTTTGGTTTGCTGGTCATCTTTGGAATTCCTTAGCAAGTAAATCGCCACTTCAATCTCTGCATTTACCTTAATATGGTGTTCTCCCTGTGTGTGTGTGAGCGAGTGTGTGTGTGTTTGTGTTTGTATATGTATGAGCGGCTATGTCCAAATTTCCCCTTTTTTTGAGAATGCCAGTCATATTAATTACAGACCTAATCTACTCCTCTATAGACCTTGTCTTAATTTGACTAATTATATCCACGACAATCCTATTTCCAAATAAGGGTAAATTCTGAGGTTCTAGATGTTAGGACATCAGAGTATGAATTTCTGGAGGACATAACTCATCTCATAAAGCACAGTTTTATCATGTTTAGCTTCAAATGTAAAGTATGGCCAACACACCAAATCCTGCCCTTTTTCTGGTTTTCTAAATAAAGTTTTATTGGAATAAAGCCACACCCATTTGTGTACATATTTTATATAGCTACTTTCATGCTACAACAGCATATTTGAGTAGTTGTCTGAAAAGCCTAATGTTTACTACCTGGCCCTTCACTGTAAAATTTGCTGGCCTCTGAATTAAACTATTGCTTTCACTTCAGTTTGGTAGCTAGACTTTTAAGCATCTCAGGACACCATCAAAATCCCCACAAACCATCATTATTGTTATTAATGTATGTGGTTAGAAGGGTTTTTATGAGATGCTAAATCAAACAAAATGTGATCCTTTTCCTAATAATCTAAGTAGTAATATCATAATGCCAAGAACTTTGTCTTCTCTTAATCTTCATATCTCCTCTGCCTAGGGAAAAAAAATCTTACATAGAAAGAAAGTACATTCAGTTCTTCTTGAGTGAGTAGGTCTAAACAAGTCTATGCAAATACTGACTAAAAACATGGAATTAGTAAAGCTAGTAAAGCTCTTAGGTATTGTGTGGTTAAACTTTACATTGATTATTAGTAATGCCATTATGTGAAAGCCTTGTTGCAAGATTATGAACTTGCCATCCTGCACATGTTAAGGCAAAGGCAATGTTATCAGCCCCAAGTGGACCTGTGTATGATGGGAAGGACTAGAACAATGGTCAACTTTTTATGCAACCTATTCAATTAGTGAAAATGATCCTTCTCTCCCTACCTGAAAAGGAAGAGTTATGGTAGAATCTAGTCTATTGTTGGAAAGTTCTCAACATTAAAGACCTTCCATTATTCTAAGTCTACAATATCCATGGTTGGTTTAGTTTTCTTGAAGGCACAGATAATGGCCTGTAATATTCTTTTTTTTTTTTTTCTGTATTGTCTTTTGTTTTGGTATCAGGGTTATGGCAGCCTCATAGAATGAACATGGGAGTGTTCCATGCTCTTCAATTTTTTGGAGTTGTTTGTGAAGGATAGGTATTAGTTCTCCTTTATGTGTTTGGTAGAATTCCCTTGGGAAGCTGTCCAGTCCTGGACTTTTGTTTGCTAGGAGTTTTTTGTTTGTTTGTTTTCTTTTGTTTTTTATTACAAATTCAATTTCCCTTCTAGTGATTGATCTGTCCAAATTCTCTTATTTTTTCTTGACTCAGTCTTGACAGTTTGTATGGTTCTAGAAATTTGTCTATTTCTTCTAGGTTTTCTAATTTGTTGGCATGTAACTGTTCATAGTATTCTCTTATGACTTTTTTATTTCTGTGTTATTTGTTATTATTTCTCCTCTTTCATTTCTTATTTTGTTGATTGGGTGCACTTTCTTTTATTCTATGTGAGCCTGGATAAAGGTTTATCAGTGTTGTTTACCCTTTCAAAAAACCAATTACTGGTTTCATTAATCTTTTCTTTTTTATCTCTATTTATTTATTTCCTCTCTGATCTTCATTATTTCCTTCCTTCTGATGACTTTGGCTCTGTTCTTATTCTGATTCTTTTTGGCAGTGGGTTGGATTGTTTATTTGAGGTTTTTCTGTTGTTGTTGTTTTGTTTTTGTTTTTGTTTGTTTTGTTTTTGTTTGTTTTTGGTTTCTTGAGGAAGACCTGTATCATTATAAGCTTCCCTTTTAGAATTACTTTTGCTGCATCCCATAGATTTTGGAGTGTTGTGTTCCATTTTTATTTTTCCATACTGTTTTGATTACTGTAACTTGTAGTATAGTCTGAAATCAGGAGCCTGATTCCTCCAGCTCCGTTTTTCTTTCTCAAGATTGTTTTGGCTTTTCAGGGTCTTTTGTGTTTCCATTACAAATTGTAAACCTTTTTGTTCTAATTCTGTGAAAAATGCCATTGATAATTTGATAGAGATTGCATTGAATCTGAGATTGCTTTGGATGGTATAGTCATTTTCACAATGTTGATTCTTCCAATCCAAGAACATGGTATATTTCTCCATCTGTTTATGTCATCTTTGATTTCTTTCATCAGTGTTTTATAGTTTTCTGCATACAGGTCTTTTGCCTCCTTAGGTAGGTTTATTCCTAGGTATTTTATTCTTTTTGTTGCAATGGTAAATGAGATTGTTTCTTTAATCTCTCTTTTTGATCTTTCATTGTTAGAGTATAGGAGTGCAAGAGATTTCTGTGCATTAATTTTGTATACTGCAACTTTACCAAATTCACTGATGAGTTCTAGTAGTTTCCTGGTAGCATCTTTAGGATTTTCTATGTATAGTATCATGTCTTCTGCAAACAGTGACAGTTTTACTTCTTCTTTTCCAATGTGGATTCCTTTTATTTCTTTTTCTCCTTTTATTGCTGTGGCTAGGACTCCCAAAACTTTGTCAAATAAAAGGGGTGAGAATAGGCATCCTTGTATTGTTCCTGATCTTAGAGGAAATGATTTTAGCTTTTCACCATTGAGTATGATGTTAGTTGTGGGTTTGTCATACATGGCCTTTAATGTTGAGGTATGTCCCCTCTATGCCCTGTTTCTGGAGAGTTTTTATCATAAATGGATGTTGAATTTACAAAAGCTTTTTCTGCATCTATTGAGATGATCATATGTTTTTTATTCTTCACTTTGTTAATGTGGTGTATCAAATTGCTTGATATATGACTATCAAAAAATCTTTGCATCCCTGAGATAAATTCCACTTGATCATGGTGTATGATCCTTTTAAAGTATTGTTGGTTTTGGTTTTGCTAGTATTTTTTTGAAGATTTTTGTACCTATTTTCATCAGTGATATTGGCCTGTGATTTTTGTGTGTTTGGTTTCTTTGTCTGGTTTCGTATTAGAGTGATGGTGGCCTCATTGAATGAGTTTGAAAGTGTTCCTTCCTCTGCAATTTTTTGGAATAGTTTTAGAAAGAGGTGCTTTCCATCCCCTCACTTTCAGTCTGTATGTGTCCCTAGATCTGAAGTGGGTCTCTTGTAGACAGCATATATATGGGTCTTGTTTTTGTATCCATTCAGCCAATCTATGCCTTTCGGTTGGAGTATTTAATCCATTTACCTTTAAGGTAATTATCGATATGTATGTCCTTATTGCCATTTTGTTAAATGTTTTGGATTTGTTTTTGTAGGTCTTTTTCTTCCTTCCCTCTTTTATTCTCTTCTCTTGTGATTTGATGACTATCATTAGTGTTGTGTTTGGATTCTATTTTCTTTCTTGTTTGTATATCTATTATAGATTTTGAGGTTTTGATATAGTAGTCTATATATATACACATATATATAGTGCTGTATTTATGTATGTAGTATATATATATATGTGTATATATACATACATATATATGTTTTAAGTTGTTGACCTCAATTTCAAATGCATTTCAAATATCCTGCATTTGTACTCTCCTCCTCTCATGATTACTGGTTTAGATTTCATATTTGTGTGTGGATGACTTCCTACCTTTATTCTATGTTTGCCTTTACTGGAGAGATTTCCCATTTCATAATTTTCTTGTTTCTAGTTATGGCCTTTTCCTTTCCTCTTAGAGAAGTTCCTTTAGCATTTGTTGTAAAACTGATTTGGTGTTGCTGAATTCTTTAGCTTTTGCTTGTCTCTAAAACTTTTGATTTCTCTGTCAAATCTGAATGAGAGCCTTGCTGGGTAGAGTATTCTTGGTTGTAGGTTCTTCCCTTTCATCACTTTAAATATATCATGCCACTCCTTTCTGTCCTGCAGAGCTTCTGCTGAAAAATCAGCTGATAATTTTATGGGAATGCTCTTGTATGTCACTTGTTGCTTTTCCCTTGTTGCTTTTAATATTTTCACTTTTTGTCAATTTGATTGCTATGTGTCTCAGCATGTTCCTCCCTGGTTTAATCCTGTATGGGACTCTCTGTGCTTCCTGAACTTGGGTGACTGTTTCCTTTCCTATGTTAGGGAAGTTTTCAGCTATTATCTCTTCAAGTGTTTTCTCAGACCCTATCTGTCTCTCTTCTTCTTCTGGGACCACTATAATGCGAATGTTGGTGTTTGACGTTGTCCCAGAAGTCTCTTAAACTGTCCTCATTTCTTTGCATTCTTTTTTCTTTTCCATGGCAGTGATTTCCACCACTCTGTCTTCCAGCTCACTTATCTGTCCTTCTGCCTCATTAATTCTGCTATCGATTCCTTCTAGTGTATTTTTCGTTTCAGTTCTTATATTCTTCATCTCTGATTGTTCTTTATGTTTTCTAACTCTTTATTAAAAACTTCTTGTAACTTGTCACTCTGTGCATCCATTCTTTTCCCAAGTTCTTGGATCATCTTTACGATCATTACTCTGACACTTTCTCAGGTAGATTGCTTATCTACATGTCACTTCGTTTTTCTTCAGAGTTTTATCTTGTTCCTTTGTCTGGAACATATTCCTCTGCTCTCTCATTTTGTCTAAATTTCTACTTGTATGTTTATGTATGTGGAAGGTTGGTTATGTTTCTCAACCTTGGAGAAGTGGTCCTCTGTAGGGGACGTCCTATATATCCAGCAGTACACTACCTTCTCATCGCCCAAGGGCCAGGGGCCATCTGGTCCCAAGGTTGGTTCTGAACTGTTTGTGGACTCAGTTCCACAGGCTGCAGGACTGTAGTTTTCTTGCTTCTGGTATCTGTCCCCTGATGAGTGAGTCTGGTCTAGAGGCTTGTGCAGGCTTCCTGGTGGAAGTGGCTGGTGCCTGTCCACTGATAGTTGGAGCTGGTTCTTGGCCATCTGGTGGACAGGGCCATGTCAAGCAGCATGTCTAGAGGTGGCTGTGGGCTTAGGAAGTCTTTAGGCAGCCTGTCTGCTGATGGGTGGGGTTGTGTTCACACCCTTTTTTTGTTTGGCCTAAGGCGTCCCAGCACTGGAGCCTACAGACTGTTGGAGGGGCCAGGTCTTGGTGCCAAATACCAAAGATGTCTGCCTCCAGCCAGAATTCACATAGATGAATGCTCCCTGCTATGTCTACCACCAGCTTTTATGATGCCAGAGAGAGCCACAGCTGGCCCCCATCTCCCCAGGAGACCCTCCAATACCAAGTAGGTCTGCTCCAGGCTCCTATGAAGTCACTGCTTTTGCCCTGGGTCCTTGTGCATGCAAGACCTTGTGTGTGCCCTCCACGAGTGGAGTCCTGTGGAGCTTCAGCCATCAAGACCCACTGGCCTTCAAAAGCTAAATGCTCTGGGTGCTCCTCCTCCCATTGCCAGACACTCAGGCCGGGAGCCTGACATGGAGCTCAGAACCCTCATTCCTATGGGAGAACTTCTGCAATATAATTATTCTCCAGTTTGTTGGTTGCACACCTGTGGGGTTTGGGATTTGATTATATTGCAAGTGTGCCCCTCCTACCATCTCATTGTGGTTTCTTCTTTGTCTTTGGATGTAGAATATCTTTTTTGGTAGGTTCTGGTCTTTTTTATTGATGGTTGTTCCACAATTAGTTGTGATTTTGGTGTTCTCGTGAGAGGAGGTGAGCTCAAGGTTCCTCTACTCCACCATCTTGTCTTGACCACCATGTAAATCTTCAATCTTCCACCCCAAGTGTTTCCATCTTCTTTTTCTTGTCCTGTCAGGAATACCTAGCCTCTTATTAGTTCTATAAACATATAGAATATTTGCAACATGTTGATAATTAAACCAGAGTTGGGATGTACATGCCAAAACTGCCCAGTTGTTTGTGTGGTCACTTCTAAAGAACTGTTCTGCTTCATCCTCGATCTGACTAGCAGCCAAGCTGCCAAAGGGCAAGAGCAATGACCCTGCCAGGACACTCAAACCCTGGCTGAGAAAATAGGTGTTGACCATATTTTTCTTGTTGATGTTTTAATCACTTTAACCCTGCTAGTCTTCTCACCTCCATCACCAATGAAGTCAACTTCTCATGGCTCACCAAAGATTCTTATTTAAAAGGCAATAATGGCAAATATTGTTCTCCCTACGCTACAGCAACTTCCATTGATATTGTTGAGGTAGCACCTTTACCTATGACTACTTTTCCCAAAGAGGCTGAATTATGTACTCTGATATGATTTTGTACTTCAGCCAAGGACAAAACTGCCAATGCCTATATTGATAGTACATAAGCTTTTGGAGTGGCTCATGACTTTGGAAAGTTTTAGAAGCAACGTGGCTCCTTACTTCCAGGGAAAATAAAATTTTAAATGGCCCCTATGTTCAGGAATTATTGGATGCAGCACTTCAAACTGACACTTCAGCTATTATTAATATTTCAGGTCATCCTAAACTTGACTCTCTGAAAGCTAGGGACATCACCTTGCTGACATTTCCACAAGGAATGCTGCCCTTTAAGGACCCAACAGCAGCCAAAACTCTCATGGTCCAAAGGGATATTTCTCTAAATTATAACTCAGAAAATCTCGCTAGAGAAGGCCAGCAATGATCCTCAGAAAAGGAAAAGCAAGATGGAAATTCAACAACTGTTGGTTTGATAAAAGAGAAAACTAGGTTTGGACCTAACACTCTAAAATTCTCATTCCTCACCCGTGTGCCTGCATTAAACCATAGGTTTATTGACAAGATAACAATGTTCATGAATCAATATTTGTGGGGAATTATTTAAAATCCTGCAAAAATGCCTAACTCAGTTGATCCACTTGTCCAAAGCTCAACCCAGGGAAGCTTGTTCATACTGTTTCCTGATTTTTTAAACAGATTAATTAACCATTTGAGGTCTGGCACATGAATTTCATACAACTTCCCCAGTCTTGTGCATATAAATATGTTTTAGTCATGGCCTGTTCAACACTGAACTGAAGCCTTCCCTTGCAGACAGGTTACTCCCTCTTTTGTGGCTTAAAACCTTTAGGAAAAGATTGTCCCCACCTGGGAAACTCTTCTCTAACTGCATAAAGGTCAAAGAATCCTTTTTAGTGGTCAAGTACTTCAACACATCTGTGCTGTTTGGTCAGTTTTACAAAACTGTCACTGCACTTACCACCCTCATTCCTCTGGTTTACTTGAAGGCATGAAGTCCCAATTGGAAAAAATTGTAGAGGCCCTCCAAATAACCTGGCCAAAGGCATTGCTATAAATTCTTCTAAACATCACATCCACCCTCTTGGAACTCATAAATGCTCATTGTTTGAGATAGCCACAGGATACCCAATGCACTTGACTCTTGCCTCTTTTGACCCACAACTGATAAATGGAGAGGTACTACAATATTGTGAAGTCCTAATTTCTTCTACTAAAAGTAAGCATGTTTTGGTAAAGCGATCTTTTCACAGTGCACTCATGGGAGACAAAGATCTTAAGCCTCACACTTGCAACCTGGATATTTGGGGATTTTAGAAATGAAACCTCCAGAACAGGGGTGCCCAACTCCCGGGCCACAGACCAGTACCGGTCTGCAACCTGTTAGGAACCAGGCCAAAGAGCAGGAGGTGAGCGGCGGGTGGGCGAGCAAGCGAAGATTCATCTGACATTCCCCATCACTCGCATTACCGCCTGAACCATCCCCCTGCCCCCGATCCGTCCGCGGAAAAATTGTCTTCCACGAAACAGTCTCTGGTGCCAAAAAAGTTGGGGACAGCTGCTCCAGAAGGACTATCTTCAAACTCACTTGTAAGGCCTCTATCAGGTACTGATAACCAACCTTTGTGTCACCAAATTTCAGGAAATAGACTCTTGTATTCACAAACACACCTAAAGAAAGCACAAAACTTTGACTCAAACTGACAGCCATCTGTTGACCTGAAAGTAAAGATTTCCCAGAACTGAAGCAGCTGACATTTGATGAGATAGCTTTCCCAAGATATACAGACCATGTCTGTTGGAAGTTCCTCTTTGATGATGACACAATGCTAAAGATGATCACCAATCTCTGTAATCTTGTTAACTTAGGGACTTCACATAATAAGTACTTCAGGTTCTCCTTCGTACAACTCCCTGTGATTCAGATGTGAACGTCAATAGGTTTCAAATCTGTGCAATTTCCATTTGATGTAGGACAGTACATCCAGGAATGTCCTTCTTTGCATTGAGGGATTAAGTCACTGGAACCAGAAAACCTGACTCTCAATCAGTGATGCTTTCAGAGAACAATCTTGATCAAAAGGGAGAAATTGTCAAAAAATAATAAAAGGAAATCTCACTTAAGATAGTCTGGATGTCAGACAGGGAAGTTTTCACACCTTATAACAATAACAGAGCCCAAAACGAAAAAGACTTCCTCTTCCTTCCTTCAAGAGCTCAGCCAATAAGAAACTGTCACAACTTACCCAATGAAAAGCTACTGTACTCTTAATTTTTCCAATGGACTCTGTTTACTAGAGCTATCTCAACTTCATTTGCCCCTATATGAAACAGTTCTCCTCTCCATTTTTTGTTGGGGACATGCACATGTCTCGCCATGGTTGCAAATCTGGAAATGCAGTTTTTTCTTGATCTTGAATAACCCCATGTTTGCTAAAGAAACAACTAGTCATCTATTTGTTTTATGTCAACAGAATATAAAGCAAACAAGTATTTGTGAGGGAAACAAGAAAAAATTACCTTATTGGTGTCATGAAACCAATTGAAACTATATACAAAAATTTTATCATTGTGGCTGCGTCAGTTTGGTCCAACACTCACTGCTTATTTTAATATCACAGTCACTATTGTATCATCATATTCCATGCCAGGGGGAATTAATTTATCACATCAACTACCATATCTCAGTTTTCGTTTCATTTTTATTATCACTTGATTTTTTCTCTCATTGTTCCTACACTAATCAACAGTGTACCAATTAAGAGTGGATATCTAAGTGAAATAGAAACTATAGGCTTCCTAGATAAATATTTAATTAATGGGATCAAGTGAAGCACCTAAAAGACCTTAATGTGCTTTTAGGCTACTTCCATCTAGTTTTTGCATTCTTTGTGGCTTTGGATTTACATTTAAATCATTTACATTATTTTATACATCAGGAAATTTGAGTTCTCATTGTTTGGAATTGTTAGAAAAACCTATGAATTAGTAGGGACTATTATGTAAAAATTGACTAATTTTTGTCCATCTGTTTTGGCAATATAGAGAGAATACTTGATTCTATTTCAGTTGCTATGAAATAAGCAGATGGTGAAAATAATGTCAGCTCAGGAGAAGACATTATCTTAGTTGACTTCTCAGAGTATCCCCAGGTTGAGTTCATCCTTTCTTTGTTTCTGGGTTCTACGTGATGACACTCACAGGCAATGCAGCCATCATCTTAACTTCCCTCCTGGATAGCAGGCGCCACACCCCAATGTACTTCTTCCCAAACCTCTCAATTTTGGACATGTGTTTTACTAACTGCATTGTTCCTCAGATAATGGTAAGCTTGTAGAGAAGTTAAGTTAAGAATATCAGCTACATAAGCTGCATTGTTCAGTATTCTGTGGCTTTGGCTTTTGGCTCCATGGAGTGTGTACTTTTTACTGTATTGGTTGTTGACCATTATGTTGTCATCTGCTGGTCCCTCCACTCTGCTACAATCATGCACCAACAGATCTGTCACCTTCTTGTAGCCATGTCCTTGTTTACAGGGCTTGCCAACTCTCCTTCAGGCTTCACTGTCCATTGTTTGGCCTCTATGTGACCACTGCTGTGTGGATTATTTTCTTTTTGATGTCCTGGTCATTATCAAGCTCCTGTGGACACTGATCCAACTGAATTGAAGATGTTAATGTTAATCACTCACTGATCACTCATTGAATATCCTTACTATTCTAGCCTGCATCATCATTACTTCCTATGCCTGAACAACCATGTATGTGGTGGGAATGCCCTCTGCTGGCAAATAAATTATGGAACTTGTGCATCCCACCTGAGGGGCATCTTGCTGTTCCCTAGAACCATCATGTTCACGTATTTTCAGCCTAAAAGAGAGGAGAAAGGAGAAAAATAATACTTGCAGTAATAACAGCTGAAAATGTTCTAATTTGGTAAAAGATATGAATCTCCATATCTAAAGGGTCAATGGACTCTAATTAGGATAAACTAGGAAATCAAAGCCAGGACATATTATCATCAAACAGTCAAAATACAAAGACAAAAGCAGAATCTGAAGCAGCAAGTGAAAAACTAATTGTCACATATAATTGTTCATCAATAAGATTAGCAGCTTATTTCTCATTAGCAATGACAAAGGACAGGATGCACTGAAAAGCCTGATTTAAATGCCATATTTAAAGTACTAAGAGAAAAAAATATTTCAAACCGGGCTCTACATATAGTAAAACTATCTTTAAATATGAATGATAAAGATGTTCCAAAGATAAGCAAAAGTTGAGGGAGATAATCATTAGCAGATCTCACTGACAAGAAATGCTAAAGGGAACCCTGCAAGCTGAAAAAAATGTCACTTGAGAACTACTCAGTGTCATATGAAGAATAAATGCTGGTAAAGGAAACTATGTAGATAAATATAAAAGCCAGTATGATTGTATTTAGGTTCATAGGTTCTTTTTTTTTTTTTTTTTTTCTTTTTTTCCTATATTATTTAAAAGTCAAATGAGTAAAACTTTAACATAAATCTATGTTAATAGACACAAGTATATAAAGGTAGAGTTGTGACAGTAAGAATATAAAGGATATATGTTTAATACATAGGTTTTTTTAAACATCTTTATTGGAGTATAATTGCTTTACAATGTTGTGTTAGTTTAGGCTGTATAACAAAGTGAATCAGCTATACGTATACATATATCCCCATATCCCCTTCCTCTTGCCTCTCCCTCCCACCCTCCTTTTCCCACCCCTCTAGGCGGTCACAAAGCACCGAGCTGATCTCCCTGTGCTATGCAGCTGCTTCCCACTAGCTAGCTATTTTACATTTGGCAGTATTACATAGTTTCTTATACTATAGAAACTATGTTGATATTAATTCAAACTAGATTATTCTAAGTTTAAGGTGTTAGTTTTGACCCTCAGGGTAGCCATTAAGAAAATAACTAAAATAAGTGAGAAGAGAATTAAATGGTACACTACCAAAATAAAAACAATTAATTTCCAATTAAAAGGCAGAGAGAGACAATAATTTTTTTAAAAAATGTAATTTAACTACATATCATCTACAAGAAACACACTTTAGATCCAAGACACAAGTAGGATAAAAATGAGAGGATGCAAATAGATTCTATATGAATAGTAAACAAAAGAATGCTGAGGTGGCAATCCTAATCTCAGACAACGTAGAAACTCAGGTTAATTTCTTAAATAAGACAAACTAGGAGATTGTATATTGACAAAAGGACAAATCCATCAACAACAGTTTGTGGTATTTGGTAGCTTATTCAGGGGAACAGTTAAAATACCCACTGTACAGGGCTTCCCTGGTGGCACAGTGGCTAAGAATCCACCTGCCAATGCAGGGGACACGAGTTCGAGCCCTGGTCCGGGAAGATCCCACATGCCGCGGAGCAACTAAGCCCACGTGCCACAACTACTGAGCCTGCGCTCTAGAACCCATGAGCCACAACTACTAAAGCCCACACACCTGGAGCCCGTGCTCCGTGACAAGAGAAGCCACCACAATGAGAAGCTCGCCCACCGCAACGAAGAGTAGCCCCCACTCGCCACAACTATATAAAGCCCGCGTGCAGCAATCAAGACCCAACGCAGCCAAAAATGATATAATTAATTAATCAATTAATTAATTATTTTTTAAAAATACCACTGTACAGAGTGTACAAAGAGTGGCTTGTGCAGGATCCAAATCATTTGGTGATTTGGCAGACATCTGTACCAAAAAGGGTAGTGCTAGAGTCGTTTACAATCTCCCAGAGAGGTTTGAAGTTGCCACTTGTGGAATCTACAGAGTTTGTTACAATATTTTCCTAGTATGTCACCAAGGGAAGTTCCAAGGTCATGTTTGTTTTCAACGCAAAGAGAATATTTTTCATTAATTGTCTTTATCTGGTCAAGGGCCGGTCCTTGAACTTCTATACAGGCGGTCTGGGCCCCAAATAACTCACCAGAAGAAAATAATGCAGTGATTATTTTCCAGTCTTGAATACCATAGCTTGTCATTCATCCATATTTTCTACTTTAGTCCACCAGGTGTTCAATCAGCAGGAATGAAGACCAGTTCTGGTTCTTTTGCTCTATCTAGATTTGATATAACCAACAGTCAGATTGATTAGTTAACCTGACCAGTGTTTAGTAAACAGGCATAAGGGAGGGTTTGGTTTGTGCTCAGCATGCTGAAAAAGTAAGGGTTAATAAGAGCAACACACAGTTTGAAAAAGAGTCTATAGTGGAGACCTAGAGAGTGAAGTAGGACAGTGAGAGACAAGTACTCTCCAGGCAGTTTTCTAATACATGATTGATAAATATGGGTAATGTGTTCATTACTCAGAAAATGCTTGTTTGTTTGTTTGTTTTTTAATATGTACACCATATTAGTCTACTAATGGAAAAGTTAATTTTTCTTCCAGATAACATATACAGTCACTTCATATATCAATAGTAGCAATGCAAATTCATTTGCCTGTGTGGCCCAGACATTTATTGGGACATCTATTAAAGGTCCATCCAATTCAGAAGAATTTAAATCAGGCTGACTTTCCAGTAAGGAAAGTAGGAGGTGTTGTAACAGGGAAGAACAACTCTGACTCCATATTAGATCTGTTCCTCTTTACTTTAAACTTTGTGCCTTGTTGCCTGTGCTTAGTCATGCTGGCTCTGCACTTTTTGAATGTTGCCTATAGCCTTAAGTATACAGGATAGTCTATTCTCAGGGCTCTAACCCTTAAGAGTCCATTCATACAGAGATAAAAATTTGCAGAACAGAGAATAGCATTTGTCTTGTTGGGGGGTTACAGGAACATCGTGACCTGACTTACATGGACAGCTGCAAGAACAAAAGAGTTCAACACCAAGAAGTTTCCCACAACCACATTAGGCATAGCAGAACAACCCTGCCATCATTGCCAGCCTCCTGAAACTCTGACTCAGGCCATAAAGGCCAGATTCAATTCCATTCCAGGGACACCCAGAGCTCTGGAGGAGCCACATAAAGGCAAAAGCCAGTAAACTCCCAATAGCCATCTTGAGCAGGAATAGTCCTATTCCAGGTCCTTGTGTCAGGGCAAGAGCTCTGCCACTTACCTGGCCTCATCCCAATTCCCCTCATAATCTTGGCCTGGGAAGGCTGAAGTGGCTGACTTGGGATAGTACCTCTTCTGAAGGGAGAACTAGAAAAAATTTCAATATGTACATGTAGCAACCATGCCCCATGTGGTCTCATGGCAGTGTTAGGGTACTCTTCTTGGGCCTCTAGCCATCTCCACAAAGGTGAACTTAGAAGAAATTTTAGGAAGCACATCCAGCAACTGAGTCCCATGAGGAGCCACAGCAGGGCCAAGCATTTGGAGAATTCACATTTCCTGATTTTAAAACTTATTACAAAGCTACAGTAATCAAAACAATGTGGTACTAGAATTTAAAAAGACATGTAGACCAACGGAATAGAATAGAGAGCTCAGAGATAAACTCTCACATATATGGTCAAGTGATTTTTAACAAGGGTGCCAAGGCCATTCAATAGTGAAAAGGACAGTCTTTTCAACAAATGGTGCTAGAAAATCTAGATCTTCACATGCAAAAGAATGAAGTTGAACCCTTACCTAACACCAAATATAAAAATTAACTCAAAATGGATCAAAGAACTAAACAGGAGACCTAAAATTATTAAGCTCTTAGAAGAAAACATAGTTGAAAATGTTCATGACATTATATTTAGCAATGATTTCTTGGATATGACACCAAAACATAAGCAACAAAAATTAAAATAGGTAAATTGGACTACATCAAAATTTTAAACTTTTGTGCATCAAAGAATATAATCAATGGAGTGAAAATGCAACCCACAGAAAGAGAGAAATATTTGCAAATCATATATTTGATGAGTTTAATATCCAGAATATATAAAGAACTCCTATAGCTCAACAACAAAAAAACCAAATAACTTGATTTAAATATTGACAAAAGACTTGAATAGACATTTCTCCAAAGATGATGTTACAAATGACCAACAACCATATAAAAAGAAGCTCAACATTACTAATCATTAGGGAAATACAAATCAAAACCACAATGAGATATCACTGCACACCCACTAGGATGGCTGCTATCAAAAAAAAAAAAACAACAGAAAATAACAAGTGTTCGTGAGGAAACAGAGATATTGGAACGTTCCCGCACTGCTGGTAGGAAGGTAAAATAGTGCAGCCACTATGAAAAACAGTCTGGCAGTTTCTCAGAAAAATAAAAATATAATTACCATATAAGCCAGCAATTTCCCTTTGTGTATATGGCCAAAAGAATTAAATACAAGATTTCAAAGAGATATCTGTACATCCACGTTCATAGCAGCATTGCTCAAAATAGCCAAAAAGGAGAAGCAACCCAAGCGATTGATGAATGAATTAACAAATGTGGTATAGCCATACAATGGAATATTATTCAGCCTTAAAAATTAATGAAATTCTGACACATGCTAAAACATGGGTGAAACTTAAAGACATTATATGTTATAGCAGGAAAAATAAGGCACAGACCAACATCAGAGAGACCTGAGACATCCAGTAGTAACCCACAGGGTCCTTTCTCAGTCTCACAGAACATATTTCATCTTCAGATCATGAATCACCAAAATTGTGTGAGACATCTTGGTCTCAGTGGAGCCACAGCCTCATCTGAGGAAGAGTTTGTAATGCCTTTCTGAGCACACCACCAAAGGCAGGTTGCATAACCGATCTCAACAGTAGAAATCAAAGAACATAACTGAAACCAACTGCAAACCATCAATCTGTACGTTTTCTAAAACCAATACTGATAAACTGCTAAGGCTGCACCCTCATGTTTTGCAGACCCTAGCACAGATCTATATCAATCACTAGCTAGCCACATTTCATTCCGTTTTTGCCAAGAGTCAGAACCAAGACACTGGTGTTTCAAAGATAAACCAGGGTTGAAGCAGAGTACCTGAGATTAGACCTGTACTTACATGGTCCAAGCCTCTGACCATTAGTCAAGCATTCTGAATTACAAACCACCGTTATTATCCTTCCTTCTGAATCATTCAACATTTATAGAACAAAACAAGTAGAAAGATATTACTAATTATTTGTATCTTGCAATGAAGGATAGATATTGCTTGAAAGAAACATTTCAGTTTACCAAATATTGCAACACAGACTTATTCATAACCAAGTACAAACATGACAACTCTTTTACATCCTTCCATTATTAAATATGAACTTTATGAAAAGTACCGATAGACTGATGTAATGAAACAGTTAACTGATTATTAACAAAATCTGTTCTTTCTCTAGCCAATCAGCTTTCCTCAGAAGAACAGCCTGCGGGGGTTTTAATTCATTCTCCCAATAAATTTGATCACTGATATCAGTTTAATAGCAAAATCAAATTTACCTTATTAATTATACCAGTATTACACCAAAATGTGGTTCACTATAAGTAAAGAGTCTTACAAAATAAATCAGTTACATTACAGTAGTATTTTTTTCAGCCTTCTCAGCAAAATCAGTCTTTGTACATATGTTGTCATGGATCAGGGTATAAGTCACAGGTCAAGTCTCAGTTAATTACGGATTCCAGAGCTCTCATAGGCAGAACTATTGCCCTGTTTCATATACTTAACACTACTGAACTGTACACTTTAAAATTATTAGGATTATAAATTTTATGTTATGTGTATTTTAAAATAAATAAATAAATTTTTAAAAAACATTTTCAATTCTCCCTCCAGAGGAAGGGCACTGACTTGGGATGGGGAGAATGCCCTGAGAAGGTGCCCAGGGCCTGGCAGCATCCCACATGGGGCCCAGTTGTTGAATAAGCACCCCCCCCCCAAATTTTTCTGTCTCCCTCCAGAGGAGGCAACTATCCAGAGCCATCCAGGGAGGCATCCTGTGCCAACATGGGACCCCACATGAGCACCATTCATCACGTTCACCTCACAGAAATGCCTTTCAATCCCCCTTTCATGGTGAGGACCAGCCAGTCACAGAGGTCTGGGGAGAAGGCCTTGGGCCTGACCAAAGTCCCAGGCAGGTCCTAATTGTTAGATATGCCTCCCAAAAGATTTTCAAATCACTCTTGAAAGGTGGACTGTACAAAAGGATAAAGGCCAGGGACTTCCCTGGTGACGCAGTGGGTAAGAATCCGCCTGCCAATGCAGGGGACACAGGTTCGATCCCTGGTCCGGGAAGATTCCACATGCTGCAGAGCAACTAAGCCCATGCACCACAACTACTGAGCCTGCGCTCTAGAGCCCACGTGCCACAACTACTGAAGCCTGCACGCCTAGAGCCCGTGCTCCGCAACAAGAGAAGCCACCACAATGAGAAGCCCGTGCACCGCAACAAAGAGTAGCCACCGCTCACCACGACTAGAGAAAGCCCACGCGCAGCAATGAAGACCCAACGCAGCCAAAAATAAATAAAATTAAATCTTAAAAAAAAAAAGATAAAGGCCAGACCATACATGACAAGGGATCTCTGACTTACAAACTCTGCAGCAATTGGTCCAGAGAGTCAAGACTTGATTGATGACTGCAGCTTCCCTAATATTTGCCCCCCAAAAGCCAAATATGCCCCCCAACCAATCGCATAGGACACCTGCTTCTCATCAGCCACCCCTGGCTTCCTCAAACCAACAGCCTCCAATGGGCACACCTGAGTCTTCCCTTGTCCACAATAAAATTCTCCCTCTCCACTGCCTGCCTTTGAGTCTGCCAAATGCAGCTGACCCCCTGGCTCTAGCAAGCTCTGAATAAGCAGCCTCTGTTGTTCTCATTTGGGTGGTCTTTGATTACTTCCATACCCTCTAGAATGGGCACATCAGCACAGGCCAGGAGCCCAGGAATGTGCCCAGAGCCGAACCTTGGTTCCCCATGGGCCCTGGTCATTGGGAACACCTCCTGAAAAGTCTTCTACGTCTCTCTCCTGAGACCTGGACCAGCCCAAACCAGACACTGAGGCCCAAGGAGTGTCCCGTGGGGGCCCAGTCACCAGATAAACCTCTCAAAATATTTTGTCTCCTTCCACAGTGGGGATCAGCTCAAACCAGTGAGGGAAATCCAGGAGGGTGCCTCTGGCTCCAGCCGCAGCCCCACACAGGTCCTACATACATACATACATAAAAAAAAAAGTACTAAGAAATAGCTAGCTACTGCTACAATAAGTTATTAATGGATACACAATATAAAGAGATGTAAATTGTGACACCAAAAACATAAAGTGGAGGAGAGTAAAGGGTAGATTTTTTGTTTGTGATCAAAGTTAAGTTGTTATCAGCTTAAAATAGACTGTTACTTAAGATCTTTCAAGGAAGCCACAGGGTAAACATAAAACAAAACCTATAGTAGATACACACAAGATAAAGAGAAGGGAATCAAAGCACACTACTACAGAAAATCATCAATTCACAAAGGAAAACAGCAATAGAGGGGAAAAAACTACAAATAGCCAGAAAACAATTATTAAGACAGCATTAGTCTATGGTCTGCTATAGCTTGCATTTCCTGAATTGCAATTCCAATGGCTATTCCCAAATAAACTTGCTTTTGCTTGTTAAAAAAAAAAATGGCATCAGTAAGGCCATATTGATGGCATCACCTATCAATAATTACTTTAAATACAAATGGATTAAATTCTCCAATCAAAAGACATAGAGTGGTAGTATGAATTTAAAAAAAAAAGATTCAAACTATATGCTTCCTACAAGAGACTCATTTTAGCTTTCAGAACACACATAGGCCCAAAGTGAAGGGATGAGACAACATATTCCATACAAATGGAGACCAAAAGTGAGTAGGGGTAGCTACACTTATATCAGACAAAATAGCCTTTAAGTCAAATAAGGTAACAAGAGACAAAGAAGGCCATTATATAATGATAAAGGGGTCAATTTATCAAGAGGAAATAACACCTGTAAATATATATGCACCCAACATTGGAGCACCTAAATATTAAATATTAAGTAAATACTAAATGTTTAATAAATATTAAAACAAATACTAACAGATCTGAAGGAAAAAATAGACAACAATTCAATAACATTAGGGGACTTCAATACCCCCACTTTCACAATGGACAGATCATCCAGACAGAAAATCAATAAGGAAATACTGGACTTTGTGATATTGTGTTTTATAATAAGAAATGTAAATTTGGCCTTTGTCTTATTTCTGGCACAGAGCTCCTAAAATCCTTGGAATTTTCTAAGTTGTAAGAGCCATAAAGGTGTGTTAATATTCATTGAAAAACCCATTCAACCACACCTGAGTCTGTTAATGAGGTGACTTCTCAACCACACCTAAGGATGAGGGATGGTTGCCAGGGGAACCAACCATGTTATTGGAGGGTTGGAACTTTCAGTCCCATCCTCCTTGACCTCCAGGGAAGGGAGAGGAGCTGGAAGTTGAATTGATCACCAACAGCCAATGATTTAATGAATCATTCCTATGTAATGAAGCCTCCATCAAAACCCAAAAGGAGGGGTTTGGAGAGCTTCCAGGTTGGTGAACATTTGGAAGTGCTGAGAGAGTGGCAAACTGGGAGAGGGCACGGAAGCTCCAAGCCCTTTCCCCATAACTTATCTATGCATCTCTTCCATCTGGCTGTTCCTTAGTTATATCCTTTTATAATAAGCTGGTAATCTACTAATTTAAATGTTTCTCTGAGTTCTGTGAGTCACCCTAGAAAATTAACTGAACCTGAAGAGGGGAATCATAGGAACCTCTGATCTATAGCTGATCAATCAGAAGCACAGGTAACAAACTAGACTTCTGATTGGCATTTGAAGTGGGAGATGGGCAGCCTTATAAGACCAAGCCCTTATCCTGTGGGATCTGATGCTATCTCCAGGTAGATAGTGTCAGAACTGAGTTGAATTGTAGTATACACAGCTGGTGTCAGAAACACTTGGTGGTGGGGAAAAAACCTGCACATCAAAATTGGTTGCATAATCATGACTTGAAATATATTTTAGGCCAAATAGACCTAAAAGACATATACAGTACTTTCCATGCAAGAGCAGCAGAATACACATTCTTCTCAAACCCTCATGAAACATTCTCCAGGATAGATCATACGTTACACCACAAAACAAACCTTAGCAAATTTTAAAAGAGTGAAATCACACCAAGTATCTTTTCTGACTACAATGATATGAAAGTAGAAATCAATAGCAAGAGAAAAACTGGAAATTCACAAATATGGGAAACTCGACAACACACTCCTGAATAACCAATAGGTCAAAGAAGAAATAAAAAAGGAAATTTTAAAAAATCTTGAAACAAACAAAAATGGAAACACAACATACCAAAACTTATAGGATGTTGCAAAAGCAGTGCTAAGAAAGAAGTTTACATTGTGTTGTGTTGGTCCCAGCCTATTGATAGTGATGCTATCAGCTAGGTACACCTGAGGCACTCACCCTGGCCCATATTACTCTTAGGGAGCCACACACACATTTCTCCAGCCAATGTTGTGGCTGGAGCAGCCCTTGGTTCTTATTATGATTGCAGGAAAAAACCGTCAGGGAATTTGAGGAACAAGATTTATTACTCACAGGTCCTGGAGCACAGCATACCCAGGGACTACACAGTGAGTCCAGAGGTAGAAAGAAAGAAAGAGAGAGAGAGAGAGAGAATAGACCTAGAACTCTGTCTTTATTAGGATCCAAGATTGGTGTATCTAGAGTTTTGTAGGCTCACGTTATTGGTTAACATAAAGCTTAAGAGGGACATTCCTTCTAAAAAAAAAAAATGGTTCTGAAGAACCTGGGGGCAGGACGGAATAAAGATGCAGACATAGAGAATGGACTTGAGGACACAGGGAGGGGGAATGGTAAGCTGGGACAAAGTGAGAGAGTGGCATGGACATATATACACTACCAAACGTAAAATAGATAGCTAGTGGGAAGCAGCTGCATAGCACAGGGAGATCAGCTCGGTGCTTTGTGTCCACCTAGAGGAGTGGGATAGGGAGAGTGGGAGGGAGACATAAGAGGGAGGAGATATGGGGATATATGTATATGTATAGCTAATTCACTTTGTTATACAGCAGAAACTAACACACCATTGTAGAGCGATTATACTCCAATAAAGATGTTAAAAAAAAAAAAAAAAGAGGGACTTTCCTGGCTGTCCAGTGGTTAAGACTCTGCACTTCCACAGCAAGGGGCACAGATTCGATCCCTGGTTGGGTGAACTAAAATCCCGCATGCCGCACAGTGCAGCCAATAAATAAATAAAGCTTAAGAGCAGGAATTAGGGCATAGGAAGGGAGAAGCAGGATCACTCAAATGGTCAGTTATCCAGGTTACCCAGGGCTTTCTGAAAGAGGGACCTTCATGGGTAGGGGGTGGCCTAATTCCTTATCTGATTATTTTGCTAGTAGTTGTGTCATACAGCTGCCAAGATGTTTATTCAAGATGGATGTCTTTTGAAATGGATGCCTTGACAATCAAAAGCTTAATGTCAGGCACTAATATAGCTATAAGTGCCTATATTTTTTAAAAATCTTAGATAAATGACCTAACTTTTCACCTCAAGGAATTAGAAAAAGAAGAACAAACTAAGTGCAAAGTCAGCAGAAGGAAGGAAATAACAAAGATCAGAGGAGAAATAAATGAAATAGAGATTAGAAAAACAACAGAAAAGAAAATGAGGACTTCCCTGGTGGTGCAGTGGTTAAGAATCTGCCTGCCAATGCAGGGGACACGGGTTCGAGCCCTGGTCGGGGAAGATCCCACATGCCGCGGAGCAACTAAGCCCGTGCGCCACAACTACTGAGCCTGTGCTCTAGAGCCCATGAGCCACAACTATTGAGCCTGTGAGCCACAACTACTGAGCCCGCATGCCACAACTACTGAAGCCTGTGCACCTAGAGCCCGTGTTCCACAACAAGAGAAGCCACCGCAATGAGAAGTCTGTGCACTGCAACGAAGAGTCGCCTCCACTTGCTGCAACTAGAGAAAGCCCGTGAGCAGCAACGAAGATTCAATGCAGCCAAAAATTAATTAATTAATTAATTTAAAAAAAATAACTAGCATCTTAAAAAGAAAAATGAGCTGAGGATCTGAATAGACATTTTTGCAAAGTCATATAAATGGCCAACAGGTACATGAAAAGGTGTTCAACATTACTAATTATCAGGGAAATGCAAATCAAAACCATAATGAGTTATCACCTCACCCCTAGAATGGCTATTACCACAAAGACAAGAGATATCAAAGGCTGGTGAGGATGTGAAGAAAACTGTGCACTACTGGTGGGAATGTAAACTGGTGCAGCCACTATGGAACACAGCATGGAGTTTCCTCAAAGAATTAAAAATAGAGCTACCATATGATCCAGCAATCATACTTCTGGGTATATAGCCAAAGCAAAAGAAATCACTATCTCTAAGGAAATGAAATCAGTATCTCAAAGAGATATCTGCACTCCCATGTGCATTGCAGCATTATTCACAATAGGCAAGACATGGAAGCAACCAAAGTGTTCACTGACCAATATATGGATAAAGAAAATGTGAGATATATACATATTATAAATATATCTGTATATATTTATAAAACATATATATTACAAATACATATATCAGTTAAATGTGATATATACATACACATTATTCAGCCATAAAAAAAGAAGGAAATCCTGCCATTTGAGAAAACACTGATGGACCTTGAGGGTATTATAGTAACTGAAAGAGTCAGACAGAGAAAGACAAATACTGCATGATCACATGATTTATATGTGGAACCTAAAAACATGGAACTCATAGAGAGTAGAATGGTGGTTGCCAGGACTGAGGGGTGGGGGAAATGGAGAGATGTTGGCCAAAGGGTACAAACTTCCAGATACAAGATGAATATGTCCTGGGGATGTAACATACAGCATGGTGACTAGAGTTAACAATCCTGTACTGTATACTTGAAAGTTGCTAAGAGAGTAGATCTTAAATGTTCTCACCACATACACACACACACACAGGTAACTATGTGAGGTGATGGAGATGTTAACTAACTTATTGTGGTAATCATTTTGCAATATATATGTGTATCAAATCATGTTGTACACCTTAACCTTACACAATGTTGTACGTCTATTATGTCTCAATAAAGCTGGAACACTTGAAAGAAAGGAAGAAAAAAAGAAACGTATGTCACCATGTTGCCATTTTAAAAACCTGTACATGGACGTGTACAGCAACTTTATTCATAAGTGGCAAAACTTGGAAGCAACCAAGATGTCCTTGAGTAGGGGAATGGATAAACTGTGGTACCTCTGGATAATGGAATATTATTCAGTGCTAAGAAGAAATGAGCTATCAAGCCATGAAAAGACACTGAGGAACCTTAAATGCAGCACTAAGTGAAGAAGCCAGCCTGAAAAGGCTACATATTGCATGATTCCAACTATATGATATTCTGGAAAAGAAAACACTATGGAGATAGTTGTGACAAAAACTCATACAGCAAAACAATGACTCAGTTTTTGAAATAAGACTGCTTTGGAATTCAAAATGTCACCAGGAAGGGGCAAATTAAATGGGACATTCTGTTTCTTTCCTAAACATGTAACTATTTGGAATCCAACTGTGATTTCACAACTTTATGCTTTAAAACCATTCTCCCTGAGCAAGGGAGCTTTAACTTACGATGATAAGTTAACACTGGAATGTGCTTCGGGAATGTTCAAAAATGATGAACATCTTGGACACCGATAGCAGCATATAAGTTTATAGATGCAAAGACCTGATTGACAAATAGTTGGTCTACAAAACAAACCTGTTTTGGAGAGCTAGATACGAATTCCTACAAGTCAAAAAGCTTGTTGTTGCTAGTTAGTAAAACCCATGCTGAAAGGCTTTAGGTGGGATGATATTTAGCTTGATGTCTTCACATTGGAATGACACCAATAATCAGAGTAGGGAGTTCCCTGGCAGTCCAGTGGTTAGGACTCTATGCCTGAGTTCAATTCCTGGTCCGGGAACTAAGATCCCTCAAGCCGCAGGATGCGGCCAATAAATAAATAAATATTTTTTTAAAAAAGAGAATCAGAGTAATTGTGGGCCCGCTAAGAGCAGGGAATCAACTCAAAGTGATGTCATCTTTGTGTTAGTTTTATCACCACAGAAAAGAGAAAGATGTTCTAGAGGTTGCAGTCCATTCAAAGAAGTATTTTTGGAAAAGAAAACTGAAAGTAAAAATATCCTACTGTGTAAAATGGGACAGAAAGAAATGTCACGTTATTTTTATTAAATATAGAATATTATCTAAGTCCTATTGCATTTATGTTCTCCTTTTGCAGTCTTACATGTATATACCTCAAGAATCTTAAGAATATGCAACAATATAACCTACAAATTTAATGCCCAGTAAAGAGTTTAAAAAGTAGTTCAAATATTGCTGTATCAGAGGCCAGAAACATTATAAACATATCATACACATTTTTCTCAAACATCTTGTTGGATGTGTGTTTTCTATTAGTAGTACTACTAAGTACTGAAATACTAATTGCCACTGTTAATTAGTCCTATTGTGGTTTTTGTTGAAACAATAGCATTTATGTAACAGGAAAGTAAATAATAAACAATAAGTAAATGAACACCAATTTTTCATATTCTAATGTTAAAGTAGTAACTTTGTGGGTGTGTAATTATTATCTATTACATGATGCCTCCTGTCAGGTGTGGCTGTGTCCTGTCTAGACTCTCGAAGCCCACCAGCCCCGAGCCCTACCCAGGCCCGGATGTAGGGAAACCTCACCCCACCTCCACCCAACCCGCACGCGCACAAGGCCCGCCCTCATGATAAATCCCGCCCCCTGAACACTGGTGCTTCTTTGGCCCCACCTCCGCAGTGTCCAGGCTCCGCCCCTCGTGGCCCAGACAGTGCAGTCTCCGAGGAGGACTGGCCTCTTCCGATGTAGGTTGTCATGGTGGCACCCAACCCGCCTTGCCTCGCCTTTTCCGGTCTCAGTCCGGCGTGGCAAAGCAGGCAGGCTGCCTTAGCCCTTTCAAGCCCTCTCTGTCATGGCGGCGCCCTGCCTCTCCTTCCGGCCACAGCCTATCATGGCGGTGCCCTGAGTAGCCACTTCCGGACCCAGACCCCTACATTGCCCTGGCTTTTCTCACTCCTGGCTGCCATGGCGGCGCCCAGGGTTTACCGGAAGTACAACATCGGAAGTGAGCCGTAGCCTCTGCCCTGAAGCGAGAGCGGCGCTGGGAAAGATGGCGGCGGCGGCGGCGGCGGCGGTGGGCAATGCGGTGCCTTGCGGGGCTCGGCCTTGCGGGGCCCAGCCCGCCGGGCAGCCCAAGCCCAGGCCGCTGCCGCGCACTCTCCTTGCCGCCGGGCCGGCGCTCATAGAGAGCGGCGACGAGCTGGTCGCGGCCGTGTGGCCGTACCGGCGGCTGCCGCTGCTGCGGCGCCTCACGGTGCTGCCGTTCGTGGGGCTGCTCTACCCAGCCTGGCTGGGTGCCGCGGCTGCCGGCTGCTGGGGCTGGGGCAGCAGCTGGACGCAGATCCCCGAGGCCGCGCTGCTTGTACTCGCCACCATCTGCCTCGCGCACGCGCTCACCGTCCTCTCGGGACATTGGTCCGTGCACGCGCACTGCGCGCTCACCTGCACCCCGGTAAGTGTGCGCACCCGAGACCGACCCTGGGCATGGTCCGGCCTCACCGCGGATCCCAGCTACTGAGATTGTGTCCGTCCCCAACCCAGCCGGGGCCTCCGCATCTGCTGGAGCCGGGTCCCTAGAGGCGCCCTCCACCCTTGTGCGCTAGCTAAATTCTGGCCCCGCTTCTGACTTGGCTGTGTAACCCTGGCGCAGGTTACTTCCCTTCTCTGGAATTCCTCTCTGGTGTGGTCATTTAGATTCGATAAGGTAATACCTGTAAAAAGCTTAGCGCAGGGCCCGGGATATGTCACCATTTACTAGCTCCCATACTAGCGAGTAGTCGGTTGTTTCTCCTGGAAACGGTCTTACCTTCTTTGTTGTCTGTCTCCTACCTTGTTGTTCGTAGTGTGAGGTTAGACCTGTGGGATGGGTTTCCCTGTCTGTGGAGCTTGGTTTGAGAACTGAGCATCAGTCCTGCTGGCCAGGGCTCAGAGCCCCCCACCGCCACCCCATGACGACCAAAATGAGCTTGAAATGCAGTTAACTGCAGCGTTTAAGAGGAGCAGTGGGTGTTCGTGAGCAAGTGACTTAACTGCTTGGAGTCTCTTTATGTCTGTCTGCAGGGGTGATGGTAATGAGGACTGCCGTCAGAATACAACAGCGAGGTAGTGCATGTGACCCTTAGTCGTGAGATCTGGATGAGTGAGAGCTGCCCTGGGTTAGCAGTTGATATCAGTGACTGTGCCACTGCCCTCTGAGCCTGCCTCGGATGACACCAGCAGGTTTTGGAGCCATGGGCACTGAGGTCAGCCTCCCCTCTGATCCCACCACCCACCACAGGTTTGCTAAAAGAAGAGAAAAAGAGAACAGCACCCAGGGCTGCAGAAAGAAAAAGAGAAACCACACCACCACCACCCTCCCTCACCCCTCTTTGACCCTAAATGTGGACTGAATTCTCTTTCTCTTTTGAGAAAGTGAAATCTCTCTTATCCCAGGGGAGAGACTCAAACTTCTCAAACTTCTGGGATTGGTGGCTTCAAGTCAGTACAATGAAGGACCCCAGTGAGAGACAAAAGAATGGAGGGAAGTTGGGGGGTAACACCCCCAAACTTCCAGCTACCTATTGGCCTGCAGCTAAAAAGTGTGACTATTAACTTTCTCTCCAGGGATGGAGAAGAAAGAAGAACTAAGCAGCTGTGGGGTTAGGACAGACAAATCTGGGTTTGCATCAGAGATCTCAGACAGGGGTGCTTCTGCTCTCTGGGTTTCAGCTTCCCCTTGTGTAAAGTGAGAACTGTAACACCTACCTCAGGGTGCCATTGTGAGAGGAAACAGAGGAACTCTGCGAAGCACCTGGCGTGTGGCTGGCCGCATGTCGTGCTTTGCACTTTTCTACCATAGCGTTTCCTGCGGTCATAGTTCTGTCTCTTGTTGTTATTTTTGCCTGCTTTGGGGCCTGTGAACTTCTGGAGAGGCAGGACCTTGTTTCTCAGGGTCACCGCCATGTCCCCCAACCCCCCGCCCCCCCCCCAAAAAAAAGCACATGGCAACACGGGTTCTGGTGGAGCAGAGGTGGGATGGATTCAGGGAGTGCCAACGCAGTTCCATTCAGCGCCTCCGTGTCTTAGGTGCTGGAGAAATAACAGAGAACAAAACAGATGAAACACATTGTTTTCATGGTGTTAGTGGGGGAGATGGAACTCAGCAGTCAATGCTAAAGAGAGAAAACCAGGATGAGGATTTTGTGAGGGATCTTTAGATGGAGCATCCGGGGGCAGCGTCCTGAGAAGGTGACATCTGAGTGCAGGCCTGAAGCCAGCGGTGTGACCATGCGTTCCAGGCAGAGAAAACAGCATGTGCCCTTAGCTGAGGCAAGGATGAGCCTCATCATTCCTTATCACTCGAGGACACAGCGAGAATAGTAATGGGCACGGGGGGCAGAGGGGGAGCAGCGGGCCAGGTGGGCCGTAACAGGGCTTGGCTCGCGTGCACTGAGAGTGTACCTCATGCCGGGCAGCATTCTTCCTGCCTGAGTTCACCTTCGTCAGCAGAGCTCTGTGCGCTGGGCGCTGTTCATGACCCTGGCTTTATGATATGGGCAGGACCAGAGGCCCAGTGCAGTGCTGTCCCTTGTCCCAGTGACAGACTGGGGAGTGGCCAGTCAGCACCCAGAGCCCAGTGGCATGTTCCAGAGCATGTCCACAGAGCTGCGGCCCCCGTGACCTCCCCAGTGGAAGCCGTGGAGCTGGGGCTTGAGAAGGGCTCAGCGGCAGCACTTTGCCTCTCACAGGAGTTCGACCCCAGCAAAGCAACCTTCGTGAAGGTGGTGCCGACTCCCAACAACGGCTCCACTGAGCTCGTAGCCCTGCACCGTGATGAGGTAGGGACCATCTGCTCCAGCATGGGCTTGGATGGGATCCCCAGGCCCTGACATTCCCAGATCAGGGGCCTCTGCCACTCCCAGATCAGGGGCCTCTGCCACAGACACACCTCCCACAGGGCGAAGACGGCCAGGATGTGCTGTCCTTCGAATTCCAGAAGATCAAGTATTCCTACGATGCTCTGGAGAAGAAGCGTTTCCTCCCCGTGGCCTTTCCTGTGGGAAACCCGTTCTCATTCTACCAGAGCAACAGAGGGTTCCAGGAGGACTCGGAGATCCGTGCAGCCGAGAAGAAGTTTGGGAGCAACAGGTGAGTCCCAGCGTCCCCGTGCATCGCCCCTGCTGAGACAGGACTGGGCCTCTGCCTGTGGTCAGCAGCCCGGGTCCCTATCCCAGCTAGTGGCTCCTTCCCCATTTGTATATGCCCTGTGGTTTGGAGGAATCCACCTTTTCAACAAAACATCCCAGGTGGACGTGGCAGGCGCCCTCTGAGAAACGTGTTCTAGTCTAGTCTCCCTCAAACTTGCCTGCTGATAGGAACCCCCTGGAGGGCCCACAGCTTGGAGCCTGGCCCAGGGCTGTTCATCCTTGTCTTGTGTTGGTACCTTGTGTTCTCTTCTTTATTTTAAATTTTTTCTGTAAATGTAAATTCTTGTCATTTTTCTCATACATATCCCAGTACTTTATGAGTGGTGATTAAAAAAAAGATGGTGGTGAGCAGGATAGCTCTTGTTTGTACCAGGTAGAATGCAGATGCTCTGTCAGCACTTTCTCCTTTAACTTTCACCAAAACCACCAGTGTTGACAGGAGCTGGGAGGGGTCAGAGCTGGGCTTCAGAGCCCCCATCCTGGCCACGGTGATAATTGTCCTTGACTCAAAAATGCTCAGAATCTCTATGAAATTATTTCTTGACCTAGTTGCTTTTCAAAAAATTACAAATACGTTACTGCAACCAGTGATCTAGTAGGAAGGTTTATAGGAAACATTTACCGATCCTCCCCTCCCCAGCCCAGGTCAGCCATGGTGGCAGCCTGGGATGTCCACTTTCACACCGTCCTCACTTATGCAAAGGTACCCTACACAGTCCAGGGTGGGGCTCAGTTTTTATTGCAATGCAGCCACTGTGCAGTTTCTTTTTCTCAAATCCCATGTCCTGGATATCACTCCAGATCTGCAGGGCAAAACAAGGATGGCCGTAGTGGACCTGGCTGGTCCCATGGCCAGACAGGGCCACCACACAGAGTGCTGTAGAGCCCACCTTTCGGCCCTGCTTCTCAAATTCCAGGGCTTTTATTTAGGGAGTCTTTGGAACAGCCCAGCTCAGGCTCCCCCTCTCCATAGTGGGGTGGGGCTCAGGCACTGTATTTCAGGCCCCAGGGGACTCCACAGCACCTAGCTGCCAGGCCTCCTCTGTGCAGCTTCAGGGCTCCCGTCCCACGGTCAGCCATTCCTCTCCCCTTACCTTGTCACCCACCCAGATGGTAGGTTCTCGTCTTGCACCAGCCCCGCTCAGGGGGGCGGCTGCCTGAGGAGCCCAGTGCTGATTCAGAAGCTTCACCTGGGTTCTGCAGAGCAGAGGGCTGGGGGCAGTCCGCGCACCTGCTTCAGTGCCACACGGTCGAGGAGAGCCGTAGTTGAGCATCCCAATGTCTGGAAGCTCACCAGGGCCCCTAGTTGCCCAGGGAGGCCTTCCGTGCCCGGAAGTGGAGGTGTCAGGGGTGGGGCCCCTGGGACTTCCCACCGGGAACAGGGCGTGGCATCTGGTCTCTTTCAGGGCTGAGATGGTGGTGCCTGACTTCTCAGAGCTGTTCAAGGAGAGAGCCACGGCACCCTTCTTTGTGTTCCAGGTAAAGCAGCAGCTCTGGTCCTTCTCCCCACCCTGTTCCTTGGGGCTTTCACCCCACCTCCAAACATGAAAACCTCTCCCTGTCCTCGTGGTCAGAGCCTGTGGGCGGAACGGCCCTCGTGTGCCATCCAGTCCTCCGGAGGCATTCTCCCTGCGTTCCCAGGAACAGACAGGCCCGTGTCCCATAGGTGTTCTGCGTGGGACTCTGGTGTCTGGACGAGTACTGGTACTACAGTGTCTTCACACTCTCCATGCTGGTGGCCTTCGAGGCCTCCCTGGTGCAGCAGCAGATGCGGAACATGTCAGAGATCCGGAAGATGGGCAACAAGCCCCACATGATCCAGGTATGGCCAGTAGCGTGATGGTGGGTAGGAGGGTCCCTGTGGTCTTGGGGTGGGCGAGGCGTGGGCACATCCCCAGAGCTGACTGAACCCCACCCCCTCCCAGGTCTACCGGAGCCGAAAGTGGAGGCCCGTTGCCAGCAATGAGATTGTTCCCGGGGACATCGTCTCAATCGGTGAGGCCCAGTTCTGCTCCTTCCCGGTGGGAGCCCAGGCCTCAGGCTCTGTCCAACCCTCCTGCCCCTGCCCTGCAGGCCGCTCCCCACAGGAGAACCTGGTGCCATGCGACGTGCTGCTGTTGCGGGGCCGCT
The DNA here is from genome assembly GCF_009873245.2 of Balaenoptera musculus. Classification (NCBI taxonomy): domain Eukaryota; kingdom Metazoa; phylum Chordata; class Mammalia; order Artiodactyla; family Balaenopteridae; genus Balaenoptera; species Balaenoptera musculus. The sequence goes on from NC_045787.1 coordinate 157,310,885, forward strand.
GCATCGTGGACGAGGCCATGCTCACTGGGGAGTCGGTGCCCCAGATGAAGGTGCTGAGTCAGGAGTGGAGGGAGGGGTGTCCTCAGTCTACTCAGGCACGTCACTGTCCCACCCATTGAGGAGGAAACGGGCCAGGGAAGGGCTGGTGGCTGGGCCAGGAGACTGGAGGAGGCATAGCATCTGGATGGAGATCCTGGGTTTCCTGGCAGGTCAGTGCCCTGGACTAATGGGAGCCAGGTGGTGATGAGGAGAGGGAAGGAGATGAGAGGCCAGGAGCATCGGTGAGGTGTCAGGCCCCCTGGGATCTCAGGCTGAGGTGGGCTGAGAGAAACCGGGAAGCTGTGAATCCGGGGTGAGGCCGGGTACGGGGTCACAGGGAGTCTATGCTGCACATGAAAGTGGAAGGAAGACAGCGTGGAGCCCCCGCCCCTGTGAGGTGCACCGGCTTGGCTGGGGAGCCCTGTGAGGGTCAGGCAGGCTCCTCCCAGCCCCAGGGTCCGGCTCTCCAGCCTGGGGATGGAGAAGGAGGCCAAGGTGGGACTAGCCATTGACTTTACTGTCGTCCCCAGGAACCCATCGAAGACCTCAGCCCCAACCGGGTACTGGACCTCCAGGCCGACTCCCGGCTCCACGTCATCTTCGGGGGCACCAAGGTGGTGCAGCACATCCCTCCCCAGAAAGCCACCACAGGCCTGAAGCGTAGGTGCCTCAGGGGTGTCTGGGGGTGTCCTAGCCCTGCCACCCCCAAACCCTCAAAGTCTGCTTGGCTCTGAGAGAGTCAGGATGAGCAGACATGAATGACACTGGTTCTTTGTCTCCCCAGCGGTGGACAGTGGGTGTGTGGCCTACGTTCTGAGGACCGGATTCAATACATCCCAGGTGTGGCACCTTGCCCAGTTCTGAGGAGGGTGGTCCCTGGGGCGTATGGTGGACAGCTGAGATGGCAACTCTTTCAGACCCCAGAACATCCACCCCATAGGCTCACTCTGATACCAGGTACTGGGCTGGGGGCCAGATTGCTGAGACAAGCCCCAGACTAGGCCTGCTTTCCCCGGCTGAGGTTCTGCCTCACAGGCAGTAGACTGATTTTGGTCCCGCACACTTGGGGATCACAGTCTGGGCCATAAACTCTTCACCAAAGTGGCATGAAGATTTCTTGGTAGAGACGATGGTCAGATCTCCTTCCAGAAAATCCATCCCTCCGCCCCAATCTCAGCCACTTCCTTCCCTGACCCCTAGTCTTCAGTCATTGGTCTCCGTAACTCTGTAGCTGTTGGCTGAGTTGCAGCCGCCCACATAGCTGTGCAGTTCCTGGAACAGCTGTGTTGTCAGCTGTGGCGCTCAGTCAGCCCAGGCAGCCACTCCCCAGCAGCAGAGAGAACCTGGCCCTGGTGCTTTTAGGCAGGAAAGGCCGCCACCCTCCCAGGAAAGATCTCTGTCCCTCCGTCCCTCTAGGGCAAGCTGCTGCGCACGATCCTCTTTGGGGTCAAGAGGGTGACAGCGAACAACCTGGAGACCTTCATCTTCATCCTCTTCCTCCTGGTCTTTGCCATTGCAGCAGCCGCCTACGTGTGGATCGAAGGTAAGCACCATGACCACTCCCCCCCGCCTCCCCACCATCTGCTGGACCCCGTGCCCATGGCCCCCAGGCTGGCAGGCCCTGTCTTCGCAGGTACCAAGGACCCCAGCCGGAACCGCTACAAGCTGTTTCTGGAATGCACGCTGATCCTCACTTCTGTCGTGCCCCCCGAGCTGCCCATTGAGCTGTCTCTGGCCGTCAACACTTCCCTCATTGCTCTGGCCAAGCTCTGTGAGTCTCTGGGGCAGGGACAGGGTGCCGAGTGGGCTGGGGCCCGGCAGCACCCCTGACACTGGCTCCCACCACCCAGACATGTACTGCACGGAGCCCTTCCGGATCCCCTTCGCCGGCAAGGTGGAGGTGTGCTGCTTTGACAAGACAGGGACCTTGACCAGCGACAGCCTGGTGGTGCGCGGTGTGGCCGGGCTCCGGTGAGCGTGGGGAGTCTGGATCGCAAGGCGCCCAGCCGGGAGCGTTCTGGGAGCTCAAGGGACAGACAGCTGCCCAGCCCAAGCCTTCGAAGTGAGGGCCTGTCACAGGCCCTACCACAGAGGTCCATTCTAGGGAGCCCCCAAGCATTCTTCAGTGTGAGTGACAGTGGCAGGGGGCTCAGCTTGGGCTCCAAGCAGCCACGTGACCTCTGGGGGCATTCATGAGACGCGTGCAGGTGTCGCAGGGACCAAGACAACACCCTGCAGCCCCCACTGTGACCGGCAATTCCCAGGGGGTCCCTCTACCTAGTCACCTCCACCCTGTAACCAGCTATTCTTCCTCCTTGCAGAGATGGGAAGGAGGTGACCCCTGTGTCCAACATCCCCATAGAAACACACCGGGCTCTGGCCTCATGCCATTCCCTCATGCAGCTGGATGACGGCACCCTTGTGGGTGACCCGCTTGAGAAAGCCATGCTGACGGCCGTCGACTGGACGCTGACCAAAGGTGAGGGGCTGGAGCCTCGGCCACACCGCCAGCTCTTACGTCCCCGGGCAGGCGGGGTGTACCTCTCAGGCACCTGTGTGTTCAACTCAGGCAAGTGGGTGGGCACAGGCTCACCTCTGACCTGGGGCAGGGTCCTTCATACCCAGATCTCCCAGCTCGGACCCCTCCCAGAGCCAGGAGTTCCTGCAGGCCCTGGGTCTGGAGGTGGGGGGAGGAAGGGGATGGAGGGAGGAAGGGCACGGAGGGGGCAGGTGGGGGCTTGGCTGCCTCTTTGGAGCGAAGGCCCTCAGGACTCGTACTTATTTGTTTCCAGATGAGAAAGTATTCCCCCGAAGTATTAAAACTCAGGGGCTGAAAATTCACCAGCGCTTTCATTTTGCCAGTGCCCTAAAGCGAATGTCCGTGCTCGCCTCCTACGAGAAGCTTGGCTCCACCGATCTCTGCTACATCGCGGCCGTGAAGGGGGCCCCTGAAACCCTGCACTCCATGGTGAGCCAGCCCCGGCCCAGGGTGGGGAGGGGGGTGCGGGGCGGTTGGTGACATCCCCCCTGCGTTCCCTGCAGTTTGCCCAGTGCCCACCTGACTACCACCACATCCACACGGAGATTTCCCGGGAAGGAGCCCGTGTCCTGGCGCTGGGGTATAAGGAGCTGGGGCACCTCACTCACCAGCAGGTAAGGGCCCAAGCCCCCCTCCTACCGGCCCCTTGTCCGCATCACCTTCTGTCCCCTGTGGCACCACCATGAACGGGCACGATTTTATCTTCCTCCTCCCTGGCCTGTACCTTTGGAGGCCCCAGGTGGCACTCAGTCCTCAGTTTCTTCTCGTCCCCTGCATGCCCCATTCCCCACGGACCCCATCCTACCCCAGAACCCAGGGCTGCTCCCTAGAGAGCACACCCAGGTCTCACCTCCTATCCTCACATCCACGGGTTCTCTCACACCCCCTTGGGGAACGCCCTGGGGCACCTTAGATTCCCTATCTCCAGCCCAGCTCCACCCCTGCCTTGCCCAACCACCTGGTCACTGCATGATCTTGGGGTATCCCCAGCCCTCAGTCACACCCCACGTCCCATTGGCTGTAGGCTCTCCTCCCACCTCCAGTAGCAACGCTGCTCCTTTACCTGCTTCCACCTTGGCCCTCATCCAAGTGGCTTTCGTCTGCTTGCACCCAGCAGCCATGAGACCCTTCCAGAAGGCACACCAGGTCACACCTCTGTTCAGAGCCTCGTTCAAGGCCCGTTCCTGAGCCTAGTCACAGACCCTTCAGAGCCCCCTGGGTCTGTGCCACCCCACGACCCTCTCTGCCCCATTCCCGTGGCTTCATCTCTCTCGTGGTAATCAGTGCTCTGATTTCTGTGACTTTCTTTATTACATGTCTCCTCCAGTAGAAGGCAAGTTCCATGAGGGCAGAGATTTTTTAGTTTCTGGTATGAGATAGGGAACATGAGCTCTTGCTCAGTGGTTATCAAAGGAGAGTCCCAACTTTCCTGTTCTAGAAGATGAAATACAGGGGCTTTGTGTCATGCTGTTGTCCATGGTAGCGGGCAGAGGCACCGTTGGGAGGCCAGGGCCACCCAGCCACTGCTGAGCCCCTCTGCCACCAGGGCGCCTCTCACTCTCCCCACACCTCTCACCTTCTGACCCTCCAGTGTCCCTCCTGCAAGGATGGGGCCTTCTCTGACCTCCCCACCCCCCGACCCCAGCGTGTTGTCAGAGCTTGGGAAATGGGGGAGGGGGAGAGACAGGTCATGAGGGCACTGCTGTCTCCATCCACAGGCCCGGGAGCTCAAGCGGGAGGCCCTGGAGTGCAACCTCAAGTTCGTCGGCTTCATTGTGGTCTCCTGCCCACTCAAGGCTGACTCCAAGGCCGTGATCCGCGAGATCCAGAACGCCTCCCATCGGGTACAGCCAGTGGACCCCTCCCCACCAGGCCCCATGGGTGGGCAGTCTTGGTTACTCCTTACAGACAGGGGGATGTGACAGTAGAGGACAGTTCCATCCTCAGTGGGGCACTCAGCGGTGGGTATCTGGGTCTTGGAAGCAAAGGTTCCATGGCTTTTGGTTGAGCTCCACCATGGCTTGGACGCTCATGCTATCCCTCATGCCTGAGGATGCTCTGGGACTCAATCTGTGCCCACCCTTCTCACATCACTTTCTCAGGCCCCCAGCATCACTGGGAGATGAGGGCTATTCCCCCCACTCCGCCCCATCTTAGGAAAAAGCTGAGGCTGGGTTGGAGGATGTGGAGACAACACCCAGACAGGCTGTGTGTGTCCCAGTGGCTTTTCTCTGTCAGTCTTGGTGGTTTGTGTATTCTAGTTCAGGACTCAGTTTAGGGTGTGGGAAGCGAGCCTGGCAGTGTCAGAGGGTAGTGACGTGATTAGTCCTCACCCGGCCTCAGCAGTCAAGGCCCATCTTGCCATCACCAGTCTCTAAGCCAGAAGGCTAGAGCTTGTGTCATACCACCCCCAATCTCCTGCCTGGAGCATCAACCAAGCCAAGAGGGTCCACACCAAGGGCTGGCTCTTAGTTTGTGTTGCAAATAAAGGCTGTGGGTGTTCTCAGAAAGACGCACATACACATATCATTCGCAGAAAACTCTACCAGGTGAGGCAGGTTGAGGCTCCTGGAAGCCCAGTCCCCATTAGGGGGCCAAGCGCTTCCTCTGTGGCTGTCCTCAGAAGGGACTTGGCCCCCAGGTCTCCGGGCTGGAGTTCTGACCCACTGAGCCCTGCTGCACTGCCTCCGCCCTCTCCCCAGGTGGTCATGATCACCGGTGACAACCCGCTCACTGCCTGCCATGTGGCTCAGGAGCTGCACTTCATTGAAAAGGCTCACACGCTGATCCTGCAGCCTCCCACGGAGAGAGGTGAGGCCCCACGTGGTCGTGGGCTGGGGGGACCTTGAGTCCAAGAACAGCTCCCGCCTGGTGGCTCACCTCTGTGCCAGGCCTGAGTGAGCACGCCCAGCATCATCCAGTACCCGTGACACAGGCCTGCGGATCACAGCCCTGCCCCGTGCGCACGCTTGGGCTGTCTGGCCGGGGAGCTCCACACCCCACCTGCGCGGCAGCATGCAGGCGGTCACCGGCTCTGGGGCCAGCGGCACCTTACAATGTTAAGGCGGTTGGTTGTGGTCACACCAGCCCACGTTTCATAGCCTCCCACCCGCCTTGGGCCTGGCTGGCTGCCTGTGCATGGCGAGTGCTCCCCTCTTGAGCACCGGGACTGCTGGGGCTCGTGTTTGGTGTGGCCAGAACCCGGGGCAGAGGGCTTGGTTTGCATTCGTCAGACTCTTTGCCCCACACGGGAGGGCTCGCCGTTCCCACCCCACATAGGAGGAAGCCAACCAGGTCAGCTGTTGGGGCCCCTGCTCTATAGACAAGGAGACAGAGAAGTGAATCCATCCACCTGGATCGTTGGGAAACACGGTGACTAAGGATTTGAACTCAGATGTCCTGATTCCAGAACTCATGGTCTCTGGCCTCACCTGAGTAACCAAACTGGTTGCAAGTGGTGCCTCAGAATCAGAAAAATGGAGGGACGAATCCAGCCCCAGCACCTCTGGCTGGTGGGGTGGAGTCTGTCAGAGGCCGCAGGACAGCACCCGGTGCAGGGCCTGGCTTGGGAGCAACATGCACCAGTGATGTCACCGGGCTGCAGGCCAGAGGAGGGTGCCGGTATGGCCCGGCCGAGAGGGCTTCCGGAACCTCCCAGCCCTTCTCTCCGTCTGCGCTGTTGATCCCAGGTCTCTGTCCCAGTCCCAGGCACTGGCTCTTCCAGAGCCTGGGGATCGTAGGCAGGTGGCCCAGAGGTGGCTGCCAAGACTGTTGGTGAGCGAGTGAAGCTGCTCTAACAGAACAGCCGCAACAGGAGCCAGGTGGAGATTATTTTCCTTTCAGGCTCTGACAGCTCAGGGCCAGCTGTCCAGTGCTGAGAAGGCTGGTGGGCTGCCCTCAGCTGTCCTCGGTGCTCAGCATCCGCACCTAGACCAACCAGCTAGAAAGGGGAAGTGGGTAGCAAGCAGTGTCTGGCCTGAGGAAGTGATTCAGGGTGCCCTGGCCCTAGGAGAGCAGAGTTTCAGGCAGGCCCCCAGGGTTGGGGGTTCATTAGGTGAGGGGTTGGGGGGAGGGGGTGGCGCGTCTGAGGTCAGGCTGCCTGGGTTTGAATCTGGCCCATCACATGATCTCAGGCCAGTGGCTTAGGCCCTGGGTTTTCAGATCCTTTGTATTGGAGGTTTCTGTGCATGGTCTCTGTGGGGTGCCTAGGGTCTGGGGTACAGGTTGGTATGGACCTGGGGTGGGGGCCAAGAAGGTGCTCCAGAGAGGAGAGACTAGGACTGCACACGTGGGGTCCAAGTGAGAGGGTCCACCTGAGCAGCTGAGCCCCATCCCTGACCCTGGGCACTGGCCCTGCAGGTCGGCCGTGTGAGTGGCATTCCATCGACGGCAGCATCACGCTGCCCCTGGCCCAGGGCTCCCCGAAGGCACTGGCCCTGGATCACGCACTGTGCCTCACGGGCGATGGCCTGGCCCACCTGCAGGCCGAGGACCCCCAGCTGCTGCTTCGCCTCATCCCACACGTGCAAGTGTTCGCCCGAGTGGCCCCCAAACAGAAGGTGGGTACAGGGTGGCGGAGGGCAGGCGGGGCCCTGGGGATGGCATGCAACCCTCACTCAGCCCGTCTTTCCCCAAACAGGAGTTTGTCATCACCAGCCTGAAGGAGCTGGGCTACGTGACCCTCATGTGTGGGGATGGCACCAACGACGTGGGTGCCCTGAAGCACGCTGATGTGGGTGAGTCCCTGGGTTTGGGGGCTGTTCTGCCAACACCGGCTTACCATCAGGGACGCGCCACTGAGCAAGTTCTGTGAGGAAGCAGTAGTGAAGGGGCGGGGCAGGGACTGGTGGCATTGGGGATCTGAATGGCTCCAAGGCCGGGAAGAGATACAAGTGTCTGAGGAAAAGTGTGGCGGGCATCACCAAGAAGCTCTGGTGAGGGTCTAGGGCGGCTCCATGGGGCAGACACGACTTGGTTTTCTCAGGCCCCCCGGGCACTATATGGGCTGCAAGGGCCAAGGCCAGAGGCCAGGGAGAGTTTATAGCCTCGGATCTGTGTCAACAGAATATAGATGTCAAGTTGATGTTTGAAGACCAATTTAACCTAGTTTCTTTCAGTGCTTTTCAGATATTCATTTGGTTTATCAACTACGATATTTATGACACATCATTTACCTCATTATGATTCTTGGCAATAAACTTCTTTGGAAATCAGTTAGTTTTGACCTACATAGCATTATATACTTTATTTGGGTATTGTTTTTTTGTTGTCCTTAAGTAGTTTGTAGAAAGTAAGATAGATGCTCTCTGAGGCGCTCCTTGGGGTGGGTGATCAGGTAAAATGGGGAGGTTTGGCCCCGGGATTAGCTGTGCTGAGCAGACACTCTGTGCTCTGTGCCGGGGTGGCAGGCTCCCTCTGGCTTCTGACACACACTCCCACCAGGTGTGGCCCTCCTGGCCAATGCCCCTGAGCGGGTCATCGAGCGGCGGCGACGGCCCCGGGACAGCCCCGTCCTGAGCAACAGTGGAGTTAGGGCCACCTCCAGGGCAGCCAAGCAGAGGTCAGGGCTCCCACCCTCTGAGGAGCAGCTGGCCTCCCAGCGGGTGAGTCTCAGAAGGGGGGGCACCAGCACCCCCTTGTGGTCAGGTCTCACCCCTTGCTACCTGCCTCATAGGACCGCCTGAGTCAGGTGCTTCGGGACCTCGAGGACGAGAGCATGCCCATCGTGAAGCTGGGGGACGCCAGCATCGCTGCGCCCTTCACCTCCAAACTCTCCTCCATCCAGTGCAGTGAGTCCTGCTGCCGCGATCCTCCCCTACCCCATCCCTAGGCCCATCCTGCCTGGCACCCATGCCCACACCTGCCTTCCCCCGCAGTTTGCCACGTGATCAAGCAGGGCCGCTGCACGCTGGTGACCACGCTGCAGATGTTCAAGATCTTGGCGCTCAATGCCCTCATCCTGGCCTACAGCCAGAGTGTCCTATACTTGGAGGGTGTCAAGTTCAGTGACTTCCAGGCCACGCTGCAGGGGCTGCTCCTGGCTGGCTGTTTCCTCTTCATCTCCCGCTCCAAGGTGGGCCAGGACCCTGAGCAAAGCAGGGGCTCCCGCCCCAGCCCAAGAGTGCCGTCTGCTTCTCTAAGCCATGGTTCTTGCCCCAGAGGTGCCGGGAAGCTTCTCGGATTGATGATTGGCGACGCTTGGGCCAGCCAGGGCAGGCTCTTAAAGGCACCACCACATATCTGTTTTATCCTCACAGCAGCCCTTGGGATGGGAACCCTCATCCCCAAGTTACAGATGGGGATCAGGGGGCAGGGCGGGTGCCCACTGAGGCTCTTCAGAGTGCCGCCGCTCAGGCCCAGCGCTGTCCACAGGCTGGGGTCTCAGGTGGGCCACACAATTGAGACAGATGGGAAAACGATCATCAAGACCACTCAGTATGCAGTGCTGAGAAAAACACCAAGTAGGTCACGCAGGCTGTGGGGAATGGCCTCAGGGTCAGTCAGGGAGGTCTGTGTAATGCTGACATTCAGGCCAACGCATAAAGAACAAGAGAACCAGCGAGGAACTAGGCACAAAGGCCGCAGATGGTCATGGGCTGATGCAAGGAGGCCCTGCTGGCCAGAGGGGGTGGGAGGTGGTCTGGGTTGATCATACATGCCTCATGAGCAACAGGGAGGGCTTTAAGTTTATTCTAGAGCGGGGGCGGGGTGGATCTTAAGACCCCTATGGCTGGGCATTGAGCGAGGTGGGGGTGGCATCTGGACTGAGGGGATGGGGGGCAGACAGGGCTCTGGGGACTAGTGCTGACCTGTAACCCCCAGAATTTGGTGACCACTCTCTGCACAAGGCCTGCCAGGAAGTAGGGTAGGTGGGTGACCCCAGGGCGAGCCTGGGCCCTGACCCCCACTCTGCCCCTGCAGCCCCTCAAGACCCTCTCCCGAGAGCGGCCCCTGCCCAACATCTTCAACTTATACACCATCCTCACTGTCATGCTGCAGTTCTGCGTGCACTTCATGAGTCTCGTCTACCTGTACAGCGAGGCCCAGGCCCGGAGCCCTGAGAAGTGAGTGCACTCCCAGCCTGGGGGTGGACAGGCTGCTCCCAGAGGAGGCGGCATCCCTGCGGTTGGGGGGTGGCAGGAGAAACATGCAGACGTTGGCCTGGGGTGACCGGGGCCAGGCCAGCAGAGTCCACCAGGCGGAGTCCTGGTTCCGCGGGGGGGCAGCAGGAATCATGAAGGGGCCCTGACCCCCATGTGTCCCTGAAGGCAGGAGCAATTTGTGGACCTGTACAAAGAATTTGAGCCAAGCCTAGTCAACAGCACAGTGTACATCATGGCCATGGCCATGCAGATGGCCACCTTCGCCATTAACTACAAGGTGAGGCCCAGCCCCTGCCCGAGCACACCCTGCCCACCCTCTGGGCTGCCACGACACACAGCTGTCCATCTGCCTGTCCCCACAGGGCCCACCCTTCATGGAGAGCCTGCCTGAGAACAGGCCTTTGGTGTGGAGCCTGGCCGTGTCACTCCTGGCCATCGTGGGCCTGCTGCTTGGCTCCTCACCTGAGTTCAACAGCCAGTTTGGACTCGTGGACATCCCTGTGGAGGTGAGGGGCCCTGTAGACGCGGTCCCAGGACTTGGCCTGGACCTGTCTGCAGGCACCTGACTCACCAGCACTCCCTGTCCCACAGTTCAAGCTGGTCATCGCCCAGGTCCTACTCCTGGACTTCTGCTTGGCACTCCTGGTCGACCGCGTCCTGCAGTTCTTCCTGGGGACCCCAAAGCTGAAAGTGCCTTCCTGAGATGGCGGTGCTGGCACCTACTGCCCACTCTGCTGCCGCTGGGCAGGAGCCCCGCAAGGGCCCCAGGAGGGAACACTGCCCCCACGGTGAGGCTGACCTGGCCTTGCCCACCAAGACTGAGCTGGGACACCCCCACCCCACCCCCTACGGCTGTCTGAGGCCTGGCTGGCGGAACCAGCTCTGGGCCAGCGTCTTTGGTAAATAAAGCAGCATCAGTGATTTGAAGAAGCCTTGCCTCCATCTCTGCGCCACAGAAGGGGTCGCTGGGGGCTGGGTGGTCCCCAAGGAAGGTCCTGGCACCCTCCTCATGGGCTGTGTAAGGTTCTAACCTCCCTCTGCAACACATTCAGCACTTGGACAGGTCAAGCTCGGAACCCAGAGAGCTCTGCGTATTTCCTAGTTTTGCAAGCACCCCCATGTTTCTGTGGTCTCGCAGCTTCACGTTTTGACACCTCAGGCACTGAAGGGAGTTTTAAGATCGATGCCATTTTTCCCTTTTCAATAATATGCAAAATAACAGCATGCCTTCCTCTCATAGTGTCAGATATGAGGAAGTTCAATCCAAATCACTACGAACACTGACTCGGGTCACACTCGGGATTCTGCACCACACAGGTCATAGCCAGGGTCTGACGTGCAGCCTGGCTCTCATACTGTTACTGTCCTTCCTTTCAAAAGGTGCTCGCTCACTATAGCTCAGGAACTGTGGAATAGGTAGCATGAAAGCTAAGAGCCACAGTCAGAGATTTCTTGCCTTCTCAACAGCCAAAAACTAGAAAAAACTATTTCCAGTCAGAAATTACAGAGTGTGGGGTGTGGGTGCATTTTTATAACTTTGGCAAGTTGCATGTGACGAACTCAGGCCAGGGAACCCAGGCCGTGGCTTCTGGACAACTTCCCCCTCCCCACCGATGCTCGGTGAGGAGCTCTCTACCCTTTCCTGCCCTTGCCCTTTGGTCATCCTCAGGAGCCCAACCCTGACTGGCTTCCCATCAGGAGGAGTGTGGCCCACAGCCCAAGGAAGGCCCTGGGAGCCAAAGTGGGAAAGGGGCTGGGACCAGCTGTGAGCATCAGGTGGGCCCTGAACACTGGCCAAGGTTTCTGGAGGGGTGGGGGTGCCAGACCCCATCCAGCAGAGGGGCTGCTAGGGTCACATGGAATCCTTGAGGCAATTTGAGGCAACCAGAAGGGGAGCACTCTGGACTTGGGGTTTGCTGGGGATGATTCTTGCAGGGGCTCAGGGCGAGGGTCTCTATGCCCTCCGTGCCTGAGAGAGGTGCTAAGGGTGCTCTGGCTCTGCTTTAACTGGGTCTTCAAGAGCCTGATCCAGCACTGAGCATTACTGGGTGTCCCCCAGTTTTATCTCCAGCCCCAGCGTGTTAGGGGACTTCAGTTTCAACTGGAATCAGGCAGGACATCATACCTCCAACCAGGGGTCTCCCATTGCCCCAGCCAGGTTGGGATGAGTTCAGAGGTCCAAGAGACCCCTGGGCAGGGGCGTCATTGGGTCGTAGAACGTGAAAGGTTTGGGACAGGCTCCTCAGGCCAGGCAGACTCTGTGGACTCACTGCAAGGGGAGTGTGCTGGGGTTTGGGGACCCCGCAAAGATGGGGAGGGGAACCCTGGCCGGGATGGAGTCATTTCGGCAGGTCACTCAGGAGGTCCTGGCCCAGCCGCATACCCAGCCGCTCAGGCAGGGGGAGTGGTCCGCGCTTCCCTGCCTAGAGGGTGTGGCCGACCAGCAGAGGCGTGGTTTGGGGCGGGGCCTCCGCGAGGCGGGGCGACGCGGAACCCGGGCAGCGGCGGCCGCGGCAGGAAATCGGGGCTGGGCCCCGCCGGCGCCGGCGCGCGATTCCATCCCAATCCCCGTCCCTGCCGAGCGATCCTAGGGCCGGACCATGGACTCAACAGAGCCGGGTAGGCGGTCCGGGATACGGGATCAGAGAGGGGCCTCCCCCGACAGTATCCTACTTCCTAAATCAATGAGGGGCCCCGCCTATCCCTCTCCGTCCAGAGAGCCGGGAGAGGAGTTTCTGAATGGGAAGGACACGGGGATGCTCCACTGTGGGAGCCCCCAAGCTGAGAGGGGCCCGGGACACCAGTCCCTGATCCCCCCTCCCCCTTTGCAGTCTTCACCCCGGATGCCTGGGGGAGGGGGCCCAGGAAGGGGAAGTGGCCGCTTCTGCTTCTGATATTTGTGATGGGGGCAGGGTGTCACGACCGCTGATGGAGAGGGCAACGCGGCAGGATCCCCACCCGGCTACTCCATTGCCCGGGGAGGGGAACATGCTGATCTGGGCGCCCTAGAAGTGGTGCCTGCGACAGAAATGTGGCAAGGTCCGACTTCGTTTCCGCCTGTCTTTGTGTCTCTGCTTTGCATATTGATTGTCATTTGGTCTTTATGCCTCTTGTGGTTTCAGGCTGCCTGTGTGTGTTTCTGTGGCAGGCCATGTGCCGTTCTGTCCCACGTGTATTTCCATCTGTCTGGGCTGAGGTCCATGTGGTTCCATTGTCAAGCCGGCTCTGTCCCGGGAGACAGTGTGGTTGTATCTAGGACGTCTGTTTTGTCGCTTTGCTTCTGGGCCCATGCATGTGTGGGTGTCTCTGCTCCTCTAAGCAGCTGTCTCTGTGTTGGGTTGTGCCTGAGTCCATCTGCCTGTCCCAAGTCGGGCCCCACCCAAGCCCACACTCCCTCCATCCCAGCTCAGACACCCACACCATCCTATACTCCCCATGGGAACAGAACTCTCTCTCTCTTCCCTTTCCCTCCCTCTCTCTCTTTCTCTCTCTCTCTCTCTCTCCCCCACCCCCCAGCCCCCGGCCCCGACCCTCCAAACAACCTGCCAAAGTGCGGTGGGTGGAGGGAGGTTTCCGCTGGCCCATGTGTGATACTCCCCTCCCCAAGGGCTACCCTCAGCTCCTGAGAGCAGGAAGAGGTACAGTGATATCTTCCGGAGCCTGGACAACCTCGAGATCTCACTCGGGAACGTGTGAGTCTGTGCCTGAGTAACCCCAAATTCCACCAGGATCCCCCAAATCCCTAACCATTTAGGTGCCTGAAACCCCATTAGGAACCTGCAACTTCTGGATCCTCAAAACACCTGAATATACCAAAATTCAACCCCCCAAATCCACCTGAAATCGCCAAAGTGATACTAGGGCCCCCACGTATCGTTCTTGTGACCCTTGTGACCCCTTAAAACATTTGAGAGCTTTATAATCCCACTCTGAACCCCAAAGTTACCTGGGATCCTTCAAATTCTATCTCAAGTCCCATAAAAAAAAGCTCACCTGCTTTCCCCCCTAAAGCCCCATCTCTCAGGACTCCCAGATACAATAGATGTCACAGAGGTGATATCTAGGACCATCCCCAAACTGCCTTGGGGCCCCCAGCACCCCTAGGTGGGACAGACTGGGTGGAGGGTGGCATCCTGACACCCTTACCTCCCAGGACCCTTGAGATGCTGGCTGGAGACCCTGTGCTTTCAGGAGACCCAGAACCTGACAAGACCCCCACAGCCACTTTGGTGAGGGATGGGACCAAGGGGACAGGGAGGAGGGGACCTCAGACGAGGGGGTCTGAGGAAGGTGGAGCCCCTGCCCTGCTTGTTCCTGAATGCTGTCTCCCTCCCCCTCAGATGAGTGAAACCAACCGTTGGAGTGGTCCCTCCCCAGAGGATCCTGCACCCCTTACAGGTAGGGGGGTTTTGAGGCCAGGGGAGTGGGGGGGGGCAGAAAGGAGTCCTTCCATCATCAACTGCCTGTTCCATGCACCAGGGACACGGCAGTGCACACAACAGATCTGAACCCCTGTACTCAGGGAGCCCCCAGTCTGAGTGGAGAATCAGTGTAAAACAACCTGGACAAATGAAAACAAGGGGGTGTTTGCGGAAGCCATAGGGTGTAGAACAGGGTCCACTGGTCTGGTTTGAGGGCTCAGGGAAGGCTTCCACGGGAGGGTTCAGGGGTCAGAGGTCCAACCGTCTGCCCCAGGGGAGGAACTGGACTTGCGGCTCATTCGGACCAAGGGGGGTGTGGATGCAGCCCTGGAGTATGCTAAGACCTGGAGCCGCTACGCCAAGGAGCTGCTGGCCTGGACTGAGAAGAGAGCCAGCCATGGTGAGGACCCCTCCTACCGGGTCCCAGGCCCTGCCCAGACCCTGCAGCGCTCACACCCTGCCTGACTCAGACCCCTGCTGTCTACCCCCAGAGCTGGAGTTTGCCAAAAACATCATGAAGATTGCTGAGGCTGGAAAGGTGTCCATCCACCAGCAGGTAGCCATGAGCACACCCCCCCCAGAGCCCAATCCCTCCAGAACCCCAGCCAGATACCCCTAGATCCTTAGCATTCTCCAACACCAGACGGCCTCTCCCCACCCTCAGAGCCACATGCCACTGCAGTACATCTACACCCTGTTTCTGGAGCACGACCTCAGCCTGGGAGCCCTGGCCATGGAGACAGTGGCCCAGCAGAAAAGAGACTACTACCAGGTGAGGGGGCCCTTCATGCATTATTCCATCCACAGCCACCTGGAGGAAGGCACCGTTACCATCAGCACCATTTGCTGATGAGGAAGCTGAGACCCAGGGATGCTGAGGAACTTGCCCAAGGTTACCCAGCAGAGATTCGAACCAGGCTTCCTGTGCTATTGCAAAACCGTGCTTTTGTTCTTCTGCGGGCCACGGGGCGAGGTGCCAAGTGTGCCCAGGAACAGAGCCTTGGCCTCTTTGCGTCCAGGCACAAAGGATGGAGGTGACCACTGAGACTCTTTCTGGAGACACCGGGCTGGGGGAGGGCAGAGGTCTTCTGGGTGAGAAGACCCAGGAGAGAGGGTGCAGACCCAGAAAAGGGTCCAGAGGATGAAAGACATGTGACCCCAGTGAATGGAATGATCGAGTAGCCCTGAGGCAGCATCCGCATTCTCCATCCTTCCCAGCCCCTGGCTGCCAAACGGACTGAGATTGAGAAGTGGCGGAAGGAGTTTAAAGAGCAGTGGATGAAAGAACAGAAGCGGATGGTAAGGTCTAGGGTGGGGGGCTGGGGAAGCGGGCTGGGGGAGGAGATGAAGAAGCAGTGACCGCGTCCCTCCTCCGCCCACAGAACGAGGCGGTGCAGGCACTGCGGCGGGCCCAGCTCCAGTATGTGCAGCGCAGCGAGGACCTCCGGGTGCGCTCCCAGGCGTCCCCCGAAGACCCGGCCCCCCAGGCCCAGCCGGGACCCAACAAGCAGCAGGAGCGGCGGCGGCGCTCGCGAGAGGAGGCCCAGGCCAAGGTGGGGACTCGGCCCCGTGCCCCCCCTGTGCTTCGGCGCCCCCGGTCCCATGATCTGTCCCACACACGCTCCCTGCGTTGGTCCCTCCAGGCGCAGGAGGCCGAGGCGCTGTACCAGGCCTGCGTCCGCGAGGCCAATGTGCGGCAGCAGGACCTGGAGGCCGCCAAGCAGCGGATCGTATCACACGTGCGCAAACTGGTGCTGCAGGGGGACGAAGTGCTGAGGCGGGTGAGACCCTAACCCGACGGCTGCCCACCACACTCATTCGCCCCGGCTGGGCGCCCCCTGCCCCTAAACCGCCTCCAGGGCACCAGGACCCGCTCCTTCTCGCTGGACAGCCAGTTCCCGCCCCCAGACCCTGACTGCACTTCCCCCTCGGCCCCCTCCCAGGGGGTCCTACCCCCAAGATGACCCACCCTGGTTCTAACCACACCCCCAACCCCAGCTGCACGCTCCTGTCCCTAAGCCGCCTCCCACTGCCCGGCCCCGCCCCCAAGCCTGGACCGAGCTGGTATCTCTCAGGGTCAGGCCACGCCCCAGGCTCCCAGTCCCAGCCCCTCTCTCACCCGAGGCCTCCGCCCCACAGGTGACCCTGGGATTGTTCGGGCTGCGAGGGGCTCAGGCAGAACGCGGCCCCCGCGCCTTCGCCGCCCTGGCCGAGTGCTGCGCGCCCTTTGAGCCGGGCCAGCGATACCAGGAGTTCGTGAGGGCGCTGCGGCCCGACGCCCCGCCGCCCCCGCCACCAGCCTTCTCTTTCCAGGAGTTCACGCACAGGTGGGTCCCCAGGAGCGGGGTCAGGTAGGAGCCAAGCAGGTGGGTGGGGTTGTCCCAGTCGTGGGAGACTTGGGAATTTGGGGTTACTGCACTGGGGGCCACGATGCTCATGGCCATAAGGGCTTGCAGACCCAAGTACTTGGAGTTGGGGCCTAAACGGGATGCCAGGGTGATGTCATCCCAGGCCAGTTTCCTGGTTATCAGAGCCCTCAAACCTCTCCTTTCAGTTCCCCTCTGGACACAAGAAAGAAGCTCTCTGGAGCCCCACCTCCACTGCTGGATGAGAGTGCAGCTGAGCCAGGCCCTTGGGAGGACACTGGCACAGGCTGGCAGGGTGAGTGCTGTGAAGGGCAGGCAGGAGTGGTGCTGGGGCAGGAGGCCCTACCTAACTGACCTGTCCCCTCCTAGGAACTCTGGGCCCCACTCTGGCCAGTGATGTGGACAGCATGGGTGGTGGCAGCGAGTCTCGGTCCCAGGACTCTCCCACTTCCAGCCCAGGTGGGACCATCCTTCAGCCCCTGGCCAGGCTCTGACCCTCAATCTCAAACCCATTCTTTGACCTCTGACCTACCCTGCAACCCTGACCTATTTTCTCAACCTCTGACCCGTTCTCTTGATCCAACTTCTGAACCACCCCCCAGGTTCTTCAACCCCTAACTCCTGACCTGTCTGACCCACCCCCTCCTGACCTCTGACCCTTTCCCCAAGGGCATCTGTGGGTGGTTTTGGAAGGCCGAAAACCAGGAATGTTTCCTTAGCCTTGGAGCCTCCCCATGACCTCTGTGACCCCCAACCTCTGTAACCCTCTGACTCCAGGCTCTGGCACGAGGCGGCTGGTGAAGGTCTCATCCACAGGCACCGAATCTTCAGATGACTTTGAGGAGCGAGACCCTGGTGAGGCTGGAAGCAGGTAGGGGTGGGGTGGGGGTGGACTAGGCACTCCTGACCCTGTCTCCCTGCAGACCTGGGAGATGGGCTGGAGAACGGGCCAGGCACCCCGTTCAAGAAGTGGACACTGTCCAATGCGGCCCAGACCCACCGGCTGCGGCGGCTGCGGGGCCCAGCCAAGTGCCGAGAGTGCGAGGCTTTCATGGTCAGCGGAACCGAGTGCGAGGAGGTGTGGCCTGGGCCAATGACCTAATGACCTCTGCTGAACCCCAGTGACCTCTCTGACCCCAGGCATCTCTCTGACCTGAGATTCCCTAAGACCTTCCCACCCCTGGGACCTGCCCTGATCTGATGATCTCCTATGAGCCCCCTGCCCCTGCTCCCTGAGGATCCCTATGACCTTCTCTTCCCCCACTGACCCCCGATGACCTCCCTGACCCTGTGACC
Organism: Balaenoptera musculus; assembly: GCF_009873245.2. Taxonomy (NCBI): domain Eukaryota; kingdom Metazoa; phylum Chordata; class Mammalia; order Artiodactyla; family Balaenopteridae; genus Balaenoptera; species Balaenoptera musculus. Next base: position 157,328,649 of record NC_045787.1, read on the forward strand.
TTTCCCTCAGTGCTTTCTGACCTGCCACAAGCGCTGCCTCGAGACTCTACTGATCCTTTGCGGACATAAGCGGCTCCCAGCCCGGACCCCCCTCTTTGGGGTCAACTTCCTGCAATTGCCCAGGGACTTCCCGGAGGAGGTGCCCCTTGTGATCACCAGGTGCACCACCGAGATAGAACAGCGCGCCCTGAGTGTGCAGGTGCCGCCTTGACCCTTGACCCTTGACCATCCCTAAGAGTGAGTGACCCAGCCCTCTCAATGGCCAGATTGCAAGCCAGCTGTCCAACTTCCCACCCCTGCCCTTCAGGGCATTTATAGGGTCAGCGGGTCCCGGGTCCGCGTGGAACGGCTGTGCCAGGCTTTTGAGAACGGCCGAGCATTGGTTGACCTGTCAGGGAACTCGCCTCACGATGTCTCGAGTGTTCTCAAGCGATTCCTCCAGGAGGTGGGTGCTCAGCAGCTCAGGAGTCAGAGGCTGGGTGGGCTCAGACTGAGGACCCTCTGCAGCCCACCCACACCCATGTCCCCCCCTGCCATTCCACCCCCAGCTCACTGACCCCGTGGTCCCCTTCCACCTCTACGACGCCTTCATCTCTCTGGCTAAGACCCTGCATGCAGACCCTGGGCACGACCCTGGGACCCCCAGCCCCAGCCCTGAGGTTATCCGCTCGCTGAAGACCCTCTTGGTGCAGCTGCCTGACTCTAACTACAACACCCTGCGGCACCTGGTGGCCCATCTATTCAGGTGTGCACTGTCCTTGACCTTGACACGTGACTTCTGACCTGAGGCACGGATCCAGGACTCCTTCCTTGGACATGTGACCACTGACCCCTGACACTGACCTCTGACCTTTGAATGTGTTTTCTGAGCTCTGAAACTTAATACATGACTCCTGACTTTGGATGCTGACCCCTGACCCCCATCACCAGGCATGTGGCTCCTGGTCGTACACAATGACTGGGACCACTTACCCATGACTTGGGCAAGTCGCCACTAGCCTGGCTTGCAGATCCTACCCGATGACCAATAACCATACCCTCTGTGCCCTGACCCTTCTCCTCACACTGTCCCCAGGGTGGCTGCACAGTATGAGGAGAACAAGATGTCTGCCAACAACCTGGGCATTGTGTTTGGGCCGACACTGTTGCGGCTGCCGGACGGTCCAGGGGTAGCCAGCGCCGGCCCTGTCACCTGCCTGCTAGACTCCGTGCACCAGGCCCAGCTCATCGAGTTCCTCATTGTACACTATGAGCAGATCTTCGGGATTGATGACCTCCTCCTGGCCACTGAGCCCCTGCCCCGAGACCCCAGCCCACCCCCTACGACCCTCCCAACCAGCCCCCAGCCACCACACTCACAACCTGCCCTGGACGCCCTGCCCATATTCCTAGCCTCGGACCCCAACCCAGACACCATGCCCCTTAGTGCCCTGGAGAAGCATCCCGAGACCACGCCCACAGAGGTAGGAACCTGCTGGGCCCACAGACATGGGGAGAGCCTTCTCTCCATTTAATCCTCTCACTCTCTCTCCTGTCTTCCTTCCTTCCTTTCCCTTGAAAATTTTCTATTTCATTCCCTTTCTCCTTTCCTTATTTACCCTGCACTCATTCCGAAAGGAAAGGTAAGGAATGGAGTGGTGGGAAATAATGGAGTAACAACAGGGTAGAGCCTTGCAGAGATATTAATATGAGTACCATTCATTCCTTCAACAGAATATTTATTGAACACCTACTATGTGCCAAGCGTTGTTCTAGGCATTTTTCTAGCCATCAGTTAGCAAAATATTCAGAGATTCCATCCTCTTGGTTGCCTACCTTCTAGTGGGAAAGAAACCAACAATAAACAAGAAATATGACACAAAGTCAGTTATACAGGATGTTACAAGGTGATGAATACTATAGAAAAAAGAAAGGGTAGGGTGAAGTAGGGCACATCAAGGGCACCAAGGTGAGAGGTGGTGGGCAGTTTGTAGCAGTAAACAGGATGCTGTGAGTGGGTCTCATGGAGAAGATGGGTTTGAGCAAAGACTGGAAGGATGTGAGGGGGGAGTAAGCCAGGTGGAGATCAGGGGAAGGGTGTTCCAGGCAAAGGGAACAGCCAGTACAAAGGCCCTGAGGTGGGACCATGCCTGGTGTGTTCAGGGCACAGCTCCATGCTGTAATGAATGAGTGAGGGGAAGGTGGAAGGAAGTGAGGCCAAAGAGGGGTGTGCAAACCTCCATTGACTGCACGCCTACAATGCAGGGGTGCTTGCATAGTAATTGCCCTAAGAGGTAAATACTGTTAATGAAAACCATTTACAGATGAGACTCTTAGGGGAGGCTTCCTGACCCTCAGATCCTGATACACTCACCATTCCCGAGAGCTAGGATCTCCCCTGCAGCACCCCAGAGCTGGGAAAGCTGCTGCTGGTGAGGTGTGGGACTCTGAGAACTGGAATACCTCAGAAAATGCTCGGGACACAGAGAAAGAATTCCAACTGCTATTAGCATTTAGCTAAAGGATGAACTAAAAGATATTCAGGTAAGCTAAAAAGCAGGCCTGAAATTGCAGAAAGTAGAGCAGGATGAAGACCGGTAGTTCACGCATTCCTAATGCAGAGAAGGCTGTCACTTTCCGGGCTGGTCGTCTGTTGAACAAAGGCATTCCTGCCCTCACAGAGCCCACAGTTGAGATTAATGACACTGCTCTTCACAGGAGGACAAGCAGTACACTCTCAAGGGCATCATCTCTCCCCAGATACCAAAACTGCAAGGGAACTTTTGCATGTCTACGAGTCTCTCGAAGAACTGGCATTTTATTGCTGGAGGTCGCATTCTTGGGTTTCTTCTTGCAGATTCCAACTCTCCAGAGGGACCAGGAAGAGGAAGTAACCAAAGACACCAAAAATGAGGGAGAGGAAGGTGAGTGCGTTGTGGGGTAGCCCAGGGGTTCTGGGGTTGCCCTGCCTTGGGGTAGCTTGGCTGAGTGATGACAATGGGGGGGTGTATCCAGAGGACTTAAAGGTGCTCAGCATTGACCACCCTATCCCACAGTGTCCAGCCAAGGCCCTGAGGACTCACCCCTGGGGACACAGTCCCGTGGCCACTTCAGCCGCCAGCCAGTGAAGTATCCCCGGGGGGGTGTACGGCCTGTCACCCACCAGCTGTCCTGCTTGGCCCTGGTGGCTTCCAAATTGTGCGAGGAGACCCCTGTCACATCAGTGCCCCAAGGGAGCTTGCGGAGGCCAAGACCTGGCCCTGCCGCCACCTCCCGTGAGGGCAGCCCTCTGCGCCGCACCCCACTGCCCAAGCATTTTGAGATCACGCAGGAGACGGCCCGGCTACTCTCCAAGCTGCACAACGAGTCTGTGCCCAAGGCCACCTGCTGCCCAGGCACCCAGCCTGAGGAAGCTGAGGACCATTTCTGACTATCCCAGCACTCTGACCAAGAAGCCCAGGACTGAGAAGATGGGCCCAACATCCCAGGAGTTCAATGTTGGGGCGTCTGGAGAGTTCCTATGGTGAAAGACTACATGGCCTAGGGGAGAACTAAAACCCCTTCAGCAGCAATGTACCAGGATCCCCCCCACCACTAGACACAGGTCAATGTCAAGTGACAGGGCCACTCAGGTTCAGAAGTCACTCAGGGTCAATACAGATCATGGGATCCTTGAGGTCCACCCTAGTCTCTGACCGGTGGGATAGGGGTGCTTTTTGCTACTTTGGTTGTTGCCACTCCCCCATCTCTGTCTGCCTCCTTAGCTGATCCCAAGTGACCAGATATATTGGAGGGTGTGGGCAACCCAGACTCAACATCCTGCCTGGGGTCTGGTGGCCTCTGAATAAACTGTGTCCTTTATACCCTTGAGTGTCTTTCTTTGCCAGGGAAGGGTGACAGGGGAGAGGTCGGTGAGGCAGCATCCTTTCGCCCCATTTTACCGACCAGGGAAACCAAAGCCCCCTTTCTTTCATCTCAGAACACCCCTGAGCACCTACATGCAGTAGAGGCTGGGCCTGGGCACCTGGCTGAGTCACACCGGGCCGGCCCTCCCGGAGCTCAGCGTGCGATCCGGTCCTGCACAATCAAACAAACATAACTAAGTGCAGATAACCGAGACAATGGGGCTGTGTGCTCTGGGCCGTGGGAGTCCAGGGCCGCCACAGGCGTGGGCCGGGCAGGGAACAGCGCTGCCGGGGGCGGGATTTCGAGAAACCTGAGTGCGGCCGGAGAGTCAGCTGGGGCCAGAGAGGTTGGCGGGGCAAGGGAGACCGGGGCGCGCGGTAGCTCAGGGCCTGCATAGCCGAGGAGGGGCTGGGGTCGCGGCGGTGGGAGCCGGGTCGGATCAGGGCGTGGCTTAGAACTCGGCGACGGATTGGACACGAGGGAGCGGGCGGGGTGGGGCCGGGGCAGGGGCGCCGACCCTGAGACCACCCGGAGGTGGGCCCGGGCGGCGCCAGGTCACGGCGGGAAATCTCGGGCAGCAAGTGACTCAGCCCCGCGAAGGCCCAAAACTGCGGCCGCGTGAGGTGTGCGGGGACTCGGGGTGGGGGTCCCGCGCCGGAAGTGGAGAGGGGCGACCGAGGAGACGCGAGGCGGAGAGGAAATAGGGGAGCTGCAGTTCCGGGCGACCCTGTCCCCGCCGCGGCAGCAGAAGAGAGGTTCCTCCAGGTGGTGGGGACCGGGCGGGGCGGGGCTCCCCCAGGTGGTGGGGGCGGGGCGCTGCGGCGGGGGTGGGGCGGCGGGACCCCGCCTCCAGCCCTCTCTTGGCCGCTCCCGCCAGGCGCACCCAGACGCTCTTCTGCTCCAGCCTTCGTCGCCCGGTCATGGGTCTTGGGCGCGAGGCCACCCTGTCTGCGGCGTGACGGGCGGCTCAGGTGAGACCCGCGAGGACGGGGGAGGGTGGGCGCAGGGCCTGGGGAGGGCGCGGCACGTGCTGCGGGGCCCGGGCGCCGCCCCCTCCTCTCCTACCTCTTCCTCTTCCTCCCCCAACCTGGGGGCCCCCAGAGGCCCGGCCTGCTGCCGCCTTCCTGACCGCCCCTTTTGTCCCACTCGGAACGGCCCGATGCCCCGCCTGCTTCGGGAGCGCTCGCGCCCAAAGCCCACCGCCCAACTTACGGGGCTGCCTCATTGCCCCCAATCTAATTGCCCGAGTCACTTCCATGTCCCAACACCGACCTCCTGCAAGGTCCTAGCAGTGGCCCCACCCTGCGCACACACGCCCCCTTGGCTCCGCTCCCTGCACTGACCCCAACACCAAACTGACCCTCCCTTGCCTGCTTTCACAGCCCACACCCCTTTGTCCTGCCCTAACCGACACACACACACACACACACACACACACACACAGATTGGTCACAGGTTGGCGCCGCGTGGGCAAATGAGTTTTGTTTTGATTCTTTAGGTTAAAAATAAAACCACCCAGTCGTTTGATTTGGGAGATACCTTTCTAAGAGTCTTATTAGTAATTAAGCAACAACTGCCCCACCCCACCCCCGAATTCACGGAGCGTGCTTTTCCAGGTCACCCTGGTCCCTACCACCACCACTTTGACCTCACGCATCTGAGTTTGAGACCCTTGCCCTTCCTGTCCTAACCCTCCCTCTGGCTGCTGCTTCCTCCTGTGTCCTTCCAACAAGGACCTTCTGTACTGACCTTTCCCTCTGTGCCCCCAGATGGTCACCATGGGCCAGTGCTACTACAATGAGACCATCGGCTTCTTCTACAATAACAGCGGCAAGGAGCTCAGCTCCCACTGGCGGCCCAAAGATGTGGTTGTGGTGGCCCTGGGGCTGACTGTCAGCGTGCTGGTGCTGCTGACCAACCTGCTGGTCATCGCGGCCATCGCCTCCAACCGTCGCTTCCACCAGCCCATTTACTACCTGCTTGGCAACCTGGCTGCAGCTGACCTCTTTGCCGGTGTAGCCTACCTCTTCCTCATGTTCCACACAGGCCCGCGCACAGCCCGGCTCTCACTTCAGGGCTGGTTCTTGCGGCAGGGCCTGTTGGACACGAGCCTGACGGCGTCCGTGGCCACACTTCTGGCCATCGCCGTGGAGCGGCACCGCAGTGTGATGGCCGTGCAGCTGCACAGCCGCCTGCCCCGAGGCCGGGTCATCATGCTCATCGTGGGCGTGTGGGTGGCCGCGCTGGGCCTGGGGCTGCTGCCCGCCCACTCCTGGCACTGCCTCTGTGCCCTGGACCGCTGCTCGCGCATGGCCCCCCTGCTCAGCCGCTCCTACCTGGCCGTCTGGGCCCTGTCCAGCCTGCTCGTCTTCCTGCTCATGGTGGCTGTCTACACTCGCATTTTCTTCTATGTGAGGCGGCGGGTGCAGCGCATGGCAGAGCATGTCAGCTGCCACCCCCACTACCGTGAAACCACGCTCAGCCTGGTCAAGACTGTTGTCATCATCCTGGGTGAGTGGCACCCTGCTTCCCAACTCCTGCAAGACTGATAGAGCATGATGGGAGGGGATGATTTGGGTGGGGAATGTTCTCCAAGGAGGTGCTACCTGAGCAGAGGCAAGGCAAGAGTTCCAAGCAGAGGGAACAGAAGGTGACAGCCCCAAACAGGACCAGCCCAGTGTCTCCAAAGAGGGGAGAAGGCCCACGTGACTGGTCCGCAGGAAGAGAAGGTCAGCACAGCCTCAGAAGGCACAGACAGGAGTCATATTTTGTTCTGAGTTCCATGGGAAGCCCTTAAGAGTTCTTAGCCAGGAGTAATGAGGTCTGGCGGTTGAATGTAGAATGGTCTGAGCAGGGGAGGTGCACACACCACCCCCAAGAAACAAAGAGCAACTCTTCCTAATCGTTCCTTTTCCTCCACTGAGTAATCGGTCGGTCCCACAGTGACCTTTCCCCCAAAGAACAAATCTCCATGTAGAAATGTCCAGGGTCCTGTCCACTGTGTACCAGTTAGGAAAGGCTTCCCTCTGGCAGACAGTCAGAGAAAGGTTTCCCCTCTTAGCAGTGCTGCCCCATCATGCTGCAAAGGCAGCAAGACAGGCAGCTCTTCCCTACACACTGCACAGCTGTCGCCCAAGCTCTGGAGACTACTCCAGTTCTGAGCCATTGCAACAGCTGGCCCTGCTCACATCAGGCTCCCTCCCGCAGGGGCGTTTGTGGTCTGCTGGACACCGGGCCAGGTGGTGCTGCTTCTGGATGGTCTGGGCTGCAAGTCCTGCAACGTCCTGGCTGTGGAGAAATATTTCCTACTCTTAGCCGAGGCCAACTCGCTGGTCAACGCCGTGGTGTACTCATGCCGAGATGCTGAGATGCGCCGCACCTTCCGCCACCTCCTCTGCTGTCTGTGCCTTCGCCGGTCCACCCACGAGTCTGTTCGCTACACACCCTCCACCCAGACAGGCACTAGCACTCGCATCATGCTTCCTGAGAATGGCCATTCCCTGGTGGACTCCACCCTTTAGCTAACCTTGGACTTCAGCAGGGTACAGCAAATGCCAGAGCTCTGCCCCTGGCCACTTGTGGGCGCGCCTGGCTCTACCCAATCTGCGGGCCAGACTTAAAGGCAGACCCTCAGTCTGGCTTGGCATGAAACCACTGCCAGCCCTACCCAGGCAGACAACTGTGCCTATCTCAGGGCCTGTGGGTTGGGGTCATCTAAGCGCCTGGGAGAGAGTTGAATGGGGTGCAGGAATCTGGCTCTTCAGTCATCTCAGGTTGCGGGGCTTTTTAACGGACACTTTTCTGTTTTTACTGCACATGCCTGGCAAGCCCTGTGGACTGCTTCCTTGTCCATGGTGGCATGGGTAGTAAAGGTGGGAGAGATGAGGGCCCCCTCAGGCCACGCTGCCCAGTGCAACAGGGTAACAAGGATGGACCATGGGAGCCCCATCTGCCTGAGGCTGATTGTTAAGGGGCACAGACTGAGGAGTGCTGAGCATGAGCTGGGAAAGGTTTATGGCCTCTTGCAGCCTCCAGTGGTCTTGCCTATCCCCATAAGAATTAAGGGGGTCTACAAGGAGGGTGTAATATAAGGAGTAAACCTTTCCGCTCTGAGGTCTCCAAAGCCTTTTCTGTTGTAAGCTTAATCTGTCTGTCCCCTGTGTCCCAGAGTTGTCTACCTCAGCTCAGGCTGAGCTGGGATCCTGCAACATGGCATCTCCTGGGCCCTGTTCCCATTCCCCTTTGGTCTCTGCATGGCTATTGCTCCATCTCTCTTGTTGTTCCCTTTTGCTTCTGTCTCCTCCACCTCTTTCCCTGCCTTCATCTTGCCACCTGCCTCTCTGTCTCCATCCTCTGGAGCCCAGAGTAGTCTCTGGCCTGTGTGAGGCTTCTCTCACCTGCCTGCCCCTTTGTCTGAGTCCAGATTGTTAATAGTCAGGTGTGTCCATCCCACTGCCCACTCCATCACCTACATACACACCTGTGGGCTTGGGGTAGTGGGGTCCATGGACCAGAATGCAGGATTTTAGAGTTGCCATTTCTCAAGCTTCTCTGATGTGCCTGGCACACTGATAAGCATTTTAGGTGCATTATTTAATCACCACCTGCATCTTGTGGCATAGGTATTATATATATTTTCATGTAAGGACAGTGGCTCAGAGAGATTGAAATTTGGCCCATGGTTACATAGTTTCCAAAGGGCACAGAGATACATCGAGGGACTAGAGAGGCCCCTGAGGAAAGGACTTCGGATTTCCACAAAGTCCGGAGTTGGTCAAAAGCTCAGCCTGGCTTTCCCCACTTCACCCTATGGTCTCAGATGTGCCAGACCCATGATGAGTCCCCTCTCAGATACACAGAGGCACTCTGCTAGACACGGAGTAAACCAGGATCTGGATTCTCTCTGCTTACATACCTAGCCAGAATTTGAACCCAGGCCTCCCATCAGAGGCTGAATTCTTAAACTACTAAAGCATGCATTGCCAAAGAACCAAAAACGTGTAGATCTTTCTACATTAAATGGGGCTGAGTTTCCCTTTGGGAAAACTCTCCCTGCCCTACAACAGCTCTGTGAGGAGGCAAGAACAAACTGGGGTGCTAAGTACTTCTCCAGGGTTCAAGGTAGGCAATGTGGCTCCTTGAGCCTGGGGCCTGAATCTCGGAAGTGATGACCTAGGCCAGCACCTTCAGCCATGTGGGTGGGTACATAGTCCTTGTCTCCAGGGGGCTCTAGGCCTTTTGGACAAAAGTATCACTTTGGGTGCCAAGGCAGCCAACCATTCCTATGGGGTGGGAACCCCTGATGGTCTCCAAAGGTAGCTCTGTTTAACCTGCTCTGAGCTGGCTGTTCTTGCATCAGCATCTTCCAGGTTCTAACCCACTCTTCTGGTCTCCTTTGGTATCTTGTCCCATCAGTTTTTCCCTCTCTGTAGGTCTCTCCTCTCCACCAGGTGACTTAAGGTTTTTGTCTCAGATGGTCCCTGAAGCTCTCAACCTCTCCCCCCACCACTGTTCTCTGAAGGATGCCAAAGTTTCCCACTACTTTTCAGATCTCCTGTGTGGTGCTGCACTAGTGGCTGACCTTTTGTACAGGGTACCAGCTCTCCATGGTCCCCACATGTTCTAGTACTTCCTGTTACTGGGGACAAGTGTCAGGTTTCCTTCATCAAGGAGCTTTCCAGGTTGTTCTTACACTAGCCTACATCATTCATTTCCATTCCCTTTGGAGTGCCCGAATCTAATCAGACCAGTCGGTGTTTGCATTTCCTCTCCAGCAGCAATGGGAAGAAGATGGGCCCTGTCCTGAAGGGTTCCCAGGAGGTTGAGGTCCCTTTATGAGCCTGGTCTGGAGTCTGTCCCCAGTGCAAACAGGCTCTAGGAGGTCCCATGACTTTGGAGAAGTGATTTATGTCCAAGAATAAATCCTTTTCTCTCGCACAAGAATCCTCTGATGGCAGGACTCCTAACAGCTAGAAACAAAGGCCTGTGAAGACTCGCTCTGATTTGGGGGTGCATCACAGGGTAGGTCCTCAGAAAGCATCCTTCACGTGCTAGCGGAATGCTGTAGAGCAAAAGAATGAATAAAGCAAGGTCACTCTTAAGCTGGACCTTGAAAGGTGAATAGAAGTGATTTCTGCAACTGAGAAAATCTCTCAGTTTTGACCTTCCAACTACCATCACCACACATACCCTTACCCCCTATGGAATATTAGAGGTGGGGGGAGGGGGAACCGGGAGGCCGGGAGCCCAAGTGACCCACCTGCTGGCACTGAGGCTGAGGGGAGCAGGCGTCTGGGGCTTCGGGCTTCTGGAGATGAATGGGGGTAGGGGTGTTGAGGGGTTCTGAGAGGCTAGGGAGGGTCTGAGAAGCAAGGGGTGGCTTGGAGGAAGAGTGCAGTGCTCTGAGAAGTTAAGACTCTGAGATGTGTAGGTCCCTGAGGAGTGGGAGGCTCTGAGACATGGGAGCCTGTGAGGAAGAGTGGGGTCTGGGGGGGGATTGGCTCTGAGAAGTGAGGTCCCTGAGGAGTGGGGACTCTGAGGAGATGTGCGGGCTCTCTTAGAAGGGGGCGTTCTAAAGACGTGTGCGGTGTAAAGTGTCTCTGAGCAGGAATGGTTGAGGGAGGTGGAGATGTGGGAGGCGGGGTCTCTGAAGCAGAGCAAAGCCGGCCTTGCCCTCTCCGGCTGGAGGAGGGTGGGGGTAGAAAGCGCCGTTGCCTCAGCAACCCCCAACAGAGTCCTAGGCAGATAGGAGGGGCTGTTAGGGGCGGGCCTGTGGGCGAGGCACGGCGGCCCGCGCGGCGGCGGTTGGCTGACGGAGATAGTAGGGCGTGTCCCTGGGCGGGGCGCGGTCGCCTGGCTGGCGGCGGTTGGCCGTAAGCGGAGGGGGGCGGGGCCCGGGGGCGCGCGTGGTACGCGCACAGACGGCGGCAGTTGGCTACGACGTCCGCGTGAGCTCTCCAGGCTCGGCTGCTCCTTGGTTGAGCGCATGCCAGGCCTCGCCGCTCATGGACGCCCCGCGCCGCCGCCCCCCTGCCCCGCGCCGCTCACCGCCCTGGCCCCCACCGGGCTCCGACACGGACGACGTCCTGCAGATCATGGCCATCACCGACCAGAGCCTAGACGAGGTGCAGGCCAGGTGCTGGCGCGGGCTCGGCGGGGGCCACCCAAAGTCGCTTCAGTGAAGGGGGCGGGCCGAGGGGCCAGGGCCGGGGCGGCTGGGGGCGTGAGGGGCGAGGAGGGTGCAGGGTGAGAGATGGGGTGGTGAGTCTGGGCGGAGAGGGAGAGGGCAGATGGGGGGGCGGGAGGTTTGAGGAGGACTGAAGGGGGGTTCTGAGGCCTAAGGGATGTTTGGAGTTAAAATGGAACGGATTGAAAGGGGGCTTATGGCGTTAAGCTGTGGGTGCTGGGTTTTAGGAGCTCCTCTTGGGGTGAGAGGGATGGTTTTAAGGGGAGTTTGTGGATGGAGAGTTTTATGGTGAAAGGTGGTTTCAGGGTTTATGGATGTAAGGGGAAAGAGGAGTGTTGGGGGGTGTAAGGGCTGAGAGATGGGTGCACACGGGATTTGTGAAGGATGGACAACTAAATGGATCAGTGGTATTTATGAGGATGGGAAGTTCTGGGGGCAGGTAATGGAGAATGAGTTGTGGGAAATGGGACTCGGGAATGAAGAGATGGTGTGATTTGATTCGGGAAGCATCCAGAAAAAAGGTTAGTGGGGGAGCTGGATGGGGACGGAGAACCCCCTTTTTTATTAATTTGGTGAATATTTATTAGGCACTATGTGCGGGGCACGGAGCTGGGTGCTGACATAGTCACTGATCTCAAGCGCATGGTTTGAGGGAGAGAAAGTAAGTAGCAAAACTAAGTATAAGTTGTGCTAAAAGCTGTAAGTAAAGAGTTGGCAAGCTGTGGGAAGCCAGGAGAGGGCACAGCACCTTCAGAGTCCCGAAGGTGGGAAAGGGCAGGAAGAATGCAGAGCCAGGGACTGAAAGTCCCCAGCACAGCAGAGAGAGTCTGGAACCAGGATCACATGGGGCCAAGTCTCAGGAAAGAGTTTGGATTTTATTTCAGTTGCAGTGGGAAAATCACAGTGGTTTTAAGACCACCTGTCCCACTTAACCTCCACCCACCACTTGTCAGTGAGCCAGGATTGGTAAAATGTGCTTCACAAGGCAGCCCATTGTGTTTGGGGCCTGCTTGAATTATTAGAAGGTAGCAAAGCACAGAATGACGTCCTTTTGGAGGATGAGGTCTTGTTGAATGGGACTTGTTTGGGGGTAAGGGATGGTCCCTGTGGATGGGACCAGGGTGTAGTGGTGTGGACTGTGCAGTGCCTAGAACCTTCTAGTGAGGAGGGGTTACAAAGCCAGGTGAACAGCAGCCCCAGGAAAGGAGGAGGCAAGTAAAAGGTGGACATGGCAGGCATTTATTCTTCAAACTTTCTTGCCTTTGCTTCTTGTGGAATGTCGACTCTTTCCACAGTTTCACGGCCTCTATCTGGAAAGTTAAGAGTGTCACACACACATAACCCCACTGTACACCACTGGAGCATTGTGCTAGGTGCTACAGAAACCAAGATGGCTAAGATGTTCTCTGCCTTTTCAGAGCTCATTCAGAAGGAAGGTGTGTGGGAGACTAACTCATAAACAGTCATCATAATAGCAGTGTGCTGAGTGGAGGTAATTCCTGGCACAAAAGAAGCTGGGACAGGAGAGGGTGCCCTTCTGTGATGCCTTCTTCGCTAAGCCAGTCTGAGAGCAAGGGCATTGTTGTACTTTCCTTTGTACTTCCAGGGCTGTGCACAATGCCTGGTACCTAGCGTTCAGTGAAATTTTGTGGCACTTAGATTCTGGAAGGATTGGTAGGAGCTAGGGAAGGGGAAAAATGGGCTCTTCACACCCAGGAACCACAGAAGCAGTGCTTTGGGTGCTTGTGGAGCTACCTGTGTTCCTCTGTTCTAGACCAGGAGCTGCTTAAGGAGCGAACTCTGCTCAGATGTGGCCTTCCTCAGGCGTGTGTCACCCTGCACTGCCCCGAGGCTGCTACTTTTTTCTTGTAACAATCTCTTGAGATTCTAGACTCCCCTAGGTAGGCTTAGAATGGAATGCAGTCAGTCACCTCTTCTTGCTGTTCTCAAAGAGAGTCGTTTTTCTTTTAAGGCTAAGAAACTGAACAGGGGGTCATTACACTTGCCTTACAACATAGCTGTTAGGTAGCTGATTCCTGGTTTCTTCCTGAGGTAGAAAGATCCCTGGAGCTTTTATTTTGAGACTTTGGAAGCTTCACACCTGCCCCACTCCTTACGTAGCCTTTAAATAAATTCAAGGCCCTAAAAGTCACCCAAGTCCAGACACCAGTCTTCAGTCCTCAAGTGGGTGGGCCACTTACTCCACTCTGGAGAAAACACAGCTTGGGTGGGTCTTTTCCTCACAGTAAACCTTGCTGCCTGGTAGATTATCAGCTTGGACAGGGAAGCAGATTGTGTCTTTCCTGATCAGCCAACTGGGTGAGGCCTTTGGCTTCACTGGCCTTTGGCTTCACTTCAACTGGTGAGGTCTTTCTGACCCTGCCCCCTCTCTGAAACAGGAGAGAACGGTTTCATCTCTGTGCGCTGCCGACCCCTTAAGAGCCCCTGGAGTCAATTTAGCTCAACCGGCTAGCAAGAAAGAATTTTTCATCTCAGATTTGAGGCCTTCTCAACCTGCTTTGTCACCGTGTGTTTAAAGAAGGGAAGCACACCTACTCTCCTTAAACCTGGATTCTTTCTACGTTATTAGGAAGGCAGCTCCACATGCTTGTGTGTAATTCATTTTGTTATTATAGCTGAATAGTCTTCAAATAGTGAACTGTGTATTGTTTTTCCTTCTGGCTACACAGATAGTAGAGGGACACTGGGGAGTTTGGAATGCATTGTCTTGGTTGAAATTCAGCCCACTTCAGCTGGAAGTTTCCTGTGTGATAGATAACCAGTCTTCTTGAATGATCTTCTGACCTTCTTTGGTGACACCCTGAGCTTTTCCTAGAGAGGGACAGTTTTGTGTTTTCTGATTTGGATCTTTCACTGATCACGTTCTCATTCATTTCTTATATGGGACCGGGAAGGCAGGAAATTTTCTCTCGTTTGCCAAGGATTTTCTGAGTATGTCACTCTATCATGTGTAGCCTTAGTTTTTATAATAATAAATCTTACAACATGTTGAAGTTTACATAGATTTGTTTCCTTTGCTTCTTTTGAATACCTTTATGAAGGGTTTGTAAGGTTATCAGACTAGGGTTGAGGGCTCGTCTGTCAGGACTCTCAGGTTCCAAAGTTCTTCTCCCCTCCCAGAGTTGTTAACCAGTGTTTGAATCATTGACCCCTTTGAAAATCTGGTGCAATCTCTGGGTCCCCTCCTAACCATGCCCCCTGACAGTGTGCTTGTGTACCACACCTTTGAGAATCTTCAGGCTTCAGGTGTCCTGGGGCCTGGAAGCTGCCCCTCGTCAGTGGTGGACTCACTTTTTTTGTCTAGTAGTGAGATTCCTAACAAGTCAGTGTGAAAACTCTAGAGCTGGGAAGGCTGAGGGGTGAGTTTTGGAAACCTGATTTTAAAAGGAAGCAGAATGGTCAACAGTGTCGTCCTGGAGACCTGGGGTGCAGACCTGATGTTCTGGAAGAGGCAGCTGAAGAGGACTGGCCCTTCAAGTCATTCTGCATGTTGGAATGACAGGTGGGTTGTGCTGCCAGATGGGCAGATTTGGCTGTTGTGGTCAGTTCTTGACCTTTTGCTTGCAAGGGCATGAAGATGCTCTAGAGAGCTACACTGTCCCATGTGGTAGCCACTTGCCATGTGTCTCTGTAAATTAAAATGAATTAAAATAAACATTCAGGGGACTTCCCTGGTGGCGCAGTGGTTAAGAATCCGCCTGCCAATGCAGAGGACATGGGTTTGATCCCTGGTCCAGGAAGATCCCACATGCTGCAGAGCAAGTAAGACTGTACGACACAACTACTGAGCCTGCGTTCTAGAGCCCACGAGCCACAACTACTGAAGCCCACATGCCCTAGAGCCTGCACGCCGCAATAACTGAGCCCACGCACCTCTACTGAAGCCCGTGCTCTCTAGGCCCACGTGCCTCAACTACTAAGCCCGTGTGCTGCAACTACTGAAGCCCGCACGCCTAGAGCCCGTGCTCCGCAGCTAAAGAAGTCACAGCAGTGAGAAGCCTGGTCACCACAACGAAGAGCAGCCCCTGTTCACCACAACTAGAGACAGCCCGCGTGCAGCAACAAAGACCCAACGCAGCCAAAAATAAATGAATTAATTTAATTAAACATTCAGGGACTTCCCTGGTGGTCCAGTGGGTAAGACTCTGTACTCCCAATGCAGGGGGCCCGGGTTCAATCCCTGGTCGGGGAACTAGATCCTGCATGCATGACACAACTAAGAAGTCCGCTTTCCGCAACTAAAGATCCTGCGTGCCGCAACGAAGATCCCGCATGCCGCAGCTAAGACGGGTCAAACTAAGACACAGCCTAAATAAATAAATAAATAAATAAATAAATAAATGTTTTTAAAAAATAAAATTAAATCAAACATTTCGTTCCTCAGTGACACTAGCTACCTCTCAAGTGCTCAGTAGCCATGTGTGGCTAGTGACTACCATATTAATGCAGATAGAGAACACTTCCATCATTGCAGAAAATTCTGGACAGCAGCGTTCTAGAGCAATGCTTCTCTTAGCTGGACCTGCAGCAGATCTCTGCAGAAGTCTTACTGCACAGGTTCTGATGTGGCAGGTCTCAGTGGGGCCCAGGAGTCCACATTTCTAACCACTTCCCAAGGGTGCCAGAGGTCGGACTCCCAAGAGTGGAGATGACGCCTCATAGATTAACTGTGTGGTTTCCTTTACTCAGAACTACCTGTTAGATCTGTGGGAAAGAACTACAAGACAGAGCTGCCAAGTAAACTATGAAAAACCTAACAAACTTTTTATCTTAGGTATTGGCATATCCCAATGATCTGTACTGTTCTAGGGTGTGATGGCTTAGGAGTGAATATGATTTGAATCTAATACATTTTTAGAGGGTGTCAAATTCAGAACCAGGCAGATCCATCGCCTGACCCTAAACATGGTCCTAAAGTAAATTGCTTGAGGAAATTGGATCCCAAAGATTACAGGTGGGGAATTTTGAAGTGTGTCCATATTTCATTGGAGATCAAAGAAACCTAACTAAAAGAATTGTGGGCTGACTCACACGATAACTTCTTTTTGAAAGGGCTATTTTATCTTGAAGATTATGAGTTTGGAGGAACTAAGGTGATTGGCAGTGGAAAGAATCAGAACATGTGAAATTCCTTAAAAATTTATTGACTTAAATAACTTTGTGTTACACATAATTTAAAAAAAAACCCTTAAAAAAAAACAAAACAAAACGAAAAAGAGTGGAGATGATAGTCATTTATTTCAATTTTCGTGAATCATTTTACCTAGTAGATGGTTAATCTGACAAATGGAAATTATTTTTGAGCCTAAGTTGTGTTTGTGGGCATAAGGGATTTTAAATTAATCACAAGGGTCACATATTAGCATTGTTTTGCCTACTTAGTATAGAAAGAAAATTAGAAATGAACAAATAAAAATCAGAAAATAGTTGTTGTTTTTTTTTTCTCTAGATGAAACATTTGATCTGGGGCCATAGGACCTTGTTGTTTCAGGATCTGTTTACATTTTCAGTCTAAGGAAATCAAGTTTTAGAAGTCCCAGGGTTGTTTCTATATTTCTTTTACATGGTCTATAAAACCATAGCTCAACTTGGCGTTAGTTTGTAGAACTTGAGTGTAATAGAAAATGACCATTGGGGAATGATAATAAGGTTTTTAGGGCAAAAAAACTTTACATATAACAAGTAAAAATATGATGGAGAATGGTCACTATTATACATGTGTTAAGAGTAAGCTATATGGCATATGCGGTGGTGAACCTGAAACTAAAAAGAGTATATTTAGAGGTTGGCCTTTGGGCAACATAACAGATACTGTAATTAGGGCCTCCATAGGTTTCCTTAGGAAGAAAAGATTTCTCTGAACATTTTTTAAATTTGATTTTTACATATATGACTTGTTAGGTATTTTCTACTAGTCAAAATTTGCATGACTTTCTTCATTCCTCCAGTATTTCTGCAGACTTTACCTGGAATATGGATTAAATTCCAAATATTAAAAGGAGATGATGACATAACTTTGACTCTCCTTAAAACTTAGTCAAATGGCAAGGCATGTACTGTCAAGTGAATGGTGTGCCCCTCGTCTTGGTACCTCTGGCATACTAAATATGGAAACACAGACCTCTAGAAGTATGTACATTAATGCATGTCAGAGAGCATTGAGCTTTCAGCACGCCCATCAAAGAATGCAAGGGGTCAGAAGAGGAATTTATGGTTTGGAATTTCCTAAAGCCAGATAGCATTAGCATGAGAGGATCTATTAGTCCAAAGCCGGGAAGTAAAATTTCAGAGCTGAAATTTTCTTTTTCATCGCCCTTGAGGAGGTTCTGTAGATACCAGTCAACTTGGTGCCTGGCAGTCTGTGTTCTTAGACTGCTTGCAGGTTTTAGCTCTGCTCCTGGGTTAACATGCTTAGCTTGGCTTTGTCTAGTGCCAAAGGAAAGTCTTGCTGTCTGTGGTGTGCTTTTCCTAAGAGTTGGATTTTGTTGGATTTTTTATTATTTTATTTTATTTTATTTTATTTTTTGCTGCATTGGGTCTTCATTGCTGCATGCGGGCTTTCTCTAGTTGCATTGAGCGGGGACTACTCTTCGTTGCGGTGCGCGGGCTTCTCATTGCAGTGGCTTCTCTCGCGGAGCACAGGCTTTAGGCATGTGAGCTTCAGTAGTTGTGGCACTCGGGCTCAGTAGTTGTGGCTCACGGGCTTAGTTGCTCCGCAGCATGTGGGATCTTCCCAGACCAGGGATCGAACTCATCTCCCCTGCATTGGCAGGCGGATTCTTAACCACTGCGCCACCAGGGAAGTCCCGATTTTGTTGGTTTTAAAACAATTTCCTGAAGCTATCTAGGATCACAGCAAAATCCCTTTTGAAGTGGTTTTATCAATATGTAAAGCAATATGCAGAATGTTTCAGAAAAGTTTCATAAATGAGCAGGTATCATCACTCAGTCATTTAAGTGACAGTTACCGAGTGCCTCTGTCAGAATACAGTGGTTGATGACAATGACAACCATGATTTCTTTCTCTCATTTAAGCCTCCCAGTAACCCTAGGAAGTGGGTAGTTTCGCTGAGTTTCTCGATGAGGAGTTGGACCTGAGTAAGAACTTGCCTGAAGTCAGACAACTAGGGGGTGGTTGGATGGAGACTTGGCCTTGTTCTCTTGAACTCTGGTGCTGACCTGCTGCCTTCCCTGCTCTTCCCAGAGCTCCCACGGGCTCACTAGGACATGACATCACTTCCGGCTCAGAGGAGCTCGGAGGTGATCCAGTGCTGTGGCAGACTGGAAAGTTGGACTAAGGCTTCAGAAGATGTTTTTTAAAGTTCGTTCTCACTAATTTAATCTCATTTGCTCAGTAAACCTTCCTTTTGTGCCAGGTCTGGGGATGCAGCAGTGAGTCCCAAAAACTCACAGTTCAGGAGAGGCAGACGCTGGAGAGTGCAGTGCAGCGGCAACCGGAAAGAGGGTGATGAGGAATCGATCAGCCAGGGCAAGGGAGACTACCTGTCAGCAAGATGAGAGCTTGTGGAATGTGTACCATGGGATACTAGAATCCAGCTGAAGTCAGGCTGGGGGGACAGAAGCACCCCCCTAGGAGATGACTGTGACCTGGATGAGAGGCTTTGCCTAGGCCGAGAAGGCACGGCATTCCAGGCTGGGGCAAGCATGTGTGCAGAGAAGGCACGGAACATGAAAGCATGCAGTGTGGTTCTATCAGGCATGAGTGGAGGGCACGGCCTTCAAGGGGGGACTCAGTGGGGTGACTGCCTGCTTTAGCTGCTATACAATCGAGCATGGCCTTGAACTCCTTGCCAAGCAAGGAGTGAGCATGGTGTTTTTTGTTTTGTTTTGTTTTGTTTTATTTACAGTTTGTGTTTAATGCAAATCAATTCCATAACAAGAGAAGTTACTATGAATCAAAGCATAAATACACAAACACAATATACAATCCAAAATAGATGTACAGCATTCAGGTATGAAACAAAAGAGAATGTTCATTCACACACACAGTAGCTTGAGATCTGTTGGATATGGTTGTTCCAGTGTAGATTTCTAAAGATGGAAAAAAAATGACTTTGGTCATCAAGACTACTGTGGCCATATTAGATTTCGGAACATCTAAGCATCAGTGTGTGACCATGTGAACAAAAGACTTTAGGGAGTGTCTATTTTTAAAAAGGTTTCTGTGCATCAAGGCAGTTGTGAAAAGATCTACTTTCCAAAATCAAGCCCACTTTAGGCTTAGGACCAGGTTCTAACTATCTAAAAATATTGAATGATAACATAAAGTGTTCCAAATGTGGCTATTCCGATTCAGTTTAAAAAGAAGTATTTACAGAAAAGAGTATAAAAGTTTTTCTGAATTTAATGTAAGCAAGCTTCCAGTCTTCCCTTGCCAAATGTTTAGCTCCTTCACATATTTGCCTTTTTAGTTTCAAGATTTGTCAATCTTACCTTCAAAGCAGATCATTTTTTAAATTGTAAAAAGTATTCGACATATGCAGAAATAAAAAGCATTTTGAAATTAGTTGAGATCAATGTAATTCTACTCTTTGTTATCTGTTTAGCTAAATGAATCTACTGCTCTTTTTGAATAAGAATAGTTGATAAGTATATAAGCAAAATGTACTCATTATGCTTGGATTTGGGGTAGATTCCAATCCATCATTGCCCTGGTACATATCAATGACTATATAAAAATTCAAATGCAATGTCAAACCCAAACCCCAAGGGAAAGAGTTCAGTTCCCAAGAGAACAGCAATAGCTTAACATAAAATTTTCTCTAGAGTACATCAGCGTTAAATTAGTACTGCTGAAACAACACACTGAGGATTTACAGTAACACCTGGAAGTTCCTTCTAATGTACATATAAATAGAATCACAGAAGCTTTGTTTTACCTCATTGTTTTATGGCCTTATAAATTTAATGAACAAATGAAAACTGAATCTCTGTTCCACATCCCATTCTTTATCTCTAGGTAAGACAAAATCTATTCTCACTTTCAAGGTAGAGTTTTATGTGTCCATACTTCTTAAGCCACATTTAAGGAAATCACCTCTTAACTAATTTTGGATGTTGTCTCTCTTCATCTTGTACAGGAAACTCCAGCAGATTTAATATTGGCATTCATCATCTAGTCAAACCCTTCACATGCTCTTCAAACCAATCAAATTTGGGATCCTCAACAGTTTCTGTCAATAAAATAAGGTGTGGAACTAGCAGATTCATTCAATGAAGACCTGTATTTTTTTTTCCCTTGTCACACTGGATGTCTGGATGCCATCTGAATTGGGTTTAGAGGATGGGGAAGTATAGATGTTTCTTGGCCTGAGTCTCTTAACAGTAGAGATGTAGAAGGGAGACCGAGATCACCAAGGGACTGGCTGTTGACTGCAGAGCACCGTCACTTGCCTTGGTGGTGGCATTCGCTGGATTGGGGGCAGCTGAGGTATGCTGGGAGGAATTACTTGAAGGTGTTACAACAGTTGTTTGATTTGAATAAATCTGCGTAGGTAAGAGCAGTGCCAGAAGCAGCAGCCCCAGTCCGAGCCTGGCCACCATCGCTCTGCCCATGTCTGCTCCGTCGGTGTGCAGCGCGTCTCACTGGATGCTGGGTGCATGAAGGATCGCTGGCTCCGGGCGGGCGCAGGCAAGGTGAGCATGGTGTTTATTCTGTCCCTTGTTTAAGTACTTCTCAAAGTACTCCAGCCTTTCTAAAGTATTGGTCCTGGATCAGAAGAAAGTTCAATAGTCATTAGCTCCTCTCTACCATCCATTCTTCAGAAATGTCTTGAGACACTCATTTCTCTTTCAGATTGAGCCCTCCAGTGGTTTAAAGGCCCCTGCTCTTATTTCTCATTAAAGCAGCTTTCTCCTTTATTCATCACTTCCTCCTGCCCAAATCTAGTGTCTTTTTTGGTGTTGGTTTTTTGTGGGTTTTTTGTTTGTTTGTTTGTTTGTTTTTTGCCTCACCGTGTGGCTTGCGTGATCTTAGTTCCCCTACCAGGGATTGAACCCAGGCCCAGGTGGTGAAAGAGACAAGTCCTAACCACTGAACCGCCGGGGAATTCCCCAAATCTAGTGTCTTGGCCATCATCCTTTTTGATTGTCTCTCTTGTCATGCAGCACTATTAAACCCCTTAATATTTTCCCTTCATTCCTAGAGTGGATGAGTGCCCCCTGTGGGCTCGGCCCTAGAACCGAGACCAAGAAGAGGGGCCCCCAGCCGAGCCCTGTGTGCCTCTGGCTTCTGCTCCCTTCTTTGACTGTGGAACCTAGCAGTTCTCACCCTAGTTTTTGATTCTCCACTTGCCCCACTTAAGTCTAGAGACGTCAGAGCTCTGCCTTCAAACTCTTCGTTTCTACTCTGCTAGTGCCACATCTCTAGCCTCTACCTTTCCTTCAGGTCAGTTCAACAGATCTTTGCTCAGTTAGTGTGCCAAGTATGGTGCTGGCCTGGAATTTCTGAAATGAGTAAGTTGAGGCCCTCATCATGCCCGGGCCAGGCGTGGTAAATGCTTTAAACGGAAGAAAGGAGGGAGTAAGAAATCCAGGCTAGGACAGGCCAACCCATTAGAGTCTTGGACTAGACAGAGGAGTAGGACTTCCCCAAGTCCGGAGGAGGGAGAAGGTCAGCAGGACTCTGGTGAAGAGCCTCGAATGCCTTGCTAAGGGGTTTGAGTTTTTTGGAGCAGGCAGTGAGAAGCCATTTCACCTTTTGCCCAGGAGAGAGATTTTCATCTCTCTGTGGTTTTGAGTAAGAAATTTAACAGTAGTGTTGATTTTGACCAATCCATGGGCAAATTAGGAGATAAGGACATCGTAATGAGCTTTTCACAGGCTTAAATTTATTCCATTTAAAGGTTGCACTTTCATTCAAATCCTGCAGAGTTTTTCTTGTGTTGTATTAAATAATTTTCCTTGTTTCCTGGTGCCAAAACTACCTCCTGATCCAAGGCTTCATTTTGCTAAAATAACTGTAATAATTTCTATCGTTGAACTTGGGTATCAGTACGTATTCTCAACCCCCATTTACTTAGCTGTTTTTGTTTCATTGTTTGTAGGTTTGCTTTTAGAATGACTCTACAGATGACTGATGGTACCCACAACAGTTTGATTCTTCCCAGTTTTACTTTTACAAAGAAGCTTATTTTAAAATGCCAGGGCATCTGCCTCCTGGGCTGCATTCCTTTCTGGAGTTTGGCATCCTCTGTGAATTTCTAGGTTTTCCATCAAGATTTTATTTCCTCAGGGTAGGAAACATGTCTTCTAATTTTTGTTCTTTACCTAGGTCTGCCTCCAGGCGGTGCATAATATTGTTGACTGGATTTGTCAGCTAAAACAGTCCTTCTAGAAACGAGAATAATTAAGGGGATTTGATTTCATCTTTTGTTGAGGTATTAGAATCATTGTCGCTCTCAGGGAAGCTTTGTCAAGAAGTATCTTATTCTAAAGGATAAGATCTCTGAATATATCTCTAAATCAAATTCCTCAGTAATTTAAAATGATACCTTGCTCAGGAAATAAGTCAGACAGAAAAGGACAAATAGTGTATGTTTTCACTAATACGTGAAATCTAAAAAATGAAACAAGCAAACAAACAGAACAGAAATCTCTGACAGATACAGAGAACAAACTAGTGGTTGCCAGGGGGGAGAGGGCTGGGGGAGAGGCTAAATAGGTGAAGGGGGTTAAAAGGTACAAACTACTAGGTATAAAATAAGTAAGTTACAAGGATGTAATGTACAGCACAGGGAATATAGTCAATATTTTATAATAACTTTGTTTGGAGTATAAGCTATACAAATATTGAATTACTATGGTGTACACCTGAAACTAATGTAACATTGTAAGTCAACTATACTTGAGTAAAAAATAAGTAAATAAATAAATACCTCCAAAATAAAAAAATATAATAAAATAATATCTTGTTCAGGAAAGCAGATTTTTCCATAATTTGGAAAAGTAAATTACAGCTAAAATTAGAAGCTATAAGTACACTGTTGGCAGAAGCCAGGATGTGACTTACGTTCTATTCATTCCCACATTCCTTTCTCCTTATACAGTGACCGGTATATACTAGTGCCTCAATAAATGTTTGTCCTATAAATATTGAATAAGTGGGGTTGGAGGATGATAAAGCTGTATGCTTTCATTTTCTGGCATGATTCTGTGTGACTCTCAATAGTTTTGTTACAGATTGGTTTTGTTTAGCATTGGTTTTAAAAGGATATTCGCAGATTTGTTTTTTAATTTAGATTATCCTCGGAAGTTTCTTTTATTTATTTAAAAGATTTATGATTTCTCATTCATTGGAATTTTGCTTCTTCATAAACATTAACATTTTGTTTTGTTTTAATGCAGATACTTGGTTGCATAGAACACGTCACGTACTTGCTAAAGTTGCGAGCACAGACCTTTTTCTCCCCACAGTTCCCATTCACTGCCTTACAATCTGTTCAGTTATCTCAGCTATCTGTTGCTATGTAACAAATTACCACAAACCTAACAGCTTAAAACAGTTAAAACTGATCTTAGTTTCCACAGGCAGGAATCTGGGCACAGCTGAGCTGGGTCCTCTGCTCGGGGGTCTCACAAGACTTCGGTCAAGGTGTTGGCTGATCTGTGTTCCTATCTGAAGCTCAGGGTCATCTTCCAGTCTCGCAGGGTTGTTGGCAAAACTGTTGCTTGCAGTTGCAGGACTGAAGTTCTTGTTTTCTTGCTGGCTGTCAGCTGGGGGTCTGCTCTCAGCTCCAAGAGGCTGCCTGCAGTTCCCCATTACTGGCCCTCTCACAACATGGCAGCTGGCTTCAAGGCCAACAGGTGACGTTCCCCAGTCCACTAAGGTGGAGTCATAATGTAACATAACCACGGGCGAGACTATATACCATCACTTTTGCCACTTTGCAAGTCACAGATTCTGCCCAAACTCAAGGAGAGAGGATTATACTCAGTGGGGGTCACCTTAGGATGTGTCTGTCACAGAAATTAGTTCATCCCCTTTGATGAATGATGTGGTCTGTCGTACTTTATGTAATCACTGATGGTTTGCTGTCAGCTGCTTGATCACCTCTAGGCCAAGAACATGCTCAAAGGTTAGACATTTGTTTACTTTTCATAATAAACCACAAAAACATTCTGTGAAGTTACTTTGTATTCATTCAAAGGTGCTTTATACTGTATCTAAAGTAAGATGTTTTATAAGCAGGAAACTGACCTGGGAATAATCATTCCTAGAATCCCCTTTAAGAAGCAGAGCAGGGGCTTCCCTGGTGGCACAGTGGTTGAGAATCTGCCTGCCAATGCGGGGGATGCGGGTTCGAGCCCTGGTCTGGGAGGATCCCACATGCCGCGGAGCAACTGGGCCCGTGAGCCACAATTGCTGAGCCTGCGCGTCTGGAGCCTGTGCTCCGCAACAAGAGAGGCCGCGATAGTGAGAGGCCCGCGCACCGCGATGAAGAGTGGCCCCCGCTTGCCGCAACTGGAGAAAGCCCTCGCACGGAAACGAAGACCCAACACAGCCAAAAATAATAAATAAATAAATAAATAAAAATTTAAAAAAAAAAAGAAGCAGAGCAGCCGGCTTCATTCTCTTTCCTTGTATTCTGTTTTTAATCTGTTTATTTATTATTTATTTTTGGTTGCATTGGGTCTTTGTTGCTGTGCGCGGGCTTTCTCTAGTTGCGGGGAGCGGGGGCTACTCTTCGTTGCGGTGTGCAGGCTTCTCGTTGCGGTGGCTTCTCTTGTTGTGGAGCACGGGCTCTAGGTGTGCGGGCTTCAGTAGTTGTGGCACGCAGGCTCAGTAGTTGTGGCACACGGACTTAGTTGCTCCGCGGCATGTGGGATCTTCCCGGACCAGGGCTTGAACCCATGTCCCCTGCATTGGCAGGCAGGTCCTTAACCACTGAGCCACCAGGGAAGCCCCTCTTTCCTTGTATTTTTAGAATTATATTTACAGAGGATAACAAGCTCTAACCGGAGGCCATTTTCATTAATGATAATAACTGCTTTTATGGAAGGAAAACATTTTGGCATAATATCCTGTGTGATCAATTACTGTGTACTGTATAAGAAAGACTAACGTTTGGGTTCAGCTTTACAGAGCACCAAATCTCATCCCCCATTAATATTTTCATATTTGGGATTCAGAAACGTGTATCTGAGTTCTGCACCCCAACCCTAGCCTTTTGAAAGGCATCCCACAGGGGCGCATGATGAATTTGGAAGGCATTTGGAAATGAGGACATTCTCCCATAGATTAACAGTATAGTGAGTTGTGGCAGATGTTTAACCTTTCTCATGGTGTTAATCATATTTTACTTCCATCATGAAGTTACTGATTTTCAGGTATATTTTCTGTCCTTGATAGCATCTTTTAATAATGAATGCTTGGATGACAGGACTTAAAATAATAATAACAGTAAATGTTAAAATAACGGCATAGTACTCATCAAAGTTGTTCATCAACGGTGAACACACCGTTGAGATTGCAGTTATCCTCAGTCTCTCTCTTGCATTATCAAATCCCCTCCCTAGACTGGCTCTTGGACATATAGACATGTGCTAGTGTCTCATATCTTTAAAAACACACAAAGAAATGAAAACCTCCCTTGACTCTCCCTGTGTTGATTTGTACCTGGGATTTGTTTTAATCAGGTAAGAAGAAAGACAGAGACAACTTTGAAAGAAGAGTTTATCACTTGAAATTCCTGAGAGGAGGAGGCAGGCCCACATGGGGAAGCACCACACTGGGAAGTCCTTTGGGAGGCAGAAGAAGTAAGGGGACAGAATGGCCTGGAGCCTTTATTGTGATTTCCATGGGAAGGAAAGGGCGAGGCAGGGTAGACAGTTTGAGCAAGTTTAGGATTGGATAGTTTCAATAATTTCAGCAGGCTCTGGGCAATAGAGTTGGTCTCTTTTTATCTGGTACCTGGCCCTGGGGTGATTTAGGGCTGGGGGCATCTTTTTTTTTTTTCTTTTGGGCTGGGCTGGGTCTTAGTTGCGGCCCACGGGATCTTCTTCATTGTGGCATGTGAGATCTAGTTCCCTGACCAGGGATCAAACCCAGGCCCCCTGCATTGGGAGCATGGAGTCTTAACCATTGGACTACCAGGGAAGTCCCAGGGCTGGGGGCATCTTTTTTTTTTTTTTTAATAAATTTATTTATCTATCTATTTATTTATTTATTTATTTTTGGCTGAGTTGGGTCTTTGTTGCTGCACACGGGCTTTCTCTAGTTGCGGCAAGCGGGGGCTACTCTTTGTTGTGGTGCACAGGATCTAGACATGCAGGCTCAGTAGTTGTGGCACACGGGCTTAGTTGCTCCATGGCATGTGGGCTCTTCCTGGACCAGGGCTCGAACCCGTGTCCTCTGCATTGGCAGGTGGATTCTTAACCACTGTACCACCAGGGAAGCGGGGGGAGCATCTTGACTGGTGCTGAGAGTTAGATAAAAGAGGTATTGGGAGTGTGGTCTTTGGATTTGAGTTTGCATATGAAAGGCACGCTCTCAGGCAAGTTGTTTGCTATATCTGGATTTAGTTAGCTCTGGGAAGGGCAGTCTCTCCCTGCCCCAGGATGTCAAAGCATCATAAAAGATAGAACATTTTAAACATGATTAATACACACCCTTTCTTTTAGCACTTGCTACATTTCTTTACTTTCTTTTGGGATCAAGTGTCAAAGAGTTTGTGTTTGCTACTTCCACTTCCTCTCCCTCCTCCACCCACCTTCTCCCAGCCTTCTCACTCTGCTGAGTCACCAGTGACCTCCATGTTGCTAAATCCAAGGTCTCTTCTCCCACTTCACCTCTCAGAAGCATTTCTCACAGATTACTCTTCTCTCTTTGAAACTGTTCTTGGTTCCTCCCCACTGGCAGGTTGGGTCCCAGTCTCTTCTGCAGGATTTTTCATCTGCTTGACCTCTACAAGTACAGATGCCTAAACCTGGGGCCTGGGCCGCTCTCTATCTACATTCTCCTATAGTGATTCCCTCAAGTCTTGTGGCTTAAAGTGCCATCTCTATGCCCAGGACTCCATCTTTATATTGTTTATCTCCAGCCTTGAGTCCACGTCCGTGTGCCAGCTGCCTACCTGATACCTCCTCTTGGGTAGCTCATAGGGATCTCAGGTGAAACCTGATCAAAGCACAACCCTCCTTTCCAGACCCTCCTCCCCCAAACCTGCTGCCCTCCAGTCTCCGCTGTTGAAGTTGATGATATTTCCATCCATCCAGTTGCTCAGACCTAAAGCTAGTAGTTA
This sequence comes from Balaenoptera musculus, assembly GCF_009873245.2. Taxonomy (NCBI): domain Eukaryota; kingdom Metazoa; phylum Chordata; class Mammalia; order Artiodactyla; family Balaenopteridae; genus Balaenoptera; species Balaenoptera musculus. The sequence continues at coordinate 157,356,003 of NC_045787.1, forward strand.
TCCTTGCACCTCCTCTTTCCCTAAAACCCTACACCAGTTTATCAGGAGTTCCTGTTGATTCCGTTCCCCAAACCAAAGATCTATCTACTTTTTATGTCTACTACCATAACTCTAAACTAAGCCAACAGCATTTCTGGACTATTCCAGCTGTAACAGCCTCCAGATTGGTATCCTTGGTTCCATATTTGCCTTCCAGCCCAGTCTCCAGAGAGCAGCCACAGTGATCTTTTTAAAATGCAGTTTGGACTGAGAGGCCCGTGGGAGCGGCGGAGACGCCGCCTGATGGCATTGAAACAAATGGGAATTGTAAGCGACTATGAGAAAATCCGTACCTTTGCTGTAGCAATAGTAGGTGTTGGTGGAGTTGGCAGTGTGACTGCTGAAATGCTGACAAGACGTGGCATTGGTAAGTTGCTACTCTTTGACTATGACAAGATGAAACTGGCCAATATGAATAGACTTTTCTTCCAACCTCATCAAGCAGGATTAAGTAAAGTTCAAGCAGCAGAACATACTTTGAGGAACATTAATCCTGATGTTCTTTTCGAAGTACACAACTACAATATAACCACAGTAGAAAACTTTGAACGTTTCATGAATAGAATAAGTAATGGTGGATTAGAAGAAGGAAAACCTGTTGACCTAGTTCTTAGCTGCGTGGACAATTTTGAAGCTCAAGTGACAATAAATACAGCTTGTAATGAGCTTGGACAAACATGGATGGAGTCTGGGGTCAGTGAAAATGCAGTTTCAGGGCATATACAGCTCATAATTCCTGGAGAACCTGCTTGTTTTGCGTGTGCGCCACCGCTTATAGTTGCTGCACATATTGATGAGAAGACTCTGAAACGAGAAGGTGTTTGTGCAGCCAGTCTTCCTACCGCTATGGGAGTGGTTGCTGGGATCTTGGTACAAAATGTGTTAAAGTTTCTGTTAAATTTTGGTACTGTTAGTTTTTACCTTGGATACAATGCAATGCAGGATTTTTTCTCTACTACGTCCATGAAGCCAAATCCTCAGTGTGATGACAGAAATTGTAGGAAGCAACAGGAAGAATATAAGAAAAAGGTAGCAGCACTGCCCACACAGGAGGTTGTTTAAGAAGAGGAAGAGATAATACATGACGACAATGAGTGGGGTATTGAGTTGGCATCTGAGGTTTCAGAAGAGGAACTGAAAAATTCTTCAGGTCCAATTCGTGACTTACCTGAAGGAATTACAGTGGCATATACAGTTCCCCAAAAGCAAGAAGATTCTGTACCTGAAGTAACAGTGGAAGATTCTGGTGAAAGCTTGGAAGACCTCATGGCCAAGATGAAGAACATGTAAATAATGGACTGGCCTGTATTTTATTTCCTGTGTCTAAACCTGTTCCCTAGCAATTAAAAAAAAAATCATTTAAAACTGAGAAAACAGGGCAATATTAGTTGATGTATAATCTTCACTGAATTGTTATACTGTTTAAAAATACTGTGACTATTGCTTGTTGCTCCCCACCCTTCAACTAAATCAGAAACTCTCCTATAACTCATGTTTCATTCTAGTAAGAAAACTTCAAAGGATTATTGCAGGCAGTTATAAATCTTATTTAAAACTTAGCCATTGAACTGTTTTGGCCTTTTGGGAGGGGTGGGAAGAAAGGACCAATCTGATTTGCCTGAGGCCATGGACAACAGAATAGTGTGTGGTCAAATATAGGGAAAGGACAAGAGGTACAACCTATTGATTAGAGCCAGCAGGCATCTATTCATTGTGTTTGGAATTGCTCTCTACAGGAAAACTGCCCACTACTACTAACTTGAGCAACAATGAATTTCAAATAGTAAACCTATAAAATAAAAACATCCTTTCAAATGTTTCCTGAAATACAGTCATTGGAAAAGTTTGTAAACCTCTGAATTATATATTCAGAACAAGACAGAGGCAAATAAGAGGAAGCTTTCTTCATGGATAGACAGATAAAGATATTTTCAGGATGTACAAATTATATTTCTGCACTGACTAAGAAAAAGCATATCATCTGTGGAACATATATCTGAGTCAGTGTGCTTTATTGAGGAGCAAAAGATAAATTTAGGCTAAGGTCATCTGAATTATACCCATCATATGGGCTACCTTCTAATACTTTATTTTATTTAAATTTGATTCTGTGGGCAATTAGATATTGGCAAAGGTTTGTCCTGGATAACAGACAATAAAAGAGGTCTAAATTGCCTCTGCAACGACTGACATGTATTTCTTCACAGGGAAGAGTATCATTTTCCCTGATTGTGACCACTAACTCATAATTTGATACACTGGTTTTCTCTGGATTTTGCATATAAATAATGAAGGCTTAGAGAGCCTTGTTTGAAATAAATTCCTGATGGTTAGGAAACTAATAAAGACACATGCATGTGTAACCATTATCTGTAGGCTGGTACTATGCTAGTCTCCTACTTTGATGACTTTTTTGCTCTGAAAAGATATAAATGTCTACATTCTATCTCTAGGAGGAAAATGTCATTAAAAAATTAAAAGTGCATTTCCCACTTGTAAAGTAAAATTCTAAAAATAATTTCAGAAAGCCCCAAATATCAAATATGTTTAATATATTAGCTTTGAGATTTTAGCATACTGTGATTCTTATGTTTAGAGTGATGTCAGGAAAGTATGGGGATAGTTTTTCTAGCCTTGAAACATATTTACGTTGCCTTAGTAGGTCATTTGTTGTTGTTTAAAATTTTAGTGTAGTCATCTGTAAAATAACTTTTCTAGTTCCTAGAGATGCTTTGAATTTCAAAAAAGAAATGCAGTCTTTCTAAATCCCATTCCTTTGGTATACTAATTTGGTACCTCTGGTACACTAATTTGGTAAGGCTTTACTTATAAGTTTATATAGTTTGATAAATAGCTAGAACCTACTATCCTTTTTTTAAAAAATTTTTATTGGAGTATAGTTGATTTACAATATGTGTTAGTTTCAGGTGTACACAAATTGAAACAGTTATACATATACATATTAGAACCTGCTATCTTCTAAAGACCTTTTTTCTGTTCTTAATTTGGCACTGTACCCTGCTGGTGTCTTATACTGTACCAAATCTTATCTAATTTTTTTGTCTTATATCTTCCATTAAAGTTATTATTTTAGCAGAAAATAAAATAAAATAAAATGCAGTTTGCTTAAGGATAGACAAATAGATCAATGGAATAGAATTGAAAGTGCAGAAATAAACCGACACATCTATGGTCAACTAACTTTTGACAAGGGTGTCAAAACCATTCAATGGGGAAAGAAAAGTCTCTTCCACAAATGGTGCTGGTAAAACTGGATCTCCACATGCAAAAGAATGAAGTTGGACCCTTAGCTTACACCTTGTACAAAAATTAACTCAAATGGATGAAACACCTAAGTGTAAGAGCTAATCCTATAAAAAAAACTATTAGTTGAAAATATAGGCATAAACATTTGTAACCCTGAATTACTCCATGGCTTCTTAGATATGACCCCTAAAGCACAAGCAACAAAAGAAAAAAATAGATAAATTTGATTTCATCAAAATGAAAAACTTTTGTGCTTCAAAGGACACTATAAAGAAGGTCAAAAGACAACTCACAGAACGGGAGAAAAGATTCGCAAATCATATATCTGATTAGTGTCTAGTATCCAGAATATGTAAGGAACTCTTTCTTACAACTCAACAATAAAAAAACAAATAGCCCAATTTAAAAATGAACAAAGGATTTGAACAGGCGTTTTTCTAAAGAAGAATGGCTTGCTGTACACTTGAAAGAAACACAACATTGTAAATCAACTATACTCCAATAAATATTTTTAAAAAAAAGACAAAAATACCCCAGAAAAAAAAATAAAAATAAAGAATAGCTGATAAACACAAGAAAAGATGTGCAACATCATTAGCCATTAAACAAATGCAAATCAAAACCACAGTGAGATACCACCTCACACCCACAGGGGTGGCTATAATAAAAAAAGACAGTAGCAAGTGTTGACAAGGATGTGGAGAAATTGGACATGCCATAAGTTGCTGATGGAAATGTAAAATGGTGCAGCCACTTTGCAAAAGTTTGACATTTCCTTAAAAAGTTAAGCATAGAGTTAACATATGACCCAGCCTTTCTCCCTAGGCATATGCTCACACAAAAACTTGTACATGCATGTTCATAGCAGGATCATTCATAATAGCCAAAAGGTGGAAATAACCCAAATGTCCATCAACTGATGAATAGATAAAATATATTCAAACAGTGGAGTATTAGTTGACCATAAAAAGGAATGAAGCAATGACACACCACATCTTGGATGAACCATGAAAGCATGCTGTGTGAAAGAAGCCAGTCACAAAAGACCACATACTGTATGATTTCCATTTATATGAAATGTCCACACAAATCTGTAGAGGCAGGTTAAGTGGTTGCTGAGTGGGAGGAGGGGGAAATGTGGAATGACTACTAATGAGAACAGGGTTTCTTCTTGGGGTGATGAAAATGTCCTGGAATTAGGTGGTGATAGTTGGCATGTCATGAGTTTACTAAAAGTGACTGAATTGTATGTATACTTAAGTGTGAACTTCATGGTGTGTGAATTACATCTCAAAGAAATCAGCGCTAATAAAAATGCAATACATGTCGCGTGAAAACCACTCTGTAAAATCCTCCATTGCTTCCTGTGTTAGTTTTCTATTACTATTGCCAACTGTGACAAATGACCGCAGACTTAGTGGCTTAAAAAATACAAATTTGTAATCTTCCATTTCTGTAGGTTCCAAGTCCAACATTGGGCTCTCATTGGGCTAAAATCAAGGCGTTAGCAGGGCATTCCTTCTGGAGGCTCTGAAGGAGAGTCCACTCCCTTGCCTTTTCCAGCCTGTCGAGGCCGCCTGCATTCCTTGGCTTGCAGTGCCTCCATCTTCAAAGCCCACAATGTAGTGTCTCTGACCCTATGTCGTTGCATCTCTTTCACTGACCACAGCTGGGAGAGTTTGTCCACTTTTAAGGACACATGATTAAATGTAAATCAACTATACTTCAATTTTTTTTTTTTAAAGACACATGATTAGATTGGGCCCATCTGTATAATCCAAGTTAATCTTCCCACCTAAAAGTCCTTAACATTAATCATCTGCAGAGTTCTTTTTCCCTTGTAAGTGGTTCTGAGGATTAACATGTGGACATCTTTGGGGACCATTCCTCTGCCGACCACAGTTTCCATCACAGGTGAGCAAAAGCCAGAGTCATTCCCCTGACTACAAGGCTCTTCCAGTCAGCCCCACTTGCCTCTCCAACTTCACCGCATGGCTCTCTCCTTCACCCCTTATTCTACAGCATCCTGGTCTCTTAAAAAGCCCAGAGTGGGGGGCTTCCCTGGTGGCGCAGTGGTTGAGAATCTGCCTGCCAATGCAGGGGACACGGGTTCGAGCCCTGGTCTGGGAAGATCCCACATGCCGCGGAGCAACTGGGCCCGTGCGCCACAGCTACTGAGCCTGCGCGTCTGGAGCCTGTGCTCCGCAACAAGAGAGGCCACGATAGTGAGAGGTCCGCGCACCGCGATGAAGAGTGGCCCCCGCTTGCCACAACTAGAGGAAGCCCTCGCACAGAAACGAAGACACAACACAGACAAAATAAATAAATTAATAAATAATAATTAAAGGTGCTAATAATTAAAAAAAAAAAAAAAAGCCCAGAATGGGGACTTCCTGGCGGTCCAGTAGTTACAACTCTGCACTTCCACTGCAGGGGGTGAGGGTTCAATCCCTGGTCAGGGAACTAAGATCCCACATGCTGTGTGGCGTGGCAAAAATAAATAAATAAATAATAACCAAGGGTGTTCTCACTCAGGGCCTTTGCACTGGCTGCTTCCTCTGCCTAAATATTTACTCTCTTCAGATCTCTTCCTGCCTGACTTCTCCGTGTCATTCCGATCTCAGCTTTGATGTCACCTTAGAGACATGCAAACGCTAATAAGCCTTCTAGTTACCACTCTAGTTTAAGTCACCACAAGGCACCTGCCACTGCCGATGGTGTATATGTGTGTGTTTGCATGTGTGAGTATGGTGTCGTGTGGTGTCTCACTTTCTCCTTCCTGCTGTGTGGGTAGGGACCTCATCTGTGTCTCTGTGACACTAGAATGGTGTGTGGCACTTAGAAGCTGCTCAGTAACCACCTGCTAAGTTAATGGGGCTTTTTCTTCTTTTTTAAAAATATTTTTCTTTTTTTTTTTTTTTTCACACACACACACTGTACTTTATTTTTACAAGAGATAAATAGACTGACACCAAGCATTGTACATGGATGACCACAACAAAAGCAACAATGATTGCAATTACCAAACATGAAACACACTCATACTATGTCATAATATTGACATTCAGTCCAGTAATCCTCCACTGTAACAGCTCCTTTACTTTGCAGTGAAAATTGATTTGTATATTCTTTGCCTCTGAGTCCTTGTTGGATTTTTTTTTTTTAATTCAGACAGAAAGTCACAAAAATTATACTCATCCTCATCAGTTCACTCAGTCCCATGTAATTAAATTTTTTTTTCATCTTGATCTTTTGTTAGCACTTTTATGAGTTCATCAGTTTTTCATTAGAGTTCTGAAAATGCTTATTCATTCAGTTCAGCAGTACAGTCAGTTACCAGAAACCTGTACTTGTCAGAGTCTTTTCCATGAATTTCTTAAAGATGAAACCCTTTTATAGGAACATATTTGCAAAAGCATGAGAGTACACACAGAACTGTCTGTAAATGACAACAGACTTAAAAATGACCACAGTTAAAAATTTGATGAAAGTTCATAATAATGCAGTTGACAAGAAAATTAGTTATTTCTGAGATATACATTTTAAGGTAATAACTAGGATTATGACTTATAACATTATACCAGAACATATAAGATTTTTAGAAATTTCATGTAATGTCTGAAACATTTATATTAACATATTTCCATACAAATAACCCAATGAAAGTTTAGTATTAGTTGTTTTGTTTGTTTGTTTTTTTATACTGCAGGTTCTTATTAGGCATCAATTTTATACACATCAGTGTATACATGTCAATCCCAATCGCCCAATTCAGCACAACACCATACCCACCCCATCGCAGTTTTCCCCCCTTGGTGTCCATATGTCCGTTCTCTACATCTGTGTCTCAACCTCTGCCCTGCAAACCGGCTCATCTGTACCATTTTTCTAGGTTCCACATACATGCGTTAATATACGATATTTGTTTTTCTCTTTCTGACTTACTTCACTCTGTATGACAGTCTCTAGATCCATCCACGTCTCAACAAATGACTCAATTTCGTTCCTTTTTATGGCTAAGTAATATTCCATTGTATATATGTACCACATCTTCTTTATCCATTCGTCTGTTGATGGGCATTTAGGTTGCTTCCATGACCTGGCTATTGTAAATAGTGCTGCAATGAACATTCGGGTGCATGTGTCTTTTTGAATTACGGTTTTCTCTGGGTATATGCCCAGTAGTGGGATTGCTGGGTCATATGGTAATTCTATTTTTAGTTTTTTAAGGAACCTCCATATTGTTCTCCATAGTGGCTGTATCAATTTACATTCCCACCAACAGTGCAAGAGGGTTCCCTTTTCTCCACACCCTCTCCAGCATTTGTTGTTTGTAGATTTTCTGATGATGCCCATTCTAACTGGTGTGAGGTGATACCTCATTGTAGTTTTGATTTGCATTTCTCTAATGATTAGTGATGTTGAGCATCTTTTCATGTGCTTCGTGGCCGTCTGTATGTCTTCTTTGGAGAAATGTCTATTTAGGTCTTCTGCCCATTTTTGGATTGGGGTGTTTGTTTCTTTAATATTGAGCTGAATGAGCTGTTTATAATTTTGGAGATTAATTCTTTGTCCGTTGATTCGTTTGCAAATATTTTCTCCCATTCTGAGGGTTGTCTTTTCGTCTTGTTTATGGTTTCCTTTGCTGTGCAAAAGCTTTGAAGTTTCATTAGGTCCCATTTGTTTATTCTTGTTTTTATTTCTATTACTCTAGGAGATGGATCAAAAAAGATCTTGCTGTGATTTATGTCAAAGAGTGTTCTTCCTATGTTTTCCTCTAAGAGTTTTATAGTGTCCAGTCTTACATTTAGGTCTCGAATCCATTTTGAGTTTATTTTTGTGTATGGTGTTAGGGAGTATTCTAATTTCATTCTTTTACATGTAGCTGTCCAGTTTTCCCAGCACCACTTATTGAAGAGACTGTCTTTTCTCCATTGTATATCTTTGCCTCCTTTGTCATAGATTAGTTGACCATAGGTGCGTGGGTTTATCTCTGGGCTTTCTATCTTGTTGCATTGATGTATGTTTCTGTTTTTGTGCCAGTACCATGTTGTCTTGATTACTGTAGCTTTGTAGTATAGTCTGAAGTCAGGGAGTCTGATTCCTCCAGCTCCGTTTTTTTCCCTCAAGACTGCTTTGGCTATTCGGGGTCTTTTGTGTCTCCATACAAATTTTAAGATGATTTGTTCTAGTTCCGTAAAAAATGCCATTGGTAATTTGATAGGGATTGCATTGAATCTGTAGATTGCTTTGGGTAGTATAGTCATTTTCACAATGTTGATTCTTCCAATCCAAGAACATGGTACATCTCTCCATCTGTTGGTATCATCTTTAATTTCTTTCATCAGTGTCTTATAGTTTTCTGCATACAGGTCTTTTGTCTCCCTAGGTAGGTTTATTCCTAGGTATTTTATTCTTTTTGTTGCATTGGTAAATGGGAGTGTTTCCATAATTTCTCTTTCAGATTTTTCATCATTAGTGTATAGGAATGCAAGAGATTTCTGTGCATTAATTTTGTATCCTGCAACTTTACCATATTCATTAATTAGCTCTAGCAGTTTTCTGGTGGCAGTTTTAGGATTCTCTATGTATAATATCATGTCATCCACAAACAGTGACAGTTTTACTTCTTCTTTTCCAATTTGTATTCCTTTTATTTCTTTTTCTTCTCTGATTGCCGTGGCTAAGACTTCCAGAACTATGTTGAATAATAGTGGTGAGAGTGGACATCCTTGTCTCGTTCCTGATCTTAGAGGAAATGCTTTCAGTTTTTCACCATTGAGAAGGATGTTTGCTGTGGGTTTGTCATATATGGCCTTTATTATGTTGAGGTAGGTTCCCTCTATGCCCACTTTCTGGAGAGTTTTTATCATAAATGGGTGTTGAATTATGTCAAAAGCTTTTTCTGCATCTATTGAGATGATCATATGGTTTTTCTTCTTCAATTTGTTAATATGGTGTATCACATTGATTGATTTGCGTATATTGAAGAATCCTTGCATCCCAGGGATAAATCCCACTTGATCGTGGTGTATGATCCTTTTAATGTGTTGTTGGATTCTGTTTGCTAGTATTTTGTTGAGGATTTTTGCATCTATATTCATCAGTGATATCGGTCTGTAATTTTCTTTCTTTGTAGTGTCTTTGTCTGGTTTTTGTATCAGGGTGATGGTGGCCTCATAGAATGAGTTTGGGAGTGTTCCTTCCTCTGCAATTTTTTGGAAGAGTTTGAGAAGGATAGGTGTTAGCTCTTTTCTAAATGTTTGATAGAATTCACCTGTGAAGCCATCTGGTCCTGGACTTTTGTTTGTTGGAAGATTTTTAATCACAGTTTCAATTTCATTGCTTGTGATTGGTCTGTTCATATTTTCTGTTTCTTCCTGGTTCAGTCTTGGAAGGTTATACCTTTCTAAGAATTTGTCCATTTCTTCCAGGTTGTCCATTTTATTGGCATAAAGTTGCTTGTAGTAGTCTCTTAGGATACTTTGTATTTCTGCAGTGTCTGTTGTAACTTCTCCTTTTTCATTTCTGATTTTATTGATTTGAGTCCTCTCCCTCTTTTTCTTGATGAGTCTGGCTAATGGCTTATCAATTTTGTTTATCTTCTCAAAGAACCAACTTTTAGTTTTATTGATCTTTGCTATTGTTTTCTTTGTTTCTATTTCATTTATTTCTGCTCTGATCTTTATGATTTCTTTCCTTCTGCCAACTTTGGGTTTTGTTTGTTCTTCTTTCTCTAGTTTCTTTAGGTGTAAGGTTAGATTGTTTACTTGAGATTTTTCTTGTTTCTTTAGGTAGGCTTGTATAGCTATAAACTTCCCTCTTAGAACTGCTTTTGCTGCATCCCATAGGTTTTGGGTTGTCGTGTTTTCATTGTCATTTGTCTCTAGGTGTTTTTTGATTTCTTCTTTGATTTCTTCAGTGATCTCTTGGTTATTTAGTAACGTACTGTTTAGCCTCCATGTGTTTGTCTTTTTTACGTTTTTTTCCCTGTAATTCATTTCTAATCTCATAGCATTGTGGTCAGAAAAGATGCTTGATATGATTTCAATTTTTTTAAATTTACTGAGGCTTGATTTGTGACCCAAGATGTGATCTATCCTGGAGAATGTTCCGTGCGCACTTGAGAAGAACGTGTAATCTGCTGTTTTTGGATGGAATGTCCTATAAATATCAATTAAATCTATCTGGTCTATTGTGTCATTTAAAGCTTCTGTTTCCTTATTTATTTTCATTTTGGATGATCTGTCCATTGGTGTAAGTGAGGTGTTAAAGTCCCCCACTATTATTGTGTTACTGTCAATTTCCTCTTTTATGGCTGTTAGCAGTTGCCTTATGTATTGAGGTGCTCCTATGTTGGGTGCATATATATTTATAATTGTTATATCTTCTTCTTGGATTGATCCCTGGATCATTATGTAGTGTCCTTCTTTGTCTCTTGTAACATTCTTTACTTTAAAGTCTATTTTATCTGATATGAGTATAGCTACTCCAGCTTTCTTTTGATTTCCATTTGCATGGAATATCTTTTTCCATCCCCTCACTTTCAGTCTGTATGTGTCCCTAGGTCTAAAGTGGGTCTCTTGTAGACAGCATATATATGGGTCTTGTTTTCGTATCCATTCAGCAAGCCTGTGTCTTTTGGTTGGAGCATTTAATCCATTCACGTTTAAGGTAATTATTGATATGTATGTTCCTATGACCATTTTCTTAATTGTTTTGGGTTTGTTTTTGTAGGTCCTTTTCTTCTCTTGTGTTTCCCACTTAGAGAAGTTCCTTTAGCATTTGTTGTAGAGCTGGTTTGGTGGTGCTGAATTCTCTTAGCTTTTGCTTGTCTGTAAAGCTTTTGATTTCTCCATCAAATCTAAATGAGATCCTTGCCGGGTAGAGTAATCTTGGTTGTAGGTTCTTCCCTTTCATCACTTTAAGTATATCATGCCACTCCCTTCTGGCTTGTAGAGTTTCTGCTGAGAAATCAGCTGTTAACCTTATGGGAGTTCCCTTGTATGTTATTTGTCGTTTTCCCTTGCTGCTTTCAATAATTTTTCTTTGTCTTTAATTTTTGCCATTTTGGTTACTATGTGTCTTGGCGTGTTTCTCCTTGGGTTTATCCTGTATGGGACTCTCTGCACTTCCTGGACTTGGGTGGCTATTTCCTTTCCCATGTTAGGGAAGTTTTCGACTATAATCTCTTCAAATATTTTCTCTGGCCCTTTCTCTCTCTCTTCTCCTTCTGGGACCCCTATAATGCGAATGTTGTTGCGTTTAATGTTGTCCCAGAGGTCTCTTAGGCTGTCTTCATTTCTTTTCATTCTTTTTTCTTTAGTCTGTTCCACAGCAGTGAATTCCACCATTCTGTATTCCAGGTCACTTATCCGTTCTTCTGCCTCAGTTATTCTGCTATTGATTCCTTCTAGTGTAGTTTTCATTTCAGTTATTGTATTGGTCATCTCTGTTTGTTTGTTCTTTAATTCTTCTAGGTCTTTGTTAATCATTTCTTGCATCTTCTCAATCTTTGCCTCCATTCTTATTCTGAGGTCCTGGATCATCTTCACTATCATTATTCTGAATTCTTTTTCTGGAAGGTTGCCTATCTCCACTTCATTTAGTTGTTTTTCTGGGGTTCTTTCTTGTTCCTTCATCTGATATATAGCCCTCTGCCTTTTCATCTTGTCTATCTTTCTGTAACTGTGGGTTTTGGTCCACAGGCTGCAGGATTGTAGTTTTTCTTGCTTCTGCTGTCTGCCCTCTGGTGGTTGAGGCTATCTAAGAGGCTTGATGGGAGGCTCTGGTGGTGGGTAGAGCTGACTGTTGCTGTGTCGGACAGAGCTCCGTAACACTTTAATCCACTTGACTGTTGATGGGTGGGGCTGGGTTTCCTCCCTGTTGGTTGTTTTGCCTGAGGCAACTCAACACTGGAGCCTACCTGGGCTCTTTGATGGGGTTAATGGCAGACTCTGGGAGGGCTCATGCCAAGGAGCACTTCCCAGAACCTCCGCTGCCAGTGTCCTTGTCCCCATGGTGAAACAGAGCCACCACCTGCCTCTGCAGGAGACCCCCCAACACCAGCAGGTAGGTCTGGTTCAGTCTCCCCCTGGGTCACTGCTCCTTCCCCTGGGTCCCGATGCGCACACTACTTTGTGTGTGCCCTCCAAGAGTGGGGTCTCTGTTTCCCCCAGTCCTGTCAAAGTCCTGCAATCAATTCCCACTAGGCTTCAAAGTCTGATTCTCTAGGAATTCCTCCTCCCGTTGCCGGACCCCCAGGTTGGGAAGCCTGACGTGGGGCTCAGAAGCTTCACTCCAGTGGGTGGACTTCTGTGGTATAAGTGTTCGCCAGTCTGTGAGTCACCCACCCAGCAGTTATGGGATTTGATTTTTCTCTGATTGCACCCCTCCTACCGTCTCACTGTGGCTTCTCCTCTGTCCTTGGACGTGGGGTATCCTCCTTGGTGAGTTCCAGTGTCTTCCTGTCGATGATTGTCCAGCAGCCAGTTGTGATTCTGGTGCTCTCGCAAGAGGGAGTGAGAGCACGTCCTTCTACTCCGCCATCTTGGTTAATCTCCCAGAACCCTTCTAAAAATATTTTTCGTATTTATTTATGGCCACGTTGGGTCTTCGTTGCTGCACGTGGGCTTTCCCTAGTTGCGGCGAGCGGGGGCTACTCTTCATTGCAGTGCGCGGGCTTCTCATTGCAGTGGCTTCTCTTGTTGTGGAGCACGGGCTCTAGGCGCGCGGGCTTTAGTAGTTGTGGCACACGGGCTCAGTAGTTGTGGCTCACGGGCTTAGTTGCTCCGCGGCATGTGGGATCTTCTGGGACCAGGGCTCGAACCCATGTCCCCTGCATTGGCAGGCAGATTCTTAACCACTGCGCCACCAGGGAAGTCCTTGCTAAGTTAATGTTGCAGAACACTGGGATAGGATGGCTGGGGTTTCCGCTTATGCATTAAAGTGCTACTCTAGAGCAATAGTGTGAACACTGCTTTCAAATTATTGGACCTTGAGGTTTCATAGTTCTTGATGAGTTATTTGCATTATTTAAATTTGCAGTGTTTAAAGGGAAATGTTTTGAATATTACTCTGTTTGAATTTGGTACAAATTGAATTCAGTTGAAATGCTATGGTTCTGTCCTTTCATAAGAGGGTTTTTCAACAGACCTGGCAGACTCAGTATAGAGGATCATTACTCTCATGCACAGAATGACTCTTCTCTTTCTCACCTGCTCCTCTGTCACCTCTCTTTCAGAAAGCATACTCTGAATTGTCATCAGATGAAGCCTGCTCTCTTCAGTGTGCTCTGTGAGATCAAGGAAAAGACAGGTAGGCCGTTGAGAAGACACTTCTTCTGTGGCACCAGGACCACAACAACCTCGCACCTCTGGTCCTGGCTCAGCCCTAATGTGCGTCGTGGGCCATCTTGCTCGTCACATCCCTCTCTGGCAGCGATGGTTCAGTTGGTTCATTTGTGCTTTGTCAGAGCCCTGCTTTCTGGTGTATCACACTCATTTATTTTGCAGTTTGTAACTAGAGAAATACTGTTGCCAGTGAGTAACAAGCAGCTGCATTCTAGGTGCAAGACTTCAGAGGCACTGTGGCATTCAGTTGTTTTACAAAAGGATCTGAGATGACAGAATTAGGAAAGTAGAATCATAATTTTGTTTTGTTTGTTTTAAGCATCCAAAGTAGTCCCCATGGAAGCTTCTGCCACTGCAAATTCTTTTGTTAAAAGAAAAAAAAAAAGGAAAATCGTTTCATATTGAATTAATTTAGACTTGCAGAAAAGTTGAAAAACTAGTACAGAGAGGACTTCCCTGGTGGCGCAGTGGATAAGAATCCACCTGCCAATGCAGGGGACACGGGTTCGATCCCTGGTCTGGGAAGATGCCACATGCCGCGGAGCAACTAAGCCCGTGTGCCACAACTACTGAGCTTGTGCTCTAGAGCCCACGAGCCACAACTACTGAAGCCCACGAGCCACAACTACTGAAGCCCTCACACCTAGAGCCCGTGCTCCACAATAAGAGAAGCCACCGCAATGAGAAGCCCATGCACCGTAATGAAGAGTAGCCCCCGCTCGCCACAACTAGAGAAAGCCCACGCGCAGCAACAAAGACCCAACGCAGCCAAAAATTAATTAATTAATTAATTAATTTTTAAAAAAGAAGGAAGAAAAATTAGTACAGAGAGTATACCCCTCTCCCAGCTTTTTCTAATGGCAACACCTTCAGAACCATAGTGCAGTGATTAAGCCAGGAAATTGATGTTGGTACAATGCTCTGTAACTGAGCAACAGGTGCTATTTGAATTTCCCCAGATTGTGTCCTAAATGCCCTTTTTCTGGTCCAGGATCCCACACTGCATTTAGTCATCGTGTCTCCTTAGTCACCACCAACCTGTGAAGTTTCCTCCATTGTTCCTCATCGTCCATGGCTTTCATACTTTTGCTGAGACCTGCTCAGTTATTTTATAGAGTCCTTCAGTGTGGTTCGTCTGTTGTTTCTTCATAATTAGACTGAGGTTGTGCACCTGTGGCAGGAATCGCACAGAAGCAACGTTGTCCTTCTCAGTGCATCGTATCGGAGGTATGTGCTGTCAATAAGTCCTATCACTGATAGGACCGCTGACCTTGATCACTTGGTCAAGGTTAATAGCAATTTGAAGATGGTTTACAAGAGAAGCCACAAATATGGTGAAGACATCATTTAAACCAAAATCATCATTTAAACCAAATCAGAGAAAGATTGTCACTTGATTTCTTAGAATGAGTTGGTGTCTCTTTTTTTTTGGCTGCATTGGGTGTTTGTTGCTGTGCACGGGCTTTCTCTAGTTGCGGTGAGCGGGGGTACTCTTCATTACGGTGTGCAGGCTTCTCATTGCAGTGGCTTCTCTTGTTGTGGAGCACGGGCTCTAGGCGCGAGGGCTTCAGTAGTTGTGGCACGTGGGCTCAGTAATTGTGGCTCATGGGCTCTAGAGCACAGGCTCAGTAGTTGTGGAGCATGGCTTAGTTGCCCCACAGCATGTGGGATCTTCCCAGACCAGGGATCAAACCCGTGTCCCCTGCATTGGCAGGTGGATTCTTAACCACTGCGCCACCAGGGAAGTCCAGAGTGAGTTGGTCTCTTGAGATCAATTATTTGAATGTTGTGTGTCACTTTGGAGTATAGCACTTGAGTTATGCTGGGGCTCGTGGAAAGCACGTATGTGGTACAAAAGTATGTTTCTTTCTCAACACGGTTTTGGTGCAAGGTTGACGTGTACTTGACATGGACGGTGGCAGAGAGCAGTGAAAGGGTCTGAATTCCGCTTTACCTCTGGCTCCATGACCCTGGCATGTGACTGAAACTTTCTCTGTCCCCAGTCCTTCTCTGTGACTTGGGGACAGTGATAACACTTAGCTCACGGTTACTGAAGACTGTGTGAGTTCTTACGTGTAAGGCTATGGGTGTGGTGCCAGCCGCCAGTAGTTATCTGGTGACTGAAAGAGAAATTCAATTTTTTTTTAAAATTTTATTTATTTATTTATTTTTGGCTGCGTTGGGTCTTCACTGCTGCGCGTGGGCTTTTCTCTAGTTGCGACGAGCGGGGGCTACTCTTCATTACGGTGCACGGGCTTCTCATTGCGGTGGCTTCTCTTGTTGTGGAGCACGGGCTCTAGGCACGAGGGCTTCAGTAGTTGTGGCACATGGGCTCAGTAGTTGTGGCTCACGGGCTCTAGAGCACAGGCTCAGTAGTTGTGGAGCACGGGCTTAGTTGCTCCATGGCATGTGGAATCTTCCCGGACCAGAGCTCGAACCTGTGTCCCCTGCATTGGCAGGCAGAGTCTTAACCACTGTGCCACCAGGGAAGCCCGAGAAATTCAATTTTAAACCTACATTTGTTTCACCCAAATGCTGTAAGGATGTGATATTTTCCCCCCACAGTTGAAATATTTTTTATTGTGATAAAATATACATAACATAAAATTTACCACTTTCCCATTTTTAAGTGTACAGTTCAGTGGCATTAAGTACATTTACATCATTGTGCAACCGTCACCACCATCCATCTCCAGAGCTTTTTCATCTTCCTAAACTGAAACTCCTTACTCATTAAACACTTACTCCCCATTCCCCACTCCTCTGGCCTCTGGTAACCACCATCCTTCTCTGTCTTTATGAATTTGACTGCTGCTCTAAGTACCTCATGTAAGTGGAATTATACAAGATTTGTCCATTTGCGACTGGCTTATTTCACTTAGCATAATGTTTTCAAGGTTCACCCATGTTGTAACATGTGTCAGAATTTGCTTCTTTTTTATGGCTGAATAATATTCCATCATATGGATAGACCACATTTTGTTTATCCATTCGTTGTGGGACATTTGGTTGTTTCCGCCTCTTGGCTATTGTGAATAATGATGCTAATATCTGCACAAATATCTGTTTGAGACCTTGCTTTCAGTTATTTGGGGTATATACGCAGGAGTGGAATTGCTGGATCACATGGTAATTGTATATTTAAGAACTGCCATACTGTTTTCCACAGCAGCTACACCATTTTCCATTCTAACCAGCAGTGCACAAGGGTTCCAGTTTCTCCACATCTTCTTCAACACTTGTTATTTTCTGCATTTGTTTTGTTTTGTTTTGTTTTTATAATAGCCATCCTAGTGGGTGCGAAGTGGTATCCCATTGTAGTGGACATGATATTCTTTTACACTTGTTTGTATTTTAAAGACTCTTTGTTTGATGACAGCAGATTTTGGGAATCATATTAGTTCAAAGGAATATCTCATTGTGGATCTTCATGGTGTCAATCCTTAACCCAGGTAGAAGTCAACATTTTATCTGTTATCTTTACCACTACTTTCCTTTTTCATAAGAGCCAGCATATTTCTGTTCTAATTCTTTTACCCTCTATGCACTCTGTAACCCAAAAGCTTATATCCCATTTGGTTTACAAAGTCACTGTAGTTTGAGTGGTCTACGTTTGTTCTCACAGGTTTGTTTGTATGTGTTTAACTTTTTATTTTGAAACAATCACAGGTTCTCAAAAATGTTCCAAGAATACGCAAATACATTTTCTCCCCGAACTATTGGAGAGTAAGTTGCTGCCACGATGCCCCGTGACCCCTGCACACTTGAGTGCGTTTCCAACAGGGACAGTCTCCTTTTTACCCACAGGACAACTGTCACGGTCAGGAAGGGAACACTGATACCCCACCCACCATGGAATCCGCAGATCTCATTCAGGCTCTGTCAGTTGTCCCAATAATGTCCTTTATAGAAAAGGACAAAAAGGTCAAAATCTTGTTGTGTTTAGTTATCACATCTCTTCGGTCTTGTTTCATCTGTGACAAGCCCCTGTCTTTCCTTGACTTTCATGACCTTGACCATCTGGAAGATCACAGGCAAGTCCCTCCATCTGGGTTTATCTGGTGTTTCCTCATGATTAGATTTCTGCTACACATCCTCAAAATGAATCAACGCCTCTTCTCACACAGAGGCTGCTCAGTGGTGCCCACGTTTGCTCTGTCCCCTATTGATGACTTTAACTTTGGTCACTCAAGTGAGATAGTGTCTGCCAGACTTCTCCTTTTTAAAGTTGCTCCTTTTCCCTTTGTAATAAGTATTCTGTAGGAGGTACTCTGAGACTATCCCTCATTAAATTTCCCTTTTATTCATTTTCGTATTTTGTGTCGGTATAGATTCATGGAGTCTTATTTTATCACAGTTACTATTATCACTCATTTCGACGCTCAAATTGTCCCAGGGTTGGCTAGTGTGAGACCCTTCAAGCTGGCTCATGTCCTTCTGACATGTCTCCATCAGCCTTTGAGCATTCCCTTCCTTGCTGCCATAACATGTTCCAGGCTCTTATTCTTCCCTCTCCTGCTGGGCCGGAATCAGCCATTTCTCCAGGAGCCCTGGCTCCACTTAGAGTAGATCTTGGTCCTGGGTATACTTGTTACTATTGAGGCTGTACTGCTCTGGTCGCTCTCAGGGCACAGAGCTCAGGAGTATTTGTGGGGGATGCATATATACGTGTACACACACACATTCATGTCTATTTTTACTGTATCTGCATATATTGAAAACCATGAGGTCATTTCAGTATCTTTTTTTTTTTTTTGGCTGCACCGGGCAGCTTGTGGGATCTTATTAGTTCCCCGGCCAGTGATCAAACCCGGGCACCGGCAGCGAAAGGGCCGAGTCCTAACCACTGGACTGCCAGGGAATTCCCTCATTTCATTGTCTTTAATTCTGGTTCAGCACCACAGAGTTCATTCTATTTCTCTCTCTCTCTCTAGATTGGTAACTCCTTTCTCTGACAATAAGAACCCTGCTCCCATCATCCTCAGTACTTTTACTTATTTAATCAGTCGTTCCCTCCCCCCGTCACGTGTATCCCATCCTCCTCCCTCACGTGCATCCCTTTTCACCACCTCAGCCCCTGACCCGGGTCCCCCACCAGCTCCCACGGGTTGCCCTCCTCTGCGGACAGCCCCTTGCCCTGTAGGTCCCACACTAAGCTCCTGCTCGGGTGCCTCTCACAGGCGTTTGAATGTCTAATGGCCCGTCTTGTCAGTTCCTTATTTAAATTATGGGGAGCAGATATTACGACTTCTAGTAAACAAGGTTGGGTTTTTTTGGGGTTTAAACAAGTTTGTCCTTAACCCCTCGCAGCACTCCCTTCAATCCTCTGTGTGAACCAGGTAAGCAGCATTCCTACAGCTGAACCCGAGAGTCCTGTGAGCTGGAAGAAACTGCCCACGGGGGACACGCCAGTGTGTGTCCATCCCCTGGAGACATTGGCTACAGTCACATGTTCCTCAGGACCGTTGAACTGTATGATGTTGATCACACCGTCTTAAAAATCTTCCAGTGTTGGGGCCTCTCTCTGAGGTGTGCTGTCCCCCTGCCAGCTCCCACCTGCCCCCAGGGGGAAGAAACAGCCCTTTGGGGGTGGTGGTTCCCCACTGCCCTCAGCAGTTGGCTCTGTCATCAGAGCTCCTTGGATGTGTGGGCCCTTGAGGTTTTTACTGACAACTTAGCTATGCAAAAGTAAGGAATTTAGTAGTAATAAAAAGCAGTTTTTCAAAGTAGTTTAATCAGCTGTTGTCTCAGGAAGCTGTAGTTCTTGATGACCTTTTCCCCATTAGTGAGATGATGCTGGGACCGATGGGGAAACTGCTCCTTGAGAGCTGTGGGTGTGCGCTGCCTGGCCACTTCTCCTTTCGCTTCATCTGATTCCGTATGTCCACATGTGAACACAGCTGTCAGTCAGCTTCAAACTCAGCAGTTTCAGGAGGAAATGAAAGGCTTGAGACCTACTGCCATCAGGACAGGCTGAGGTGTCCGTTTTAGCCCACGCCGCTGCCCTGTCCCATCCTCCCAGGTGGCAAGGGCCACACTCAGGGCTTCTGACTCCACCCAGGCTGAATCCCAAGGCGACTGTAGGGCTCAGAGCATAGGCCATGCATCAGATCTGGGCATTTCTTCAGAAAATCATGCTTCCTTTCCACCGATTGGCTCAAACATCGGGGTGCCTGGTACATTTGGGGGCATGGCAGCACGGGGTTGGGGCAGCACCACTCAGCCTTGAAAAGCACTAGCCATCACAGTTGCCGAGAGCGCCTAAATGTCAAGTTCAGTGTGGCCAGGTGTCTTTTCATATCAGTAGGAAGTGCAGTCGTGGAAGCACTGTGTTTCCAGCACATGGGCCGCAGGCCTTACAGTCTCCAGGATGGGCCACAAGGAAAGTAAATGAGATCTCAGTGCCGCCTCAGCTTCCCCCAACCCCATGACCAGGAATGACCAAGGCTTGGCCCAAAGAAAACTATTCAGGATCCTGATCCTGCACCGGGTTCCCATGGGCCTCTGCCCGATGCGCTATCCTGCAGGCTGGGCCTCCTGGGGTGCCCACACTGGGAGATGGCACATTGGCTTCTTGATTTAACCCATGTTTCTCACATTTCCCTCTAGCTAATGTCTGCGACAGACCTTTAGGGTAAACACTAAACCTGCACAGAGTGTTTAAAGCCCAGTAGGTATTGATGGAGCATGGGCCACAGCCAGAGAGCTCCGCGAGTCCTGGCATCATTACCCCAAACTTCCAGTGGCCCGGGACAGACATTTACTTCACTCGTGTTTTACAGATGAGCAGAGTGAAGCTCCGGAGAGAGGGTTGCACCCCAGTAACCCACAGCCAGGCTGCATGCTGCCCCTCCTCACCCTTTTCTGGCTCAGGGAGGGAACTCCGCACCCACAGGCCCCGGGCACTGTCTGTGCGTCTGCTGCTCTCACTGCACCCATGATGGCTCCTGGCCTCTGCAATCTGTCTCCTCTGGTGAGCGCAGGGTCTAGGATGAGCCGTGTCCTAGGACTGCCCTGGTACCTGACACACAGTGTACACACCTTATATTTTTGTTGAATGAAGAACTGTTTCTGGTGACTGATACCTATTAAGTGAAATCCTTTTTATCCTGTACAGCTTACGGGGTTCAGGAAGACTGAGTGTCTGGGGCCTGACTTAGAACCCAGGGCTTATCATTCGTATCATCCTGAAAAGAAAGCCATCCTCCATGTAAACCGTTGTCGAATGTTCCTGGAAGCACTAACCCACAAGTTCCAGGAATTGCCTTCTGATGCCTCCTCCGGCCTGTGGGAAGGACACGGGTGCATCTTCCAGGGTCGATACGCAGGCCCTCCACCTGTGCTCTCCTCTGTGTGGTGTCTGGGTGGTCCTGCCTGCCGCAGTCTCTGAAGGCCAAGGATACCCTAGGAGTAGACCCCTCCCAAATCCTTCCCTTGAAACAGCCATCCTTCTTGGTATCTGGAGGAGCTGTCCTGAGGAGAACAAATAAACCCTTTTTTTTTTTTAATTAATTAATTTATTTTTATTTTTGGCTGTGTTGGGTCTTCGTTTCTGTGCGAGGGCTTTCTCTAGTTGCGGCGAGCGGGGGCCACTCTTCATCACAGTGCGTGGGCCTCTCACTGTCGTGGCCTCTCTTGTTGCGGAGCACAGGCTCCAGACGCACAGGCTCAGTAGTTGTGGCTCACGGGCCCAGTTGCTCCGCGGCATGTGGGATCTTCCCAGACCAGGGCTCGAACCCACGTCCCCTGCATTGGCAGACAGATTCTCAACCACTGCGCCACCAGGGAAGCCCAAATAAACCCTTTTTAGAGAGCTTTGAATTTAGCTGGGAGGACCCAATACTGACTCAGTCCCTTTCCTGAAACCCTTGGGGCTGGGTGCATTACAGAACTCAGAATTGTTTAGGTTTTAGGTATGTGGTGTTGACAAGAACTGAGGCAGAGCCTTGCATTCAGTGACTTCGCCTCAGAGCAGGAACGGTCGCACACACTGGTGTGGGTCAGGCTTTGCCTCCAAATTCGCTTGAAGGCCAACTTGCGTAAAGACCTTTGGGTCTTGGATTGCAGATGGGCAGCCCCTTGAAGAGCTGCCAAGCGTCCTGGGAAGTTCACACCGAGGGACCTGCTCCGTCTTCTCCAAGCCGTGACTGTCCCCTGTGCTGGCCTCAAGTACGCATCTGTGCCTCACTTTGGTCAGTCCTGGGTTCACTTTGTCTCTGAAGAGCGAGAAGTCCCAGCCCCACCAGCCTTGCTCTCGGGCCAAGGAGCACGGGCAGCTGCCATGGAGGAAGTGGATGTAATAACTCTCACACAAAGGACTGCCCTCCTATTTCCTCACCACCGTTCCTGGGCCTGGCTGGGAGCTCTCAGGCATAAGTAATCCAGCAGTTTTTTTACCTCTGTTTCCGTGTCTCCTCCGCCACTCAGGTCTGTTACAATTGCAACATCTTGATCAGTAGCTTCAGCTTTCTGGTTGGGTCTGTCCAACGACTACCCTTCGGGCCAATGTGTGACTTCTTCCAGAATTCAGATCCCTTTTGTGTTTGGCTGGCCCT
Source organism: Balaenoptera musculus (assembly GCF_009873245.2). Classification (NCBI taxonomy): domain Eukaryota; kingdom Metazoa; phylum Chordata; class Mammalia; order Artiodactyla; family Balaenopteridae; genus Balaenoptera; species Balaenoptera musculus. Next base: position 157,378,216 of record NC_045787.1, read on the forward strand.
GGGGCTGAGACCCCTGTGCGGTATTTCGCTGTGGCTGTGCAGGGGGCGGATCTCCTAGAGCTGGGGGGTTATTTTTCAGGTTGCTTGGAGTGTCCTTTCTCGGCTCCACAGTCTCCGGGTGACTCATGAATCAAGCCTCCGATTCTGATCAGCGCACATAGCTCCTCTGCAGCTATTGACTGTGGCCCATCCCACAGGGGTGATTTGCATTTGAATTAATTAAAATCAAGTATAATTAAATAAGGTGTTCTTCAGCCACACTAGCCACATCTCAAGTGCTCAGTAGCCACATGTAGCTAGTGGCTCCCATATTAGTGCAGATCTAGAACATTCCATCATTGGGAAAGTTCTATTGGACAGACAGGTGGATTAGTATAGACAAACAGACAAATCAAGGATTATGAAAAAAAATCTAATGTCCATGATGATGACTAGAGAAACAAGATGTGATCCATCTGTGCAATGGACTGTTGTTCAGCCATAAAAAGGAATGAAGTTTTCTGACACAAGCTACAACATGGATGAACCTTAAAACTTTATGCTAGGGCTTCCCTGGTGGCGCAGTGGTTAAGAATCCGCCTGCCAAGACGGGAATAAAGACACAGACCTACTAGAAAATGGACTTGAGGATATGGGGAGGGGGTGGGGTGAGATGTGACAGGGTAAGAGAGTGTCATGGACATATATACACTACCAAATGTAAAATAGATAGCTAGTGGGAAGCAGCCGCATAGCACAGGGAGATCAGCTCGGTGCTTTGTGACCACCTAGAGGGGTGGGATGGGGAGGGTGGGAGGGAGGGAGATGCAAGAGGGAAGAGAAATGGGAACATATTGTATATGTATAACTGATTCACTTTGTTATAAAGCAGAAGCTAACACACTATTGTAAGGCAATTATACTTCAATAAAGATGTTTAAAAAAAAAAAAAAAAAAAAAGAATCCGCCTGCCAATGCAGAGGACACGGGTTCGAGCCCTGGTCCGGGAAGATCCCACATGCCGCGGAGCAACTAAACCCGTGAGCCACAACTACTGAAGCCCGCATGCCTAGAGCCCGTGCTCCTCAGCAAGAGAAGCCACGGCAATGAGAAGCCTGTGCACAGCAACAAAGAGTAGCCGCCCACTCACTGCAACTAGAGAAAGCCCATGTGTAGCAACAAAGACCCAACGCAGCCAAAAATAAATAAATAAATAAAATTTTAAAAAGAAAAAAAAAAACTTTATGCTAACAATAAGGCCCTACTGTATAGCACAGGGAACTATATTCAATATCTTGTAATAACCTATAATGCAAAAGAATCTGAAAAAGATATGGATACAGATATAGATAAACTGAATCACTTTGCTGTATACCTGAAACATTGTAAATCAGCTATAGTTCAATTAAAAAAAAAAAAAAAACCTTTATTCTGAGTAAAAGAAGCCAGACACAAAAGTCCACAATAGTGTGTGTTTCCACTTATGTGAAATGTCCAGAAGAGGGAGAAAGAGATTAGCAGTTGCCAGGGGCTGGGGTGGGGAGTGGGGAGTGACTGCTAACATGGACGGGGTCTCTTTTTGAGGTAGTGAAAAAGTTAGGTGGTAGTTGCACAACCTGGTGAATGTACTGAAAACCACTGAGTTATTCACTGGAAATGGGTGAGTTGTATGTCACATGAATTATTTCTCAATAGAGCTGTTATAAAAACCAATCAAGGACTGAAGGATTTCAGTTGGGGGCCCATAGCTTAAGGCCTTAGTACACAGATTCTTGTGAAGCAGCACTTTCTTGCAGCATCTGTTACTCTATTCAGGTTTCTTCTTAGGGATTAACCATCCACTGAAATTATCCTATGTGTTAATTTCACGCAGCATCTGTTACCCGCAAAAGCACAGGCCTGCCTGCAGAGTGTCCCAACCCTGTTATGGGCTTGGCATACTGTAGCTAGCAGTAAACTTGGCGATGGTGTGAAAGTGACTAATCTCTCTTCACAGAAAATGCTCCTTTTTACTGTCACCTAGAACCTGCTTAACATCAGTCCCTGGGACAATCCCTCTTAGGGAAGTTAGGGCCTTGGTGGGCCTAAAAGTCTGATTTCCAGCCTGGGAATGGGTAGGACATGGTTGTGCGTGTTGCTGGTCTGGTCACCTCCCTGTGCAGGACTCGGCAAAATAAAAGTCGTACCTTTGGGTGACGGTAGCCCAGCTTCGGAAGCTTCTAGATATTGTTCAGTTGAAATTAAAGCATTTCTTTGGAAGAGAAATAAGATTGTTTAATGTAGACAGAAACCATCCATAAGTGCTGTTTTTCTTAGCTGTTACTCTTAAATGTTCCCAAAGCCTCACAGGAGAGCGTGGACTAATTTTCTAGACGTTTTACTTGGCTGCATTTTCTATTACAGCATTTCGCTGTCTTTTCCTTTTGCCCTGTTGCCACAGGAAAACAAACCTAGGCAAACTGCATGCCATTTTTACTGAGCATCAGCAGGTCATACAGTAGTTTATGACAGAGTCGCAGGCCTTAAATTAACAAATGCAAAAGTATATTGAAATGAGAATTAATTTGCATATTTGCTTGAGGTTTCAGCACTTAGGTTATGATGTATTTTAATTAAGGGTTAATTAGAATTGATAGGAATTTGCATAGTGTTATACTCCCGCAGTCTGATGAATATCTAACGTGCATGTCAGCTGTGATTTCAGAAACCGACGAGAGTTTGCTAAAGGGATATTCCTTGTAAAGTCCTGTGGGACCGAGAAAGTCCAATGACTTAAAACAAGGCTTCATCTAGAATGTTGCTTAAAGAACTGACCCGGGGGACGTTGTCTCAAAGGTAAATGCAGGCAGTTCTCCACACCAACAGGCTGTGTTCCAAGTTATCCCCCTGGAAACAGGCATTTAAAGGGCCCTTGAAGATGCGGGTGGCCAGCTGGTCAGAATGCCATTGCTCAGCACCAACCCCACCTGGAGGCCAATTTAGGGGCAAGGGGGAAGGGGAGGGGGGAGTTGTCGGTGACATCGGTGATCCCCGGGTGACTCCAGTCACACAGGAATGCCCTTCAGCCTGCAAGTGGGTGACATCTCCCCTCTTTACCTTGCCCGGTACCTTGCCTTGTCTGTCCCTTCCCGGACTCTGGTCCCATCCGCTCAACCAACACCTACAGGACAGAGCCTGCCCGTGTCTCACTCGAAGCAGTACCTCTACAGGGTCCCCAGTAAGTCCAAGTGTGTGTGTGGTTTAGGGAGATGCCCCTTGTCAGGTTAAGGAGGGTTCTTTCTGTTCCTGGTTTGCTAAGGGTTTTTATCATTAATGGGTATTGTTTTAATCAGTTTGTTTCTTTTTGCATCTTTTGAGCTATAGTTTTTCTCCTTGTGGTTACTGTGATGCTCTACGTTGATAGGTTTTCATTTACATTCACTTACACTGATTTTCATTGGCATTGATGATTTTTACTGACAGATTTTGGAAGCACCTATGTTCAGAGATAAATCTTCTTGGTTATGATTCATATGTTTGTGCATGTACACGCACACAGAAGCTGTTGACTTTGGGTTGCTGGTCATTTGTTTTGCCATCTCGGCTCTGGTCATGAATGTGCTGGGCTGTGACTTCCCCATGAAGTCCCGCCTTCAGTTCTCCGTCGGGTGAGTGGGTGGCTTTTCCCGTGTCTCTTCTCCGAAACAGTTTGTTGCAGAAAGGGGCTCTCTCTTCCTTGAGGGCCTGGTAGCACTGGCCCATAAAATATCCTGGTGGCCTTTGAGGAGAGGTTTCTCAGCACAAGTTCCTATTTCTGGGCCATGATTCTGTGAGGCCAGGCACATTCCAGGAACCAGAGCCAAGGCAGTGAACAAGACAGCGACGGTCCCTAGGGAAGAGGGTTGTTCCACACAGCCGTACAGAGACAGATGTGGCCCTCAGGGCCCTGGGTAGAGGTGGGGTGGGCGGGCGGGCAGGTGGGTCTCTGGGGGTATGTTTTGAACCAGGACCTAACTGATGGGACATCTCCACTTCCTTGTTGGGAAAGTGTCTCTGAGGCAAGGATGGCTTGGTGTCCAGGCCCAAGGGCAGCCAGGTTGGAGCTGAGTGGGTGAGGGGAGCAAGTGGCAACAGGGAATGCCAGGGAGCTTCTTGGAGTCAGATTCTGAAGGACGTGGGGGACTAGGGGCTCTTAGGGGAGTGGGGCCACCTCCCACTCCTGCTCTGGCCCTGCACCTTCAGTGTGTGTGTTCTCCAGGCCTCCTGCTGGGCATCCCACTGCCCTGGTCTCCCTCCCCTCTCTGCAGCTTCCTCATCCCACCCAGCCCCCTCCTCCACACACAGGCGCCACTGGCTGCCTTCATCAGTCTATCACCTCCATGGTCCCTTGGGTCCCCCTGATGCTCGGAAACCACCCCCTCCTGTTCCCATGCTGTTGCCTTGGCTAAGGTGTTCACTCCTGGGCTGGGGAACCTGGGCTGCCTTCTCTGTGAGCTAAGCGCCCACCGTCTGGGTTCCTGCCACATTTGTGATGCCACCAAGCTGGCATCCCCAGGGTTTGAGGGGCCTTGCGTCCTCACTAAATGGATCTTCCCATGAGAATAGATTGCTCTTCCTTTACAACCCGGTCCTGGCCCCCTCCTCCTCACTTAGCATCTCTGTGTCCGCTCGATGGGAGCGCCTGCAGTGAGCCTTTTTCCTGCGCACAGGGCTTTCCCTCAACATCTCATCTCTGGAACTCAGGACACCCTCACAGGCTCTTTCCAGGTGGCAGCACTGTCTCCGCCCCACGACTGATGACTATAGTGACGCACAGGGAGGCAGGCATCCTACAAATGTGTCAGGACGGTCACTTCTGGACTGTCCCACACCCAGAGCTCGCACCTGGGGCCCGGGCATCTCCGGGACGTACCCACAGCCTCCGGCAGTGACCCAGCCACAGTCTGCTCAGGCCACAGGGTTTTGGCTCACCACCGCCCAGTACCAGTGCGAAATACAAGCAAGATGAACTAGGAAAAAGAAAGGGAAAATGAAACAGGCATACAAAAGAATAAGCCCAGGACTTCCCTGGTGGTCCAGTGGTTAAGACTCTGTGCTCCCAACGCAGGGGGCCCAGGTTCGATCCCTGGTCAGGGAACTAGATCTCACATGCCACAACTAAGAGCCCACATGCCGCAACTAAGACACGGAGCAGCCAAATAAAGAGCCCAAAAGTGTCATTAGATTCAACAGACATGAAATTACCCTGTCACATTGCTATAAAGGTTTCTATGTGCAACCTCTCTGTCTGTGTTGGCCTTTCCATAGACAGAGGGCAAACCAGACACCACCTTTCAAGGAGTCCTGATCTAGATTAGGACTGAACAAAACAAGCTAAAATCTCATCCTTCATACTGCACCCACAGAAGGAAAACTGTCAAGAGAAGGGGAAGGATCCAGAGGGGATTCCAAGGAAAGGGGGGACCTGAAGGCACTGATTCGGAGGTGTGCTGACCCACCTGGACTTGCATGCATGTAGGTTCTTCCTCAGACCCATGTTAGGCTCTGTGACACGCATACTGTGGAGCAGGGTTGCAGACCACAGTGTTGGTAAATAAAGTTTTATTGGAACACAGCTGCTCATTGGTTTACCATTTTCTGGGGCTGGTTCAGTTCCCAGTAAGGGCTCTTTTCCTGGCTTCCAGACTTCTCGCTGTGTCCTCACAAGGGGAATGGAATAAGGAAGCGATCTCTCTTCCTCTGCTTAGAAGACCACAGTCTTATGGATTAGGGCCCCACCCCTATGACCTCACTGGACTTTTTTTTTTTTTTTTGGCTGTGTTGGGTCTTTGTTGCTGTGCGCAGGCTCTCTCTCGTTGCAGCGAGCAGGGGCTACTCTCCCTTGCGGTGCGTGGGCTTCTCATTGCAGTGGCTTCTCTCGTTGTGGAGCATGGGCTGTAGGCACGCAGGCTTCAGTAGTTGCAGCTTGCGGGCTCTAGAGCACAGGCTCAGCAGTTGCGGCGCACGGGCTTAGTTACTCCATGGCATGTGGGATCTTCCCAGGCCTAGGATCGAACCCGTGTCCCCTGCATTGGCAGGCGGATTCTTAACCACTGAGCCACCAGGGAAGCCCCTCATTGGACTTTAATTACATCCTCACAGGCCCTATTCCACATAGACATTGGGGATTCCACATGTGAATTTGTGGGGACACAATTCAGTCCATAGCAGTTCCATATTGTTTCTTAGAAAAAACATAATGTGTTGATATTCATAATTTTATTTTACTTCCTTGTTTGGTTTACTGGAGTTTTTTACCCACAGTAAATTGGGAACATAAGGAAATTTTGTGGTTTGCGGGGGAGTGCCTCTGTTTTAGATTCCACCACCTCTTCTGAGTGTCTCCAACTGACAGTGTCCCTGAGCTGAGCTCCTGGTCTCCAAAGCCTCCCGCCTGCCAGTCGAGGGCCCTGGGGGAGCTGAGGAGCACCCCTGGGACCGGAAATGAGCTTGTTGTAATTGACGGTAACGAGTGTCTAATGACCATAATCAGGCAGGGACAGTGTGCTGGGAGACAGACGCGCGGTGCTGAGGGAGAGGCAGGGCCACATGCGAGGGGCCGCTCGCTGACAGAAGGCAAAGGCGCTCGGCATGGCCGTGTCCACAGCTGGGACCGGTCCTGGTGACTAAGGCACAGGGTAACTTTTGTTAAGTTTTGCTTCTCCTCATACACATAAGTTCGCAAAAATATACAGCTTTAAAGAAACAAAGCTTGTAGCTCACGAATGCTGGTCATAACATACGCACTGTTAACACCACAGGGCCTGGGGTATGACAGGCATATTGTCTCCTTATTCATGGGCATTTGGGCGGTTTTGGTTTTTCACAGTTACGGGGTGGTCGTGTGTGTCCTGTAAATACAGCATCTACAGGGGTCAGTGTTCCTGTAGGGTAAATTCTCAGAACAGAGTTCTGATCAAGATCAAAGGATATGTGCTTTTTCTGTGTTAATCGGCACTTCAAACCTCCCCTCCAAAAAAGGCCACACCAACACATACCCCGTAAAGAGATATGAGAAAATGGTGTTCTTTTTGTAATTTGAGAGCTTTCATTTGAGGACAGTAAGTCCCGTGGTTTTTTGGTGTATTTTTTAAAATCTCCAGCACCTGGTTGGGTACCTGGCTTGTGATAGACTCTCAGATGCTTACTGTTGGATACATAAAAGAACGAAAGGGGAGTTCCCTAGTGGCCTAGTGGTTAGGATTCGGCACTTTCACTGCTGTGACCTGGGTTCAATCCCTGGTCGGGGAACTGAGATCCCACAAGCCACGTGGCACGGCCAGGAAAAAAGAATGAAAGACTGCCACATACCCTGAGCAGCCCAGAGTCACACACGCATGAACACACACAGGTGTGCACATGCCCCCACCACCGCATGTCCAGCCTGGACCACTCCTGCCCCTAATTGTAATGAGGGAAGCTGTGATGGGAGCTGTGGAGGTGGCCCCTCCAGCCCGGGAGTCAGGGTGTGCTGGGGGCCCTCTGGGGAGGGACGGGGGTGCTGTGTGTCCCTCTCGGGCCACTCCTGAGCCCCAGCCGCAAGCACGGGTGCTCAGGGACGATCTGCTGAGTAAGCCTGAGACGGTCGCAGAGTATCTGCTGTGCTGCAAAGGCCCATGAAGGGCCCGGCAGAGGGAAAGTTCATGAAGGTGGGTTTGGAAAGCTGTCACAAAAGGTCCTGAGTACGAGGTGTCAGAGTCTAGGCTTTAATTTAGGTGGATGCAGGCCCTGGTTGAAGTCTCTGAACAAAAGACTGGCATGATGAACACAGTGTTTGAAGGTAGTCGGCTTGCAGGTGTGCACAGTGGATCAGAGGGGAGGGGTTTCCTCACAGGTCACGGAGGGCAGGAGAGGGGTCAGCGCAGCAGGGTTCCAGCAGTGGCATTAAGGGAGGGGATGGATGGTGGGTTGATCATGGAGTCTGAATCAATAGGATTTGCAGACAGAGGGCCGGAGGGAGGAGGACGTCCATTATCTACTCTGGGTTAAGAACGGTTAAGAGGGTGTGGGCCTTTACAGGAATCAGGCAGCACAGGTCAACTCTGTCCAGGAGTGCCCAGCGTTTACATCTGGTGCTTCTTGAAGACCAAGTAAGTTTGTTAGAGAATTGGGTCTCTGAACTGGAAGGCCAGCAACTGATAAAAGGGGCACTTTTCCTTTAGTTCTTTCAGAAAAAGCCACATTATAACCCAGTGGGACTGAGTTAAGTGACAAGGGTTCCTTTGGGTGAGTTGAGGGTCCCCAAACGTAAGGAGGTAAAAGTCCCTGCATGTGAAGAAAATTCCTGCAAGGATATCTCTTGAGAGCCTTCAATTTTCACTGGTGCGTTTTTGACAGAAAAGGTTAACCTGTTACATAGGGAACAAGAAAGGGGCACGTGATTAATGAGAAAATATCCATGTGATAGGATTAAACTCAATTTTTTTTTTAGGCTGCACCACGTAGCTTGCAGGATCTTAGTTCCCGGACCAGGGATTGAACCCGGGCCACAGCAGTGAAAGCACTGAGCCCTAACCACTGGACCGCCAGGGAATTCCCTAAACTCAATTTTTATTTGAGCACTTGAGTCAGTTAGTAGCTGATAGTATTGAGAGCCTGTTTCTAAGAAACGCTTTAAACTTTGTTTTTCCAGAAAGTCAGAGCTAGATGGATTTCCTACATCACTACCTCCTTCTCTGTTCCCTGCCTCCCATCAGGAACCACCCCCCAATCTTTATTCCTCTGTAGCCACAGATGTTTCTTCTATCACTGAAAAAGCAAAGAAAACACAGGTCCTGCAAGACCACCCTCCTCAGACCCGAGCTCGCTCTGTAACCCCTGCAGCAGCCTCTTCCCTGCACTGCCTGTCTCCCATGCTCCTCCGGAACTTGCTAGTCAGGCTGTACCCCACCACACCCTGCTTTTGCAGAGGTTAACAGCATTCCCCCAATGACCAAGCCCATGTTTTCACCCCTCTGTGACTACTTCTGGGTTTTCCTCCAACTACCTGATAACTCTTTCCGTCTCCTCCTTTGCCTGTTCTTGAAATGCTGGTTTTCTAGTATTCAGGGGCATGGCCTTCTCATAGGTGTAGCTGCAGGTACAGGTGGATATGTACGGATTTCCCACACACCACATGCCGATGACTCATGAATACCTGTTTCCCACCCAAACTGGTCAGCTCAGCCCCAGCTCCCAGGAAGCAGCTGCCTCGCAGCCACCTGGACATTCATGCTTAGCTGGGTCAGGGACCAGGCTGATGCCATTTTTTCGCGTGCCTGCCTGCTGCTTTGTGTGCTGTGCTTGGGAAAAAAGTGGCACCTTCCAGGGCGAACGTGGGAGTGGTCACAGCCTCTTCCTTTCTCTCACGCCCACATCCGGTAGTCACGGACTCTGGGGCCTCGCCCTCTGGCCGCCCTGTAGCTGACCTGCATCCCCTCGGACAGCAGCAGCTCCCCCCCCCACTGCCTCCCCTGCCTGTCCACTGCCCGCCCAGTCCTGCCCTCGAGCACGTCACCCTCTCAGTCCAGCTGCGGTGGCTTCTCAATGTTGTAAAGCCAATCATCTTGTTTCTCTGCTTAGAGTCTCTCTGTGGGGGAATTCCCTGGTGGCGCAGTGGTTAAGAATCCTCCTGCCAATGCAGGGGACACGGGTTCGAGCCCTGGTCCGGGAAGATCCCACAGGCCGCGGAGCAACTAAGCCCGTGCGCCACAATGACTGAGCCTGCGCTCTAGAGCCTGCGAGCCACAACTACTGAAACCCGCACGCCTGGAGCCCGTGCTCTGCAACAAGAGAAGCCACCGCAATGAGAAGACCGCACACTGCAACGAAGAGTAGCCCCCACTGGCCGCAACTAGAGAAAGCCCGCTCACAGCAACGAAGACCCAATGCAGCCATAAATAAATAAATAAATGTTTTTTAAAAAAAAAGATCTCTCGGTGGGTTAGTTCATCTTCTCTGGCACCTCTGGATCAGTCTTTTCCTCTCTGACTTTATAGCAACAACCCTCCCCCCAACACACACACAGGAAACACAGACATAATAGACGTGTTACCAAACCAAAGTTCAGTCGCCTGAAAAGCAAAGTCACTCTCCTGACACCAGGTGGTGGTGAAGGAAAGTACAGCATTTACTGCAGGCCGCCAAGCAAGGGAGTGGGAGACAAGCCTCAGATCTACTCCACCTTGGTCTTTGAGTGAGGGTTTTTTGGGGTTTTTTTTTTTTTAAGGGGAAGAACAGAGAAGCTGGAATTAATCATCATCTTGTGACATTTCATAATCGTAGTTTCGGGAGTCAGGATGTCTCTGGTTTACGATTCGCTGACCAGGTGGGTCCATGGCTTAGCAGTCTGTTAGCTCATCTTGCCCTGGAGACATAACCTGAGTTTGTACATTAATGATGATATCTATAATAGCAATTTTAGCATGTTAACGATGTTATCAACAACAGCAACTTTAGTCATCTGACTGATTGATTAGTGTTCAGTTAGCACAGGACTGAGGTCAAAGAGGACAAGAAAGGGAATAAAGTTTTAGATAGAGAAACTAGTCAAACTCCGTAAGGGAACTCGGTTTTGGGGGGCTCAGTTTCAGACACACAGCAGCACAGCCTTGCCTGAAGCCAGGTTGCCACTAGCCTTTGTATCCCTGCCTGTGCTAGTGTGTGTGTCTGGAACGTGCCTCCTCTCCCATCTGAAGACAAGGTTCAGGGCTTCAGGCTTTCTAGCACCCAGTGCCACCCCGCCCCTGCCCTGCGGGCCCCCACACACACCCAACTGTGGGCTGTGAGCTGTGGTTGGTGTGCCCCCTGCATTCCCGCCACCCGGACTGGGCTCCTAAACACGGCACCTGGACCAGCGTCACAGGGGGTGACTCAATGTCTGTTATCAGATGATGTCTTTCTTTCCCCTCAAGGGTTCCGTGAAAAGTGTTCAGACACGAAGCCAGTGCTAACACTCTGTTGTGGTTGTTTTTATTCCGACAACAGACACTGATTCAGTCTCTCCTCTCTTACCCAGGGTTGAACATTCGTGGCATTCCGGAAGAGGGTCCCCCCGACGCTCAGCTCCTAAAGCTGGATAACATGCTGCTGGCCGAGGGCATGTGCAGGCCGGAGAAGCAAGGAAGAAGAGCACAGGCGGCGGCCGGCACAGCAACACCAGGTGGCTGTCCAAATGACAGTGGCCTTGAGCACTCTGACTACAGGGCCAAGCTGTCCCAGATCCGACAGATTTACCACTCTGAGCTAGAGAAATAGGAACAGGTGATCTTTCTGCATGGAAGAGTTTCTGTCACGTGAATGCGCATTTGTCAAAGCAAAACGTGGAGCACTAACTGCCTTCCTTTGGTGGCCCAGACCAGGGAGTCCACACGCTTGGTCTCACAGCAAAGGTGGCCGATTTTACCGGAAGCCTGTTGCCTTCACTTCTCAGTAGCCAGCCTGTGTGGGAGCCTCGGGGGGCAGGTGGCTGGTCCCACATGGAGCCCCGGGACACCCTGCTGGGTAGTCACCGGCTGGCATTTGTCTCCCCACCCCAGGCCTGCCGTGAGTTCAGCACGCGTGTCACCAGCCTTCTCCGGGAGCAGAGCAGGATGAGGCCTGTCTCGCCCAAGGAGGTCGAGCACGTGCTGGGCATCCTGCACGGCAAGTTCAACAGCATCCAGATGCAGCTGAAGCAGAGCACCTGCGAGGCCGTGATGACCCTGCGCTCGAGGTTCCTCGATGCCAGGTCAGGCCCTACCTACCCCTGGCCTATGACCCCAGGGTCAGCTCTTAGGAAGAGGAACCAAGTCAGTGCTGGCTTGGGTCTAAGTTCTGGGGGCCTCCAAGCCTGTGCAGGGGCTGTGGCCACAGCTGCAGGTGTAGCCCTCACACAGCCTCTTGGAAGGCGACTGAAGTGTTGACTGCTGCTGTTACAACATCTAGGGAATCAGAGATGAGGATGAGGCCCCATGTACGATCCCCGGCTGAGGCTGTCTGTCTTCACAGGCGTAAGCGGCAGGATTTCAACAGGCAAGCCACGGAAGTGCTGAATGAATATTTTTATTCCCATTTGAACTACCCTTACCCCAGTGAAGAAGCCAAAGAAGAGCTGGCCAGGAAGGGTGGCATCACGGTCTCCCAGGTGACAGTCCTTTCCTGCCACACCTCCCCAAACCCAGAAAGGAGGGAAGGTTCAGCCCAGTGAGGAGGACACCCAGGGAAGTTGATGAAGTGTGTGGAGCGGGAGCCGGGTGTGCAGGCTCCGAGTCGGCCTGACTGGGCTCAGGTCCCGGGTCTGGGCTATGAACGTGGGCCTCAGGCCAGAAGCCATACCCACCAGGTGTGGGGACTCGCTGAGGCAACACCACAGAGTGTATCATGAGGTACTCTGGATTGCAGTCGTTAGGATTTAACATTCTCCTATCAGAGGGATGTGCTGTGTTGCATAAGAGGGGTGGGGTATGAGCTTAGGAGAAGGAAAAGAACTTGGAGGAAAATTAGGACTTAAAGTGATAGACCAGCTCTTGTGCTTAAGTACCGATTCAGTTATCCTGGGATAAATTCAGGCGTGTGCATTGCCTTCTTGTTTCTCAAACAGTCCAGTGTGTGTGTCCGGGGGTACAAGACAGACGACATCTGGCTCCAGAGGGGGAATGGTGGTGCAGATCAGACAAGGGACCTGGACAACCTTGGGCAACCTTGGTAGTTGGGACCACCACTGTCCTCCCTGGAATTGGGGTAAGGTGGCGGGGCTAAGACGAGAACCCAAGAAATATTTCCAAAGGTTTTTTTTTTTTTTTAAATGATACCAACTATCATTTTACCATATTCTTTTTTTTTTAAAGGAGAATTCCTTTATTTTTATTATTTATTTATTTATTTATTTTTAGCTGTGTTGGGTCTTCGTTTCTGTGCAAGGGCTTTCTCTAGTTGCGGCAAGTGGGGGCCACTCTCCATTGCGGTGCGCGGGCCTCTCACTATCGCGGCCTCTCTTGTTGCGGAGCACAGGCTCCAGACGCGCAGGCTCAGTAGTTGTGGCTCACGGGCCCAGTTGCTCCGCGGCATGTGGGATCTTCCCAGACCAGGGCTCGAACCCGCGTCCCCTGCATTGGCAGGCAGACTCTCAACCACTGCGCCACCAGGGAAGCCTTTTCCGAAGGTTTTAAAGTGAGAACGGTAAGTGCAGGCAGCCCACAAGCAAGGGGCAGGACCAGGCCACGCCCGCGGGGCAGCATGGGGGTCAGGGCACGGCACCCCGCCCCCGGCTGCAGGGAGGGCTGCTCCCGCTGTGCAGTTGGAGGGGCTGAGTTTCCAGCCCAGTCAGCCTGTGCCCTCAGTCACCACCCTCTGCTCTGGTCCCTGCCCTGTCCAGCAGCGACTTGGGGACAAGGGCACTCAGGAGCCCCGCAGGGTCACACAGGCAGCAAAGCCTCACAGGTGTCCTGGTCACATGAGACCTCACTCACCCTGCAACTGCTGCGGTGTCCTCAGCACCTTGGCTGGAGCTGACGTGAGGGCTGCACCTCTGGGGCTTCGAGGCCCAAAAGAAGTGGGAGGCATGGCAGCTTGTTTGTCACCACGAGCAGTTGTCTGAAAACAGCCAGATTCACTTCAAGCCCTGGCACCCCCAGAGAGCAGCTGGGTCTTGGGACTCAACTTTATCTCAGGAGAGGGTTCGTTGCAAACAAAGGTTTGAAAAGCACCGGCCGCATTCCAGTGACTCCCGATCTGTGGCCGGGCCCTGACACCCCCGCCCACCAGCAGCAGAATTCTGTGCTGGGAGCCCCTCCCCACTCTGGCGGGTCCTCCAGCTGGAAATGGCTGACAGCTGAAGGAGGGCTCTGAATTTGGGATACAGATGTCGTGTAGGCTGTGGGGTTCGCCTAAGGAGGAAGTAGCGGGGGAGGGAGAGCACCATTAGGGCAAAGGGTGTTGCAGATGAGGCAACAGACGTTTTCAGGACAGGATCAGCTGCAACTCCAGGGTGAGGAGGCCCGAGGGGGAAAGGGCGGGAGAGCTGAGCCCATGGACAGGGCGATGGGCAGGAACCCAGGCGGCTGCAGCTGTATGAGCCAAAGGGGCCAGAGTGACTGGGCAGGAAGTGGCCAGTGGCTCCGAGCTACAGCTGGCGGAGAGGGCATCCCACTCCTGTACGAGGTGCCGGGACACACCCCGTGGAGAGGGTGGACCCTGGCCCGGGCCAGCTCCCCGACAGCCGCCCTCCCTCACCCACACGGGAAGTTTGCTCTTTGTTGCTCTAAAATGCCAGTTGAATTCAACATGGAAAACTGCTCACTGCCATTCTTCTGCAAACTTAGTCCCACACAGACGTGTCGGCACATTCCTTGGAGGTAAGTGGGAACCTAGTGCTTACCTGGTTTGGTTGAGAACAGGTCGCCCTCACACCGAGGGCAGGAGAGTTGAGGAGCAGGGAGCACACGTGGGGCTTTGTCTTTTCATGGTTGACATCGAGAGGATTACGGAGGGACATTAAAGAAACGGATTTTTAGAGGAGAAAAGTCCTCCATCCACAGTCCTGCCACATAACTCAACTGTTTATTTCTGTTCATTAAAATACATACCTTTCACTGCAGGGCCAGGTGCCTTACTTTGGGATACGTCTCCATGCTCTTAGGACGGCACTGCCCAGGGTCTCACCCAGACAGTTCTGCCCCCAGGGGACATTTTCATTATCACAACTCTCGCGGGGAGGGGAGGACACTACTGGCATCTGGTGGGTGGAGGCCAGGGTTGCTGCTCAGCACCCTCAGTGCCCAGGACGCCCCCCGGAGAGTGACCCACAGGCAGAAGCCCTGCCCTGGAGGTCTCCGTGCAGGTTTGGAGTCAGAGCTGGGCTCAGACCTCTAGGCCCTGGGCCGACCCCTTGCTTACAGGATGAATGTGACTGCAGCTCCCTCCTAACTGGCTTTGGGGACTAAAAACAGGCCCTCAGCTCAGTGCTCAGCTCCTTCCCCTGCCCTGTCAGGTGGTCCTTATCCTTTGATAAGTTTTGGATTCGACTGTGTTCTTTGCTTAAATTGCATTCCCAGAAGTGTGGTTACTGATGCGTCTCCCGCGTCAGTATTCAGTCTGTTGCCTGCCGCCGCAGTGAGCAGACACTCGTCTCTCTGAGTGTGTCACACACATGCCTGTTTTCCTTCCAGCTCCCCCCTCTCCTATAAGCCACGCCAGGTCCAGGGTGTCACCAACACACTGCAGACATTTCCCTGGGCCCACAGTTCTTTAGCGCCACCTTCTCAGTCCCGGCCTCTCACCCAGCCCCAGGGCCATGCGTTGTCACTCAGTGATGTTCCCCCCTGGCGGTCTGTCCACATCGTGTCTCATCGCTAGGTCAGCTTTTCCAGTGACTTCCATCTCTGCCTGTCCACAGGTCTCCAACTCGTTCGGCAACAAAAGAATCCGGTATAAAAAGAACATGGGGAAGTTTCAAGAAGAGGCTACCATTTACACAGGTAAGATGGCAGAGGACACCACCGACGTCAGGGGCCCGGGGAGCCAGGCCAGCTGCCCTTTGAGGCCCAGCTCCAGTCAGTAAGGCTGCCCAGCCCAGGGTCAGTCGCTCCCACGTGGCGGGGCCCACTGAGCTGCATCTGGGGAAGCAGACTGGTCCCTATGTGTGCCTCTTTTCTCTATGTACACTGGGAGGGTTTCTGTTTCCATTAGTGATTATCCCGGTGAAGTCAACACATCCCGGCAGGCTGGGCAGGTGCTGTGGGGACACAAAGTTCCTACCAAAAGTCTGGTTTCCCCACCCACGCAGGGCTGCGGGAGGGGCAGGGAGCCGTAGGAGTCACCTTCGCAGCCTCTTCCTGGCCGGGGGGCTGGTAGGTCCCACGTGAGGAGTCACTGTGACTCCCAGGGTGGGAACACTGGTCCTGACCCCTCCCGCCCCTCCAGGTTCCTCTGGTCCCTTCCCGATGACCAGCACCAGCGACACACTTATCACCCTGCAGACGCTGGCCTCCCTCCGGCCCGCCCCTGGGGAAGGCAGCCTTCTGGGCCAGGTGAGTCTCCAGCACAATCCCAAGGACACCTGTGGGCTCCCGGACTCAGTGACAGGGCCGACGTGGAGCCCAGGTGGGTGGCGGGTCCTCGGAACCGGCCATCTCGACCGTGTCTCAGTCCATCATGGGGACGGATGCAGGCTGGCGGAGCCGCCTCAGGGAGCCCAGCTCTGTGGAGCCCCACTCG